>NC_091470.1:259125245-259461413 GCF_036971445.1 Narcine bancroftii
TCCCCATATCTGATTCCCCGCGTCTGTTTCCACACCTCTGATTCCCGGCCTCTGATTCCAGGCCTCTGATTCCCGGCCTCTGATTCCCGGCCTCTGATTCCCCGCTTCTGATTCTGATTCCCTGCCTCTGATTCCCTATATCTGATTCTCCGCCTCTGTTTCCCAGCCTCTGATTCCCCGCCTCTGTTTCCCCATATCTGATTCCCCGCCTCTGATTCCCCAACTCTGATTCCCTGCCCCTGATTCCCTAGCTCTGATTCCCCACCTCTGATACCCCGCGTCTGATTCCCTGCCTCTGATGCCCTGCCTCTGATTCCTAATCTCTGATTCCCTGTCTCTGATTCCCCGCCTCTGATTCCCCGCTTCTGATTCCCCATATCTGATTCCCCGCCTCTGATTCCCCAACTCTGATTCCCCGCCTCTGATTCCCCAGCTCTGATTCCCCGCCTCTGATTCCCCGCATCTGATTCCCTGCCTCTGATTCCCCGCCTCTGATTCACCATCTCTGATTCACCACCTCTGATTCCCCATATCTGATTCCACGCCTCTGTTTCCCCGCCTCTGATTCCCGGACTCTGAGTCCCCACCTCTGATTCCCGGCCTCTGATTCCCGGCCTCAGATTCCCGGCCTCTGATTCCCGGCCTCTGATTCCCGGCCTCTGATTCCCCGCTTCTGATTCTGATTCCCTGCCTCTGATTCCTAATTTCTGATTCCCCACATCTGATTCCCTGCCTCTGATTCCCTGCCTCTGATCCCCACATTTGATTCCCCGCCTCTGATTCCCAACCTCTGATTCCCCACCTCTGATTCCCCATATCTGATGCCCCGCCTCTGATTCCCCGCCTCTGATTCCCCGCCTCTGTTTCCCCATATCTGATTCCCCGCCTCTGATTCCCCATCTCTGAATCACCACCTCTGATTCCGCACATCCGATTCCCTGCCTCTGATTTCCCGCCTCTGATTCCCCGCGTCTGATTCCCTACCTCTGATTCACAACCCTTGATTCCCCACCTCTGATTCCCTATATCTGATTCTCCGCCTCTGTTTCCCAGCCTCTGATTCTCTGACTCTGTTTCCCCATATCTGATTCCCCGCCTCTGATTCCCCAACTCTGATTCCCCGCCCCTGATTCCCCAGCTCTGATTCCCCGCCTCTGATACCCCGCGTCTGATTCCCTGCCTCTGATTCCCTGCCTCTGATTCCCCAGCTCTGCTTCCCCACCTCTGATTCCCCGCGTCTGATTCCCTGCCTCTGATTCCCCGCCTCTGATTCCCCATCTCTGATTCATCACCTCTGATTCCCCACCTCTGATTCCCCATATCTGATACCCCGCCTCTGTTTCCCCGACTCTGATTCCCCGCCTCTGATTCCCCATATCTGATTCTCCGCTTCTGATTCCCCAACTCTGATTCCCCGCCTCTGATTCGCCAGCTATGATTCCCCGCCTCTGATTCCCCGCGTCTGATTCCCTGCCTCTGATTCCCCGCCTCAGAATCCCCATCTCTGATTCACCACCTCTGATTCCCTGCGTCTGATTCCCCGCCTCTGATTCCCCATCTCTGATTCCCCATCTCTGATTCCCCAATTCTGATTCCCCACCTCTGATTCCCCAGCTCTGATACCCCGCCTCTGATTACCTGCCTCTGATTCTCAACCTCTGATTCCCCACCTCTGATTCCCCATATCTGATTACCCGCCTCTGTTTCCCCGCCTATGATTCCCTGCGTCTGATTCCCTACCTCTCATTCCCAACCTATGATTCCCCACCTCTGATTCCCTATATCTGATTCTCCGCCTCTGTTTCCCAGCCTCTGATTTCCCGCCTCTGTTTCCCCATATCTGATTCCTCGCCTTTGATTCCCCAACTCTGATTCCCTGCCCCTGATTCCCCAGCTCTAATTCCCCACCTCTGATACCCCGCGTCTGATTCCCTGCCTCTGATACCCTGCCTCTGATTCCTAATCTCTGATTCCCTGCCTCTGATTCCCCGCCTCTGATTCCCCGCCTCTGATTCCCCATATCTGATTCCCCGCCTCTGATTCCCCAACTCTGATTCCCCGCCTCTGATTCCCCAGCTCTGATTCCCCGCCTCTGATTCACCATCTCTGATTCACCACCTCTGATTCCCCACCTCTGATTCCCCATATCTGATTCCCCGCCTCTGTTTCCCCGCCTCAGATTTCCCGGACTCTGAGTCCCCACCTCTGATTCCCGGCCTCTGATTCCAGGCCTCTGATTCCCGGCCTCTGATTCCCGGCCTCTGATTCACCATCTCTGATTCCCCACATCTGATTCCCTGCCTCTGATTCCCTGCCTCTGATCCCCTCCTTTGATTCCCCGCCTCTGATTCCCAACCTCTGATTCCCCACCTCTGATTCCCCATATCTGATGCCCCGCCTCTGTTTCCCCGCCTCTGATTCCCCGCCTCTGTTTCCCCATATCTGATTCCCGGACTCTGATTCCCCACCTCTGATTCCCCATCTTTGATTCCGCACATCCGATTCCCTGCCTCTGATTCCCCGCCTCTGATTCCCCGCGTCTGATTCCTTACCTCTGATTCCCAATCTATGATTCCCCACCTCTGATTCCCTATATCTGATTCTCCGCCTCTGTTTCCCAGCCTCTGATTCTCTCACTCTGTTTCCCCATATCTGATTCCCCGCCTCTGATTCCCCAACCCTGATACCCCACCTCTGATTCCCCAGCTCTGATTCCCCGCCTATGATACCCCGCATCTGATTCCCTGCCTCTGATTCCCCGCCTCTGATTCCCCAGCTCTGAGTCCCCACCTCTGATTCCCCGCGTCTGATTCCCTGCCTCTGATTCCCCGCCTCTGATTCCCCATCTCTGATTCATCACCTCTGATTCCCCACATCTTCTTCCCCATATCTGATTCCCCGCCTCTGTTTCCCCGAATCTGATTCCCCGCCTCTGATTCCCCATATCTGATTCTCCGCTTCTGATTCCCCAACTCTGATTCCCCGCCTCTGATTCGCCAGCTATGATTCCCCGCCTCTGATTCCCCGCGTCTGATTCCCTGCCTCTAATTCCCCGCGTCTGAATCCCCATCTCTGATTCACCTCCTCTGATTCCCTGCGTCTGATTCCCCGCCTCTGATTCCCCATCTCTGATTCCCCATCTCTGATTCCCCAATTCTGATTCCCCGCCTCTGATTCCCCAGCTCTGATACACCACCTCTGATTCCCTGCCTCTGATTCTCAACCTCTGATTCCCCACCTCTGATTCCCCATATCTGATTCCCCGCGACTGTTTCCCCACCTCTGATTCCCGGCCTCTGATTCCAGGCCTCTGATTGCCGGCCTCTGTTTCCCGGCCTCTGATTCCCCGCTTCTGATTCTGATTCCCTGCCTCTGATTCCCCATCTCTGATTCCCCACATCTGATTCCCTGCCTCTTATACCCTGCCTCTGACTCCCCGCCTCTGATTCCCCACCTCTGATTCCCCACCTCTGATTCCCCATATCTGATTACCCGCCTCTGTTTCCCCGCCTCTGATTCCCCGCCTCTGTTTCCCCATATCTGATTCCCGGACTCTGATTCCCCAGCTCAGATTACCCATCTCTGATTCCGCACATCCGATTCCCTGCCTCTGATTCCCCGCCTCTGATTCCCTGCGTCTGATTCCCTACCTCTGATTCCCAACCTATGATTCACCACCTCTGATTCCCTATATCTGATTCTCCGCCTCTGTTTCCCAGCCCCTGATTCCCCGCCTCTGTTTCCCCATATCTGATTCCCCGCCTCTGATTCCCCAACTCTGATTCCCTGCCCCTGATTCCCCAGCTCTGATTCCCCACCTCTGATACCCCGCGTCTGATTCCCTGCCTCTGATGCCCTGCCTCTGATTCCTAATCTCTGATTCCCTGTCTCTGATTCCCCGCCTCTGATTCCCCAACTCTGATTCCCCGCCTCTGATTCCCCAGCTCTGATTCCCCGCCTCTGATTCCCCGCGTCTGATTCCCTGCCTCTGATTCCCCGCCTCTGATTCACCATCTCTGATTCACCACCTCTGATTCCCCATATCTGATTCCACGCCTCTGTTTCCCCGCCTCAGATTCTCCGCCTCTGATTCCCGGACTCTGAGTCCCCACCTCTGATTCCCGGCCTCTGATTCCCGGCCTCTGATTCCCCGCTTCTGATTCTGATTCCCTGCCTCTGATTCCTAATTTCTGATTCCCCACATCTGATTCCCTGCCTCTGATTCCCTGCCTCTGATCCCCACATTTGATTCCCCGCCTCTGATTCCCAACCTCTGATTCCCCACCTCTGATTCCCCATATCTGATGCCCCGCCTCTGATTCCCCGCCTCTGATTCCCCGCCTCTGTTTCCCCATATCTGATTCCCCGCCTCTGATTCCCCATCTCTGAATCACCACCTCTGATTCCGCACATCCGATTCCCTGCCTCTGATTTCCCGCCTCTGATTCCCCGCGTCTGATTCCCTACCTCTGATTCACAACCCTTGATTCCCCACCTCTGATTCCCTATATCTGATTCTCCGCCTCTGTTTCCCAGCCTCTGATTCTCTGACTCTGTTTCCCCATATCTGATTCCCCGCCTCTGATTCCCCAACTCTGATTCCCCGCCCCTGATTCCCCAGCTCTGATTCCCCGCCTCTGATACCCCGCGTCTGATTCCCTGCCTCTGATTCCCTGCCTCTGATTCCCCAGCTCTGATTCCCCACCTCTGATTCCCCGCGTCTGATTCCCTGCCTCTGATTCCCCGCCTCTGATTCCCCATCTCTGATTCATCACCTCTGATTCCCCACCTCTGATTCCCCATATCTGATACCCCGCCTCTGTTTCCCCGACTCTGATTCCCCGCCTCTGATTCCCCATATCTGATTCTCCGCTTCTGATTCGCCAACTCTGATTCCCCGCCTCTGATTCGCCAGCTATGATTCCCCGCCTCTGATTCCCCGCGTCTGATTCCCTGCCTCTGATTCCCCGCCTCAGAATCCCCATCTCTGATTCACCACCTCTGATTCCCTGCGTCTGATTCCCCGCCTCTGATTCCCCATCTCTGATTCCCCATCTCTGATTCCCCAATTCTGATTCCCCGCCTCTGATTCCCCAGCTCTGATACCCCGCCTCTGATTACCTGCCTCTGATTCTCAACCTCTGATTCCCCACCTCTGATTCCCCATATCTGATTCCCCGCGTCTGTTTCCCCACCTCTGATTCCCGGCCTCTGATTCCAGGCCTCTGATTCCCGGCCTCTGATTCCCGGCCTCTGATTCCCCGCTTCTGATTCTGATTCCCTGCCTCTGATTCCCCATCTCTGATTCCCCACATCTGATTCCATGCCTCTGATACCCTGCCTCTGATTCACCGCCTCTGATTCCCCACCTCTGATTCCCCACCTCTGATTCCCCATATCTGATTACCCGCCTCTGTTTCCCCACCTCTGATTCCCCGCCTCTGTTTCCCCATATCTGATTCCCGGACTCTGATTCCCCAGCTCAGATTACCCATCTCTGATTCCGCACATCCGATTCCCTGCCTCTGATTCCCCGCCTCTGATTCCCTGCGTCTGATTCCCTACCTCTGATTCCCAACCTATGATTCCCCACCTCTGATTCCCTATATCTGATTCTCCGCCTCTGTTTCCCAGCCTCTGATTCCCCGCCTCTGTTTCCCCATATCTGATTCCCCGCCTCTGATTCCCCAACTCTGATTCCCTGCCCCTGATTCCCCAGCTCTAATTCCCCACCTCTGATACACCGCGTCTGATTCCCTGCCTCTGATGCCCTGCCTCTGATTCCTAATCTCTGATTCCCTGCCTCTGATTCCCTGCCTCTGATTCCCAGCCTCTGATTCCCCATATCTGATTCCCCGCCTCTGATTCCCCAACTCTGATTCCCCGCCTCTGATTCCCCAGCTCTGATTCCCCGCCTCTGATTCCCCGCGTCTGATTCCCCGCCTCTGATTCCCCGCCTCTGATTCACCATCTCTGATTCACCACCTCTGATTCCCCACCTCTGATTCCCCATATCTGATTCCCCGCCTCTGTTTCCCCGCCTCAGATTCCCCGCCTCTGATTCCCGGACTCTGAGTCCCCACCTCTGATTCCCGGCCTCTGATTCCAGGCCTCTGATTCCCGGCTTCTGATTCCCGGACTCTGATTCCGCACTTCTGATTCTGATTCCCTGCCTCTGATTCCCCATCTCTGATTCCCCACATCTGATTCCCTGCCTCTGATTCCCTGCCTCTGATTCCAGGCCTCTGATTCCCGGCCTCTGATTCCCGGCCTCTGATTCCCCGCTTCTGATTCTGATTCCCTGCCTCTGATTCCCCATCTCTGATTCCCCACATCTGATTCCCTGCCTCTGATACCCTGCCTCTGATTCCCCGCCTCTGATTCCCCACCTCTGATTCCCCACCTCTGACTCCCCATATCTGATTACCCGCCTCTGTTTCCCCGCCTCTGATTCCCCGCCTCTGTTTCCCCATATCTGATTCCTGGACTCTGATTCCCCAGCTCAGATTACCCATCTCTGATTCCGCACATCCGATTCCCTGCCTCTGATTCCCCGCCTCTGATTCCCTGCATCTGATTCCCAACTCTGATTCCCAACCTATGATTCCCCACCTCTGATTCCCTATATCTGATTCTCCGCCTCTGTTTCCCAGCCTCTGATTCCCCGCCTCTGTTTCCCCATATCTGATTCCCCGCCTCTGATTCCCCAACTCTAATTCCCCACCTCTAATACACCGCGTCTGATTCCCTGCCTCTGATGCCCTGCCTCTGATTCCTAATCTCTGATTCCCTGCCTCTGATTCCCCGCCTCTGATTCCCAGCGTCTGATTCCCCATATCTGATTCCCCGCCTCTGATTCCCCAACTCTGATACCCCGCCTCTGATTCCCCAGCTCTGATTCCCCGCCTCTGATTCCCCGCGTCTGATTCCCCACCTCTGATTCCCCGCCTCTGATTCACCATCTCTGATTCACCACCTCTGATTCCCCACCTCTGATTCCCCATATCTGATTCCCCGCCTCTGTTTCCCCGCCTCAGATTCCCCGCCTCTGATTCCCGGACTCTGAGTCCCCACCTCTGATTCCCGGCCTCTGATTCCCGGCCTCTGATTCCCGGCCTCTGATTCCCGGCCTCTGATTCCCGGCCTCTGATTCCCCGCTTCTGATTCTGATTCCCTGCCTCTGATTCCCCATCTCTGATTCCCCACATCTGATTCCCTGCCTCTGATTCCCTGCCTCTGATCCCCACCTTTGATTCCCCGCCTCTGATTCCCAACCTCTGATTCCCCACCTCTGATTCCCGGATTCTGATTCCCCACCTCTGATTCCCCATCTCTGATTCCGCACATCCGATTCCCTGCCTCTGATTCCCCGCCTCTGATTCCCCGCGTCTGATTCCTTACCTCTGATTCCCAATCTATGATTCCCCACCTCTGTTTCCCCATATCTGATTCCCCGCCTCTGATTCCCCAACTCTGATTCCCTGCCCCTGATTCCCCAGCTCTAATTCCCCACCTCTGATACACCGCGTCTGATTCCCTGCCTCTGATGCCCTGCCTCTGATTCCTAATCTCTGATTCCCTGCCTCTGATTCCCCGCCTCTGATTCCCCGCCTCTGATTCCCCATATCTGATTCACCGCCTCTGATTCCCCAACTCTGATTCCCCGCCTCTGATTCCCCAGCTCTGATTCCCCGCCTCTGATTCCCCGCGTCTGATTCCCCGCCTCTGATTCCCCGCCTCTGATTCACCATCTCTGATTCACCACCTCTGATTCCCCACCTCTGATTCCCCATATCTGATTCCCCGCCTCTGTTTCCCCGCCTCAGATTCCCCTCCTCTGATTCCCGGACTCTGAGTCCCCACCTCTGATTCACGGCCTCTGATTCCCCACCTCTGATTCCCCAGCTCTGATTCCCCGCCTCTGATACCCCGCTTCTGATTCCGTGCCTCTGATTCCCCACCTCTGATTCCCCAGCTCTGATTCCCCACCTCTGATTCCCCGCGTCTGATTCCCTGCCTCTGATTCCCCGCCTCTGATTCCCATCTCTGAATCACCACCTCTGATTCGCCACCTCTGATTCCCCATATCTGATTCCCCGCCTCTGTTTTCCCATATCTCATTCCCGGAATCTGATTCCCCACCTCTGATTCCCCAGCTCTGATTCCGTACATCCGATTCCCTGCCTCTGATTCCCCGCCTCTGATTCCCTGCGTCTGATTCCCTACCTCTGATTCACAACCCTTGATTCCCCACCTCTGATTCCCTATATCTGATTCTCCGCCTCTGTTTCCCAGCCTCTGATTCTCTGACTCTGTTTCCCCATATCTGATTCCCCGCCTCTGATTCCCCAACACTGATTCCCCGCCTCTGATTCCCCAGCTCTGATTCCCCCCCTCTGATGCCCCACGTCTGATTCCCTGCCTCTGATTCCCTGCCACTGATTCCCCAGCTCTGATTCCCCACCTCTGATTCCCCGCGTCTGATTCCCTGCCTCTGATTCCCCGCCTCTGATTCCCCATCTCTGATTCATCACCTCTGATTCCCCACCTCTGATTCCCCGCCTCTGATTCCCAGCGTCTGATTCCCCATATCTGATTCCCCGCCTCTGATTCCCCAACTCTGATACCCCGCCTCTGATTCCCCAGCTCTGATTCCCCGCCTCTGATTCCCCGCGTCTGATTCCCCACCTCTGATTCCCCGCCTCTGATTCACCATCTCTGATTCACCACCTCTGATTCCCCACCTCTGATTCCCCATATCTGATTCCCCGCCTCTGTTTCCCCGCCTCAGATTCCCCGCCTCTGATTCCCGGACTCTGAGTCCCCACCTCTGATTCCCGGCCTCTGATTCCCGGCCTCTGATTCCCGGCCTCTGATTCCCAGCCTCTGATTCCCGGCCTCTGATTCCCCGCTTCTGATTCTGATTCCCTGCCTCTGATTCCCCATCTCTGATTCCCCACATCTGATTCCCTGCCTCTGATTCCCTGCCTCTGATCCCCACCTTTGATTCCCCGCCTCTGATTCCCAACCTCTGATTCCCCACCTCTGATTACCGGATTCTGATTCCCCACCTCTGATTCCCCATCTCTGATTCCGCACATCCGATTCCCTGCCTCTGATTCCCCGCCTCTGATTCCCCGCGTCTGATTCCTTACCTCTGATTCCCAATCTATGATTCCCCACCTCTGTTTCCCCATATCTGATTCCCCGCCTCTGATTCCCCAACTCTGATTCCCTGCCCCTGATTCCCCAGCTCTAATTCCCCACCTCTGATACACCGCGTCTGATTCCCTGCCTCTGATGCCCTGCCTCTGATTCCTAATCTCTGATTCCCTGCCTCTGATTCCCCGCCTCTGATTCCCCGCCTCTGATTCCCCATATCTGATTCACCGCCTCTGATTCCCCAACTCTGATTCCCCGCCTCTGATTCCCCAGCTCTGATTCCCCGCCTCTGATTCCCCGCGTCTGATTCCCCGCCTCTGATTCCCCGCCTCTGATTCACCATCTCTGATTCACCACCTCTGATTCCCCACCTCTGATTCCCCATATCTGATTCCCCGCCTCTGTTTCCCCGCCTCAGATTCCCCTCCTCTGATTCCCGGACTCTGAGTCCCCACCTCTGATTCACGGCCTCTGATTCCCCACCTCTGATTCCCCAGCTCTGATTCCCCGCCTCTGATACCCCGCTTCTGATTCCGTGCCTCTGATTCCCCACCTCTGATTCCCCAGCTCTGATTCCCCACCTCTGATTCCCCGCGTCTGATTCCCTGCCTCTGATTCCCCGCCTCTGATTCCCATCTCTGAATCACCACCTCTGATTCGCCACCTCTGATTCCCCATATCTGATTCCCCGCCTCTGTTTCCCCATATCTCATTCCCGGAATCTGATTCCCCACCTCTGATTCCCCAGCTCTGATTCCGTACATCCGATTCCCTGCCTCTGATTCCCCGCCTCTGATTCCCTGCGTCTGATTCCCTACCTCTGATTCACAACCCTTGATTCCCCACCTCTGATTCCCTATATCTGATTCTCCGCCTCTGTTTCCCAGCCTCTGATTCTCTGACTCTGTTTCCCCATATCTGATTCCCCGCCTCTGATTCCCCAACACTGATTCCCCGCCTCTGATTCCCCAGCTCTGATTCCCCCCCTCTGATGCCCCACGTCTGATTCCCTGCCTCTGATTCCCTGCCACTGATTCCCCAGCTCTGATTCCCCACCTCTGATTCCCCGCGTCTGATTCCCTGCCTCTGATTCCCCGCCTCTGATTCCCCATCTCTGATTCATCACCTCTGATTCCCCACCTCTGATTCCCCATATCTGATACCCCGCCTCTGTTTCCCCGACTCTGATTCCCCACCTCTGACTCCCCATATCTGATTCTCCGCTTCTGATTCCCCAACTCTGATTCCCCGCCTCTGAATCGCCAGCTATGATTCCCCGCCTCTGATTCCCCGCGTCTGATTCCCTGCCTCTGATTCCCCGCCACTGAATCCCCATCTCTGATTCACCACCTCTGATTCCCTGCGTCTGATTCCACGCCTCTGATTCCCCATCTCTGATTCCCCATCTCTGATTCCCCAATTCTGATTCCCCGCCTCTGATTCCCCAGCTCTGATACCCCGACTCTGATTCCCTGCCTCTGATTCTCAACCTCTGATTCCCCACCTCTGATTCCCCATATCTGATTCCCCGCGTCTGTTTCCCCACCTCTGATTCCCGGCCTCTGATTCCAGACCTCTGATTCCCGGCCTCTGATTTTCGGCCTCTGATTCCCCGCTTCTGATTCTGATTCCCTGACTCTGATTCCCCATCTCTGATTCCCCACATCTGATTCCCTGCCGCTGATACCCTGCCTCTGATTCCCCGCCTCTGAATCCCCGCCTCTGATTCCCCACCTCTGATTCCCCATATCTGATTACCCGCCTCTGTTTCCCCGCCTCTGATTCCCCGCCTCTGTTTCCCCATATCTGATTCCCGGACTCTGATTCCCCAGCTCAGATTACCCATCTCTGATTCTGCACATCCGATTCCCTGCCTCTGATTCCCCGCCTCTGATTCCCTGCATCTGATTCCCTACCTCTGATTCCCAACCTATGATTCCCCACCTCTGATTCCCTATATCTGATTCTCCGCCTCTGTTTCCCAGCCTCTGATTCCCCGCCTCTGTTTCCCCATATCTGATTCCCCGCCTCTGATTCCCCGCCTCTGATTCCCCGCCTCTGATTCCCCATATCTGATTCCCCGCCTCTGATTCCCCAACTTTGATTCCCCGCCTCTGATTCCCCAGCTCTGATTCCCCGCCTCTGATTCCCCGCGTCTGATTCCCCGCCTCTGATTCCCCGCCTCTGATTCACCATCTCTGATTCACCACCTCTGATTCCCCACCTCTGATTCCCCATATCTGATTCCCTGCCTCTGTTTCCCCGCCTCAGATTCCCCGCCTCTGATTCCCGGACTCTGAGTCCCCACCTCTGATTCCCGGCCTCTGATTCCCGGCCTCTGATTCCCGGCCTTTGATTCCCGGCCTCTGATTCCCGGCCTCTGATTCCCCGCTTTTGATTCTGATTCCCTGCCTCTGATTCCCCATCTCTGATTCCCCACATCTGATTCCATGCCTCTGATTCCCTGCCTCTGATCACCACCTTTGATTCCCCGCCTCTGATTCCCAACCTCTGATTCCCCACTTCTGATTCCCCATATCTGATGCCCCGCCTCTGTTTCCCCGCCTCTGATTCCCCACCTCTGATTCCCCATCTCTGATTCCGCACATCCGATTCCCTGCCTCTGATTCCCCGCCTCTGATTCCCCGCGTCTGATTCCTTACCTCTGATTCCCAATCTATGATTCCCCACCTCTGATTCCCTATATCTGATTCTCCGCCTCTGTTTCCCAGCCTCTGATTCTCTGACTCTGTTTCCCCATATCTGATTCCCCACCTCTGATTCCCCAACTCTGATTCCCCGCCTCTGATTCCCCAGCTCCGATTCCCCGCCTCTGATACCCCGCTTCTGATTCCCTGCCTCTGATTCCCCGCCTCTGATCCCCAGCTCTGATTCCCCACCTCTGATTCCCCACGTCTGATTCCCTGCCTCTGATTCCCCGCCTCTGAATCCCCATCTCTGATTCACCACCTCTGATTCCCTGCGTCTGATTCCCCGCCTCTGATGCCCCGCCTCTGATTCCCCGCCTCTGATTCCCCGCCTCTGTTTCCCCATATCTGATTCCCTGCCTCTGACTCCCCGCCTCTGATTCCCCGCGTCTGATTCCTTACCTCTGATTCCCAATCTATGATTCGCCACCTCTGATTCCCTATATCTTATTCTCCTCCTCTGTTTCCCAGCCTCTAATTCTCCGACTCTGTTTCCCCATATCTGATTCCCCACCTCTGATTCCCCAGCTCTGATTCCCCGCCTCTGATACCCCGCGTCTGATTCCCTGCCTCTGATTCCCCACCTCTGATTCCCCAGCTCTGATTCCCCACCTCTGATTCCCCGCGTCTGATTCCCTGCCTCTGATTCCCCGCCTCCGATTCCCATCTCTGAATCACCACCTCTGATTCGCCACCTCTGATTCCCCATATCTGATTCCCCGCCTCTGTTTCCCCATATCTCACTCCCGGAATCTGATTCCCCACCTCTGATTCCCCAGCTCTGATTCCGTACATCCGATTCCCTGCCTCTGATTCCCCATCTCTGATTCCCCACATCTGATTCCATGCCTCTGATTCCCTGCCTCTGATCACCACCTTTGATTCCCCGCCTCTGATTCCCAACCTCTGATTCCCCACCTCTGATTCCCCATATCTGATGCCCCGCCTCTGTTTCCCCGCCTCGGATTCCCCGCCTCTGTTTCAACATATCTGATTCCCGGATTCTGATTCCCCACCTCTGATTCCCCATCTCTGATTCCGCACATCCGATTCCCTGCCTCTGATTCCCCGCCTCTGATTCCCCGCGTCTGATTCCTTACCTCTGATTCCCAATCTATGATTCCCCACCTCTGATTCCCTATATCTGATTCTCCGCCTCTGTTTCCCAGCCTCTGATTCTCTGACTCTGTTTCCCCATATCTGATTCCCCGCCTCTGATTCCCCAACTCTGATTCCCCGCCTCTGATTCCCCAGCTCTGATTCCCCGCCTCTGATACCCCACGTCTGATTCCCTGCCTCTGATTCCCTGCCACTGATTCCCCAGCTCTGATTCCCCACCTCTGATTCCCCGCGTCTGATTCCCTGCCTCTGATTCCCCGCCTCTGATTCCCCATCTCTGATTCATCACCTCTGATTCCCCACCTCTGATTCCCCATATCTGATACCCCGCCTCTGTTTCCCCGACTCTGATTCCCCACCTCTGATTCCCCATATCTGATTCTCTGCTTCTGATTCCCCAACTCTGATTCCCCGCCTCTGAATCGCCAGCTATGATTCCCCGCCTCTGATTCCCCGCGTCTGATTCCCTGCCTCTGATTGCCCGCCTCTGAATCCCCATCTCTGATTCACCACCTCTGATACCCTGCGTCTGATTTCCCGCCTCTGATTCCCCATCTCTGATTCCCCATCTCTGATTCCCCAATTCTGATTCCCCGCCTCTGATTCCCCAGCTCTGATACCCCACCTCTGATTCCCTGCCTCTGATTCTCAACCTCTGATTCCCCAGCTCTGATTCCCCATATCTGATTCCCCGCGTCTGTTTCCACACCTCTGATTCCCGGCCTCTGATTCCAGGCCTCTGATTCCCGGCCTCTGATTCCCGGCCTCTGATTCCCCGCTTCTGATTCTGATTCCCTGCCTCTGATTCCCCATCTCTGATTCCCCACATCTGATTCCCTGCCTCTGATACCCTGCCTCTGATTCCCCGCCTCTGATTCCCCGCCTCTGATTCCCCGCCTCTGATTCCCCACCTCTGATTCCCCATATCTGATTACCCGCCTCTGTTTCCCCGCCTATGATTCCCTGCGTCTGATTCCCTACCTCTCATTCCCAACCTATGATTCCCCACCTCTGATTCCCTATATCTGATTCTCCGCCTCTGTTTCCCAGCCTCTGATTTCCCGCCTCTGTTTCCCCATATCTGATTCCTCGCCTTTGATTCCCCAACTCTGATTCCCTGCCCCTGATTCCCCAGCTCTAATTCCCCACCTCTGATACCCCGCGTCTGATTCCCTGCCTCTGATACCCTGCCTCTGATTCCTAATCTCTGATTCCCTGCCTCTGATTCCCCGCCTCTGATTCCCCGCCTCTGATTCCCCATATCTGATTCCCCGCCTCTGATTCCCCAACTCTGATTCCCCGCCTCTGATTCCCCAGCTCTGATTCCCCGCCTCTGATTCACCATCTCTGATTCACCACCTCTGATTCCCCACCTCTGATTCCCCATTTCTGATTCCCCGCCTCTGTTTCCCCGCCTCAGATTTCCCGGACTCTGAGTCCCCACCTCTGATTCCCGGCCTCTGATTCCAGGTCTCTGATTCCCGGCCTCTGATTCCCGGCCTCTGATTCACCATCTCTGATTCCCCACATCTGATTCCCTGCCTCTGATTCCCTGCCTCTGATCCCCACCTTTGATTCCCCGCCTCTGATTCCCAACCTCTGATTCCCCACCTCTGATTCCCCATATCTGATGCCCCGCCTCTGTTTCCCCGCCTCTGATTCCCCGCCTCTGTTTCCCCATATCTGATTCCCGGATTCTGATTCCCCACCTCTGATTCCCCATCTTTGATTCCGCACATCCGATTCCCTGCCTCTGATTCCCCGCCTCTGATTCCCCGCGTCTGATTCCTTACCTCTGATTCCCAATCTATGATTCCCCACCTCTGATTCCCTATATCTGATTCTCCGCCTCTGTTTCCCAGCCTCTGACTCTCTCACTCTGTTTCCCCATATCTGATTCCCCGCCTCTGATTCCCCAACCCTGATACCCCACCTCTGATTCCCCAGCTCTGATTCCCCGCCTATGATACCCCGCATCTGATTCCCTGCCTCTGATTCCCCGCCTCTGATTCCCCAGCTCTGAGTCCCCACCTCTGATTCCCCGCATCTGATTCCCTGCCTCTGATTCCCCGCCTCTGATTCCCCATCTCTGATTCATCACCTCTGATTCCCCACATCTTCTTCCCCATATCTGATTCCCCGCCTCTGTTTCCCCGAATCTGATTCCCCGCCTGTGATTCCCCATATCTGATTCTCCGCTTCTGATTCCCCAACTCTGATTCCCCGCCTCTGATTCGCCAGCTATGATTCCCCGCCTCTGATTCCCCGCGTCTGATTCCCTGCCTCTAATTCCCCGCCTCTGATTCCCCAGCTCTGATACACCACCTCTGATTCCCTGCCTCTGATTCTCAACCTCTGATTCCCCACCTCTGATTCCCCATATCTGATTCCCCGCGACTGTTTCCCCACCTCTGATTCCCGGCCTCTGATTCCAGGCCTCTGATTGCCGGCCTCTGATTCCCGACCTCTGATTCCCCGCTTCTGATTCTGATTCCCTGCCTCTGATTCCCCATCTCTGATTCCCCACATCTGATTCCCTGCCTCTGATACCCTGCCTCTGACTCCCCGCCTCTGATTCCCCACCTCTGATTCCCCACCTCTGATTCCCCATATCTGATTACCCGCCTCTGTTTCTCCGCCTCTGATTCCCCGCCTCTGTTTCCCCATATCTGATTCCCGGACTCTGATTCCCCAGCTCAGATTACCCATCTCTGATTCCGCACATCCGATTCCGTGCCTCTGATTCCCCGCCTCTGATTCCCTGCGTCTGATTCCCTACCTCTGATTCCCAACCTATGATTCCCCACCTCTGATTCCCTATATCTGATTCTCCGCCTCTGTTTCCCAGCCTCTGATTCCCCGCCTCTGTTTCCCCATATCTGATTCCCCGCCTCTGATTCCCCAACTCTGATTCCCTGCCCCTGATTCCCCAGCTCTGATTCCCCACCTCTGATACCCCGCGTCTGATTCCCTGCCTCTGATGCCCTGCCTCTGATTCCTAATCTCTGATTCCCTGTCTCTGATTCCCCGCCTCTGATTCCCCGCTTCTGATTCCCCATATCTGATTCCCCGCCTCTGATTCCCCAACTCTGATTCCCCGCCTCTGATTCCCCAGCTCTGATTCCCCGCCTCTGATTCCCCGCGTCTGATTCCCTGCCTCTGATTCCCCGCCTCTGATTCACCATCTCTGATTCACCACCTCTGATTCCCCATATCTGATTCCACGCCTCTGTTTCCCCGCCTCAGATTCCCCGCCTCTGATTCCCGGACTCTGAGTCCCCACCTCTGATTCCCGGCCTCTGATTCCCCATATCTGATTCCCCGCCTCTGATTCCCCAACTCTGATTCCCTGCCTCTGATGCCCTGCCTCTGATTCCTAATCTCTGATTCCCTGTCTCTGATTCCCCGCCTCTGATTCCCCGCTTCTGATTCCCCATATCTGATACCCCGCGTCTGATTCCCCAACTCTGATTCCCCGCCTCTGATTCCCCAGCTCTGATTCCCCACCTCTGACTCCCCGCGTCTGATTCCCTGCCTCTGATTCCCCGCCTCTGATTCCCCATATCTGATTCCACGCCTCTGTTTCCCCGCCTCAGATTCCCCGCCTCTGATTCCCGGACTCTGAGTCCCCACCTCTGATTCCCGGCCTCTGATTCCCGGCCTCAGATTCCCGGCCTCTGATTCCCGGCCTCTGATTCCCGGCCTCTGATTCCCCGCTTCTGATTCTGATTCCCTGCCTCTGATTCCCCATTTCTGATTCCCCACATCTGATTCCCTGCCTCTGATTCCCTGCCTCTGATCCCCACGTTTGATTCCCCGCCTCTGATTCCCAACCTCTGATTCCCCACCTCTGATTCCCCATATCTGATGCCCCGCCTCTGATTCCCCGCCTCTGATTCCCCGCCTCTGTTTCCCCATATCTGATTCCCGGATTCTGATTCCCCACCTCTGATTCCCCTTCTCTGATTCCGCACATCCGATTCCCTGCCTCTGATTCCCCGCCTCTGATTCCCCGCGTCTGATTCCTTACCTCTGATTCCCAATCTATGATTCCCCACCTCTGATTCCCTATATCTTATACTCCGCCTCTGTTTCCCAGCCTCTGATTCCCCAACTCTGATTCCCCACCTCTGATTCCCCAGCTCTGATTCCCCGCCTCTGATACCCCGCGTCTGATTCCCTGCCTCTGATTCCCCGCCTCTGATTCCCCAGCTCTGATTCCCCACCTCTGACTCGCCGCGTCTGATTCCCTGCCTCTGATTCCCCGCCTCTGATTCCCCATCTCTGAATCACCACCTCTGATTCCGCACATCCGATTCCCTGCCTCTGATTTCCCGCCTCTGATTCCCCGCGTCTGATTCCCTACCTCTGATTCACAACCCTTGATTCCCCACCTCTGATTCCCTATATCTGATTCTCCGCCTCTGTTTCCCAGCCTCTGATTCTCTGACTCTGTTTCCCCATATCTGATTCCCCGCCTCTGATTCCCCAACTCTGATTCCCCGCCCCTGATTCCCCAGCTCTGATTCCCCGCCTCTGATACCCCGCGTCTGATTCCCTGCCTCTGATTCCCTGCCTCTGATTCCCCAGCTCTGATTCCCCACCTCTGATTCCCCGCGTCTGATTCCCTGCCTCTGATTCCCCGCCTCTGATTCCCCATCTCTGATTCATCACCTCTGATTCCCCACCTCTGATTCCCCATATCTGATACCCCGCCTCTGTTTCCCCGACTCTGATTCCCCGCCTCTGATTCCCCATATCTGATTCTCCGCTTCTGATTCCCCAACTCTGATTCCCCGCCTCTGATTCGCCAGCTATGATTCCCCGCCTCTGATTCCCCGCGTCTGATTCCCTGCCTCTGATTCCCCGCCTCAGAATCCCCATCTCTGATTCACCACCTCTGATTCCCTGCGTCTGATTCCCCGCCTCTGATTCCCCATCTCTGATTCCCCATCTCTGATTCCCCAATTCTGATTCCCCGCCTCTGATTCCCCAGCTCTGATACCCCGCCTCTGATTACCTGCCTCTGATTCTCAACCTCTGATTCCCCACCTCTGATTCCCCATATCTGATTCCCCGCGTCTGTTTCCCCACCTCTGATTCCCGGCCTCTGATTCCAGGCCACTGATTCCCGGCCTCTGATTCCCGGCCTCTGATTCCCCGCTTCTGATTCTGATTCCCTGCCTCTGATTCCCCATCTCTGATTCCCCACATCTGATTCCCTGCCTCTGATACCCTGCCTCTGATTCCCCGCCTCTGATTCCCCACCTCTGATTCCCCACCTCTGATTCCCCATATCTGATTACCCGCCTCTGTTTCCCCGCCTCTGATTCCCCGCCTCTGTTTCCCCATATCTGATTCCCGGACTATGATTCCCCAGCTCAGATTACCCATCTCTGATTCCGCACATCCGATTCCCTGCCTCTGATTCCCCGCCTCTGATTCCCTGCGTCTGATTCCCTACCTCTGATTCCCAACCTATGATTCCCCACCTCTGATTCCCTATATATGATTCTCCGCCTCTGTTTCCCAGCCTCTGATTCCCCGCCTCTGTTTCCCCATATCTGATTCCCCGCCTCTGATTCCCCAACTCTGATTCCCTGCCCCTGATTCCCCAGCTCTAATTCCCCACCTCTGATACACCGCGCCTGATTCCCTGCCTCTGATGCCCTGCCTCTGATTCCTAATCTCTGATTCCCTGCCTCTGATTCCCCGCCTCTGATTCCCAGCCTCTGATTCCCCATATCTGATTCCCCGCCTCTGATTCCCCAACTCTGATTCCCCGCCTCTGATTCCCCAGCTCTGATTCCCCGCCTCTGATTCCCCGCGTCTGATTCCCCGCCTCTGATTCCCCGCCTCTGATTCACCATCTCTGATTCACCACCTCTGATTCCCCACCTCTGATTCCCCATATCTGATTCCCCGCCTCTGTTTCCCCGCCTCAGATTCCCCGCCTCTGATTCCCGGACTCTGAGTCCCCACCTCTGATTCCCGGCCTCTGATTCCCGGCCTCTGATTCCCGGCCTCTGATTCCCGGACTCTGATTCCGCACTTCTGATTCTGATTCCCTGCCTCTGATTCCCCATCTCTGATTCCCCACATCTGATTCCCTGCCTCTGATTCCCTGCCTCTGATTCCACGCCTCTGATTCCCGGCCTCTGATTCCCGGCCTCTGATTCCCCGCTTCTGATTCTGATTCCCTGCCTCTGATTCCCCATCTCTGATTCCCCACATCTGATTCCCTGCCTCTGATACCCTGCCTCTGATTCCCCGCCTCTGATTCCCCACCTCTGATTCCCCACCTCTGACTCCCCATATCTGATTACTCGCCTCTGTTTCCCCGCCTCTGATTCCCCGCCTCTGTTTCCCCATATCTGATTCCCGGACTCTGATTCCCCAGCTCAGATTACCCATCTCTGATTCCGCACATCCGATTCCCTGCCTCTGATTCCCCGCCTCTGATTCCCAACCTATGATTCCCCACCTCTGATTCCCTATATCTGATTCTCCGCCTCTGTTTCCCAGCCTCTGATTCCCCGCCTCTGTTTCCCCATATCTGATTCCCCGCCTCTGATTCCCCAACTCTGATTCCCTGCCCCTGATTCCCCAGCTCTGATTCCCCACCTCTGATACCCCGCGTCTGATTCCCTGCCTCTGATGCCCTGCCTCTGATTCCTAATCTCTGATTCCCTGTCTCTGATTCCCCGCCTCTGATTCCCCGCTTCTGATTCCCCATATCTGATTCCCCGCCTCTGATTCCCCAACTCTGATTCCCCGCCTCTGATTCCCCAGCTCTGATTCCCCGCCTCTGATTCCCCGCGTCTGATTCCCTGCCTCTGATTCCCCGCCTCTGATTCACCATCTCTGATTCACCACCTCTGATTCCCCATATCTGATTCCACGCCTCTGTTTCCCCGCCTCAGATTCCCCGCCTCTGATTCCCGGACTCTGAGTCCCCACCTCTGATTCCCGGCCTCTGATTCCCGGCCTCAGATTCCCGGCCTCTGATTCCCGGCCTCTGATTCCCGGCCTCTGATTCCCCGCTTCTGATTCTGATTCCCTGCCTCTGATTCCCCATTTCTGACTCCCCACATCTGATTCCCTGCCTCTGATTCCCTGCCTCTGATCCCCACATTTGATTCCCCGCCTCTGATTCCCAACCTCTGATTCCCCACCTCTGATTCCCCATATCTGATGCCCCGCCTCTGATTCCCCGCCTCTGATTCCCCGCCTCTGTTTCCCCATATCTGATTCCCGGATTCTGATTCCCCACCTCTGATTCCCCATCTCTGATTCCGCACATCCGATTCCCTGCCTCTGATTCCCCGCCTCTGATTCCCCGCGTCTGATTCCTTACCTCTGATTCCCAATCTATGATTCCCCACCTCTGATTCCCTATATCTTATACTCCGCCTCTGTTTCCCAGCCTCTGATTCCCCAACTCTGATTCCCCACCTCTGATTCCCCAGCTCTGATTCCCCGCCTCTGATACCCCGCGTCTGATTCCCTGCCTCTGATTCCCCGCCTCTGATTCCCCAGCTCTGATTCCCCACCTCTGACTCCCCGCGTCTGATTCCCTGCCTCTGATTCCCCGCCTCTGATTCCCCATCTCTGAATCACCACCTCTGATTCCGCACATCCGATTCCCTGCCTCTGATTTCCCGCCTCTGATTCCCCGCGTCTGATTCCCTACCTCTGATTCACAACCCTTGATTCCCCACCTCTGATTCCCTATATCTGATTCTCCGCCTCTGTTTCCCAGCCTCTGATTCTCTGACTCTGTTTCCCCATATCTGATTCCCCGCCTCTGATTCCCCAACTCTGATTCCCCGCCCCTGATTCCCCAGCTCTGATTCCCCGCCTCTGATACCCCGCGTCTGATTCCCTGCCTCTGATTCCCTGCCTCTGATTCCCCAGCTCTGATTCCCCACCTCTGATTCCCCGCGTCTGATTCCCTGCCTCTGATTCCCCGCCTCTGATTCCCCATCTCTGATTCATCACCTCTGATTCCCCACCTCTGATTCCCCATATCTGATACCCCGCCTCTGTTTCCCCGACTCTGATTCCCCGCCTCTGATTCCCCATATCTGATTCTCCGCTTCTGATTCCCCAACTCTGATTCCCCGCCTCTGATTCGCCAGCTATGATTCCCCGCCTCTGATTCCCCGCGTCTGATTCCCTGCCTCTGATTCCCCGCCTCAGAATCCCCATCTCTGATTCCCCATCTCTGATTCCCCAATTCTGATTCCCCGCCTCTGATTCCCCAGCTCTGATACCCCGCCTCTGATTACCTGCCTCTGATTCTCAACCTCTGATTCCCCACCTCTGATTCCCCATATCTGATTCCCCGCGTCTGTTTCCCCACCTCTGATTCCCGGCCTCTGATTCCAGGCCTCTGATTCCCGGCCTCTGATTCCCGGCCTCTGATTCCCCGCTTCTGATTCTGATTCCCTGCCTCTGATTCCCCATCTCTGATTCCCCACATCTGATTCCCTGCCTCTGATACCCTGCCTCTGATTCCCCGCCTCTGATTCCCCACCTCTGATTCCCCACCTCTGATTCCCCATATCTGATTACCCGCCTCTGTTTCCCCACCTCTGATTCCCCGCCTCTGTTTCCCCATATCTGATTCCCGGACTCTGATTCCCCAGCTCAGATTACCCATCTCTGATTCCGCACATCCGATTCCCTGCCTCTGATTCCCCGCCTCTGATTCCCTACGTCTGATTCCCTACCTCTGATTCCCAACCTATGATTCCCCACCTCTGATTCCCTATATCTGATTCTCCGCCTCTGTTTCCCAGCCTCTGATTCCCCGCCTCTGTTTCCCCATATCTGATTCCCCGCCTCTGATTCCCCAACTCTGATTCCCTGCCCCTGATTCCCCAGCTCTAATTCCCCACCTCTGATACACCGCGTCTGATTCCCTGCCTCTGATGCCCTGCCTCTGATTCCTAATCTCTGATTCCCTGCCTCTGATTCCCCGCCTCTGATTCCCAGCCTCTGATTCCCCATATCTGATTCCCCGCCTCTGATTCCCCAACTCTGATTCCCCGCCTCTGATTCCCCAGCTCTGATTCCCCGCCTCTGATTCCCCGCGTCTGATTCCCCGCCTCTGATTCCCCGCCTCTGATTCACCATCTCTGATTCACCACCTCTGATTCCCCACCTCTGATTCCCCATATCTGATTCCCCGCCTCTGTTTCCCCGCCTCAGATTCCCCGCCTCTGATTCCCGGACTCTGAGTCCCCACCTCTGATTCCCGGCCTCTGATTCCCGGCCTCTGATTCCCGGCCTCTGATTCCCGGACTCTGATTCCGCACTTCTGATTCTGATTCCCTGCCTCTGATTCCCCATCTCTGATTCCCCACATCTGATTCCCTGCCTCTGATTCCCTGCCTCTGATTCCAGGCCTCTGATTCCCGGCCTCTGATTCCCGGCCTCTGATTCCCCGCTTCTGATTCTGATTCCCTGCCTCTGATTCCCCATCTCTGATTCCCCACATCTGATTCCCTGCCTCTGATACCCTGCCTCTGATTCCCCGCCTCTGATTCCCCACCTCTGATTCCCCACCTCTGACTCCCCATATCTGATTACCCGCCTCTGTTTCCCCGCCTCTGATTCCCCGCCTCTGTTTCCCCATATCTGATTCCCGGACTCTGATTCCCCAGCTCAGATTACCCATCTCTGATTCCGCACATCCGATTCCCTGCCTCTGATTCCCCGCCTCTGATTCCCGGCATCTGATTCCCAACTCTGATTCCCAACCTATGATTCCCCACCTCTGATTCCCTATATCTGATTCTCCGCCTCTGTTTCCCAGCCTCTGATTCCCCGCCTCTGTTTCCCCATATCTGATTCCCCGCCTCTGATTCCCCAACTCTAATTCCCCACCTCTGATACACCGCGTCTGATTCCCTGCCTCTGATGCCCTGCCTCTGATTCCTAATCTCTGATTCCCTGCCTCTGATTCCCCGCCTCTGATTCCCAGCCTCTGATTCCCCATATCTGATTCCCCGCCTCTGATTCCCCAACTCTGATACCCCGCCTCTGATTCCCCAGCTCTGATTCCCCGCCTCTGATTCCCCGCGTCTGATTCCCCACCTCTGATTCCCCGCCTCTGATTCACCATCTCTGATTCACCACCTCTGATTCCCCACCTCTGATTCCCCATATCTGATTCCCCGCCTCTGTTTCCCCGCCTCAGATTCCCCGCCTCTGATTCCCGGACTCTGAGTCCCCACCTCTGATTCCCGGCCTCTGATTCCCGGCCTCTGATTCCCGGCCTCTGATTCCCGGCCTCTGATTCCCGGCCTCTGATTCCCCGCTTCTGATTCTGATTCCCTGCCTCTGATTCCCCATCTCTGATTCCCCACATCTGATTCCCTGCCTCTGATTCCCTGCCTCTGATCCCCACCTTTGATTCCCCGCCTCTGATTCCCAACCTCTGATTCCCCACCTCTGATTCCCGGATTCTGATTCCCCACCTCTGATTCCCCATCTCTGATTCCGCACATCCGATTCCCTGCCTCTGATTCCCCGCCTCTGATTCCCCGCGTCTGATTCCTTACCTCTGATTCCCAATCTATGATTCCCCACCTCTGATTCCCCATATCTGATTCCCCGCCTCTGTTTCCCAGCCTCTGATTCCCCGCCTCTGTTTCCCCATATCTGATTCCCCGCCTCTGATTCCCCAACTCTGATTCCCTGCCCCTGATTCCCCAGCTCTAATTCCCCACCTCTGATACACCGCGTCTGATTCCCTGCCTCTGATGCCCTGCCTCTGATTCCTAATCTCTGATTCCCTGCCTCTGATTCCCCGCCTCTGATTCCCCGCCTCTGATTCCCCATATCTGATTCCCCGCCTCTGATTCCCCAACTCTGATTCCCCGCCTCTGATTCCCCAGCTCTGATTCCCCGCCTCTGATTCCCCGCGTCTGATTCCCCGCCTCTGATTCCCCGCCTCTGATTCACCATCTCTGATTCACCACCTCTGATTCCCCACCTCTGATTCCCCATATCTGATTCCCCGCCTATGTTTCCCCGCCTCAGATTCCCCTCCTCTGATTCCCGGACTCTGAGTCCCCACCTCTGATTCACGGCCTCTGATTCCCCACCTCTGATTCCCCAGCTCTGATTCCCCGCCTCTGATACCCCGCGTCTGATTCCCTGCCTCTGATTCCCCACCTCTGATTCCCCAGCTCTGATTCCCCACCTCTGATTCCCCGCGTCTGATTCCCTGCCTCTGATTCCCCGCCTCTGATTCCCATCTCTGAATCACCACCTCTGATTCGCCACCTCTGATTCCCCATATCTGATTCCCCGCCTCTGTTTCCCCATATCTCATTCCCAGAATCTGATTCCCCACCTCTGATTCCCCAGCTCTGATTCCGTACATCCGATTCCCTGCCTCTGATTCCCCGCCTCTGATTCCCCGCGTCTGATTCCCTACCTCTGATTCACAACCCTTGATTCCCCACCTCTGATTCCCTATATCTGATTCTCCGCCTCTGTTTCCCAGCCTCTGATTCTCTGACTCTGTTTCCCCATATCTGATTCCCCGCCTCTGATTCCCCAACACTGATTCCCCGCCTCTGATTCCCCAGCTCTGATTCCCCGCCTCTGATGCCCCACGTCTGATTCCCTGCCTCTGATTCCCTGCCACTGATTCCCCAGCTCTGATTCCCCACCTCTGATTCCCCGCGTCTGATTCCCTGCCTCTGATTCCCCGCCTCTGATTCCCCATCTCTGATTCATCACCTCTGATTCCCCACCTCTGATTCCCCATATCTGATACCCCGCCTCTGTTTCCCCGACTCTGATTCCCCACCTCTGACTCCCCATATCTGATTCTCCGCTTCTGATTCCCCAACTCTGATTCCCCGCCTCTGAATCGCCAGCTATGATTCCCCGCCTCTGATTCCCCGCGTCTGATTCCCTGCCTCTGATTCCCCGCCACTGAATCGCCATCTCTGATTCACCACCTCTGATTCCCTGCGTCTGATTCCACGCCTCTGATTCCCAATCTCTGATTCCCCATCTCTGATTCCCCAATTCTGATTCCCCGCCTCTGATTCCCCAGCTCTGATACCCCGCCTCTGATTCCCTGCCTCTGATTCTCAACCTCTGATTCCCCACCTCTGATTCCCCATATCTGATTCCCCGCGTCTGTTTCCCCACCTCTGATTCCCGGCCTCTGATCCCAGACCTCTGATTCCCGGCCTCTGATTTTCGGCCTCTGATTCCCCGCTTCTGATTCTGATTCCCTGACTCTGATTCCCCATCTCTGATTCCCCACATCTGATTCCCTGCCGCTGATACCCTGCCTCTGATTCCCCGCCTCTGAATCCCCGCCTCTGATTCCCCACCTCTGATTCCCCATATCTGATTACCCGCCTCTGTTTCCCCGCCTCTGATTCCCCGCCTCTGTTTCCCCATATCTGATTCCCGGACTCTGATTCCCCAGCTCAGATTACCCATCTCTGATTCTGCACATCCGATTCCCTGCCTCTGATTCCCCGCCTCTGATTCCCTGCATCTGATTCCCTACCTCTGATTCCCAACCTATGATTCCCCACCTCTGATTCCCTATATCTGATTCTCCGCCTCTGTTTCCCCATATCTGATTCCCCGCCTCTGATTCCCCGCCTCTGATTCCCCGCCTCTGATTCCCCATATCTGATTCCCCGCCTCTGATTCCCCAACTCTGATTCCCCGCCTCTGATTCCCCAGCTCTGATTCCCCGCCTCTGATTCCCCGCGTCTGATTCCCCGCCTCTGATTCCCCGCCTCTGATTCACCATCTCTGATTCACCACCTCTGATTCCCCACCTCTGATTCCCCATATCTGATTCCCCGCCTCTGTTTCCCCGCCTCAGATTCCCAGCCTCTGATTCCCGGACTCTGAGTCCCCACCTCTGATTCCCGGCCTCTGATTCCCGGCCTCTGATTCCCGGCCTTTGATTCCCGGCCTCTGATTCCCGGCCTCTGATTCCCCGCTTCTGATTCTGATTCCCTGCCTCTGATTCCCCATCTCTGATTCCCCACATCTGATTCCATGCCTCTGATTCCCTGCCTCTGATCACCACCTTTGATTCCCCGCCTCTGATTCCCAACCTCTGATTCCCCACCTCTGATTCCCCATATCTGATGCCCCGCCTCTGTTTCCCCGCCTCTGATTCCCCACCTCTGATTCCCCATCTCTGATTCCGCACATCCGATTCCCTGCCTCTGATTCCCCGCCTCTGATTCCCCGCGTCTGATTCCTTACCTCTGATTCCCAATCTATGATTCCCCACCTCTGATTCCCTATATCTGATTCTCCGCCTCTGTTTCCCAGCCTCTGATTCTCTGACTCTGTTTCCCCATATCTGATTCCCCACCTCTGATTCCCCAACTCTGATTCCCCGCCTCTGATTCCCCAGCTCCGATTCCCCGCCTCTGATACCCCACGTCTGATTCCCTGCCTCTGATTCCCCGCCTCTGAATCCCCATCTCTGATTCACCACCTCTGATTCCCTGCGTCTGATTCCCCGCCTCTGATGCCCCGCTTCTGATTCCCTGCCTCTGATTCCCCGCCTCTGATCCCCAGCTCTGATTCCCCACCTCTGATTCCCCACGTCTGATTCCCTGCCTCTGATTCCCCGCCTCTGAATCCCCATCTCTGATTCACCACCTCTGATTCCCTGCGTCTGATTCCCCGCCTCTGATGCCCCGCCTCTGATTCCCCGCCTCTGATTCCCCGCCTCTGTTTCCCCATATCTGATTCCCGGATTCTGATTCCCCACCTCTGATTCCCCATCTCTGTTTCCGCACATCCGATTCCCTGCCTCTGACTCCCCGCCTCTGATTCCCCGCGTCTGATTCCTTACCTCTGATTCCCAATCTATGATTCGCCACCTCTGATTCCCTATATCTTATTCTCCTCCTCTGTTTCCCAGCCTCTAATTCTCCGACTCTGTTTCCCCATATCTGATTCCCCACCTCTGATTCCCCAGCTCTGATTCCCCGCCTCTGATACCCCGCGTCTGATTCCCTGCCTCTGATTCCCCACCTCTGATTCCCCAGCTCTGATTCTCCACCTCTGATTCCCCGCGTCTGATTCCCTGCCTCTGATTCCCCGCCTCCGATTCCCATCTCTGAATCACCACCTCTGATTCGCCACCTCTGATTCCCCATATCTGATTCCCCGCCTCTGTTTCCCCATATCTCATTCCTGGAATCTGATTCCCCACCTCTGATTCCCCAGCTCTGATTCCGTACATCCGATTCCCTGCCTCTGATTCCCCATCTCTGATTCCCCACATCTGATTCCATGCCTCTGATTCCCTGCCTCTGATCACCACCTTTGATTCCCCGCCTCTGATTCCCAACCTCTGATTCCCCACCTCAGATTCCCCATATCTGATGCCCCGCCTCTGTTTCCCCGCCTCTGATTCCCCGCCTCTGTTTCAACATATCTGATTCCCGGATTCTGATTCCCCACCTCTGATTCCCCATCTCTGATTCCGCACATCCGATTCCCTGCCTCTGATTCCCCGCCTCTGATTCCCCGCGTCTGATTCCTTACCTCTGATTCCCAATCTATGATTCCCCACCTCTGATTCCCTATATCTGATTCTCCGCCTCTGTTTCCCAGCCTCTGATTCTCTGACTCTGTTTCCCCATATCTGATTCCCCACCTCTGATTCCCCAACTCTGATTCCCCGCCTCTGATTCCCCAGCTCCGATTCCCCGCCTCTGATACCCCGCTTCTGATTCCCTGCCTCTGATTCCCCGCCTCTGATCCCCAGCTCTGATTCCCCACCTCTGATTCCCCACGTCTGATTCCCTGCCTCTGATTCCCCGCCTCTGAATCCCCATCTCTGATTCACCACCTCTGATTCCCTGCGTCTGATTCCCCACCTCTGATGCCCCGCCTCTGATTCCCCGCCTCTGATTCCCCGCCTCTGTTTCCCCATATCTGATTCCCGGATTCTGATTCCCCACCTCTGATACCCCATCTCTGTTTCCGCACATCCGATTCCCTGCCTCTGACTCCCCGCCTCTGATTCCACGCGTCTGATTCCTTACCTCTGATTCCCAATCTATGATTCGCCACCTCTGATTCCCTATATCTTATTCTCCTCCTCTGTTTCCCAGCCTCTAATTCTCCGACTCTGTTTCCCCATATCTGATTCCCCACCTCTGATTCCCCAGCTCTGATTCCCCGCCTCTGATACCCCGCGTCTGATTCCCTGCCTCTGATTCCCCACCTCTGATTCCCCAGCTCTGATTCCCCACCTCTGATTCCCCGCGTCTGATTCCCTGCCTCTGATTCCCCGCCTCCGATTCCCATCTCTGAATCACCACCTCTGATTCGCCACCTCTGATTCCCCATATCTGATTCCCCGCCTCTGTTTCCCCATATCTCATTCCCGGAATCTGATTCCCCACCTCTGATTCCCCAGCTCTGATTCTGTACATCCGATTCCCTGCCTCTGATTCCCCGCATCTGATTCCCCGCGTCTGATTCCCTACCTCTGATTCACAACCCTTGATTCCCCACCTCTGATTCCCTATATCTGATTCTCCGCCTCTGTTTCCCAGCCTCTGATTCTCTGACTCTGTTTCCCCATATCTGATTCCCCGCCTCTGATTCCCCAACTCTGATTCCCCGCCTCTGATTCCCCAGCTCTGATTCCCCGCCTCTGATACCCCACGTCTGATTCCCTGCCTCTGATTCCCTGCCACTGATTCCCCGCCTCTGATTCCCCATCTCTGATTCATCACCTCTGATTCCCCACCTCTGATTCCCCATATCTGAAACCCCACCTCTGTTTTCCCGACTCTGATTCCCCACCTCTGATTCCCCATCTCTGATTCCCCATCTCTGATTCCCCAATTCTGATTCCCCGCCTCTGATTCCCCAGCTCTGATACCCCGCCTCTGATTCCCTGCCTCTGATTCTCAACCTCTGATTCCCCACCTCTGATTCCCTGCGTCTGATTCCCCGCCTCTGATTCCCCATCTCTGATTCCCCATCTCTGATTCCCCAATTCTGATTCCCCGCCTCTGATTCCCCAGCTCTGATACCCCGCCTCTGATTCCCTGCCTCTGATTCTCAACCTCTGATTCCCCACCTCTGATTCCCCATATCTGATTCCCCGCGTCTGTTTCCCCACCTCTGATTCCCGGCCTCTGATTCCCGGCCTCTGATTCCCCGCTTCTGATTCTGATTCCCTGACTCTGATTCCCCATCTCTGATTCCCCACATCTGATTCCCTGCCTCTGATACCCTGCCTCTGATTCCCCGCCTCTGAATCCCCGCCTCTGATTCCCCACCTCTGATTCCCCATATCTGATTACCCGCCTCTGTTTCCCCGCCTCTGATTCCCCGCCTCTGGTTCCCCATATCTGATTCCCGGACTCTGATTCCCCAGCTAACATTACCCATCTCTGATTCTGCACATCCAATTCCATGCCTCTGATTCCCCGCCTCTGATTCCCTGCATCTGATTCCCTACCTCTGACTCCCAACCTATGACTCCCCACCTCTGATTCCCTATATCTGATTCTCCGCCACTGTTTCCCAGCCTCTGATTCCCCGCCTCTGTTTCCCCATATCTGATTCCCCGCCTCTGATTCCCCAACTCTGATTCCCTGCCCCTGATTCCCCAGCTCTAATTCCCCACCTCTGATACACCGCGTCTGATTCCCTGCCTCTGATGCCCTGCCTCTGATTCCTAATCTCTGATTCCCTGCCTCTGATTCCCCGCCTCTGATTCCCCGCCTCTGATTCCCCATATCTGATTCCCCGCCTCTGATTCCCCAACTCTGATTCCCCGCCTCTGATTCCCCAGCTCTGATTCGCCGCCTCTGATTCCCCGCGTCTGATTCCCCGCCTCTGATTCCCCGCCTCTTATTCACCATCTGTGATTCACCACCTCTGATTCCCCACCTCTGATTCCCCATATCTGATTCCCCGCCTCTGTTTCCCCGCCTCAGATTCCCCGCCTCTGATTCCCGGACTCTGAGTCCCCACCTCTGATTCCCGGCCTCTGATTCCCGGCCTCTGATTCCCGGCCTTTGATTCCCGGCCTCTGATTCCCGGCCTCTGATTCCCCGCTTCTGATTCTGATTCCCTGCCTCTGATTCCCCATCTCTGATTCCCCACATCTGATTCCATGCCTCTGATTCCCTGCCTCTGATCACCACCTTTGATTCCCCGCCTCTGATTCCCAACCTCTGATTCCCCACCTCTGATTCCCCATATCTGATGCCCCGCCTCTGTTTCCCCGCCTCTGATTCCCCGCCTCTGTTTCAACATATCTGATTCCCGGATTCTGATTCCCCACCTCTGATTCCCCATCTCTGATTCCGCACATCCGATTCCCTGCCTCTGATTCCCCGCCTCTGATTCCCCGCGTCTGATTCCTTACCTCTGATTCCCAATCTATGATTCCCCACCTCTGATTCCCTATATCTGATTCTCCGCCTCTGTTTCCCAGCCTCTGATTTTCTGACTCTGTTTCCCCATATCTGATTCCCCACCTCTGATTCCCCAGCTCTGATTCCCCGCCTCTGATACCCCGCATCTGATTCCCTGCCTCTGATTCCCCGCCTCTGATCCACAGCTCTGATTCCCCACCTCTGATTCCCCACGTCTGATTCCCTGCCTCTGATTCCCCGCCTCTGATTCCCCATCTCTGATTCATCACCTCTGATTCCCCACCTCTGATTCCCCATATCTGATTCCCCGCCTCTGTTTCCCCGACTCTGATTCCCCGCCTCTGATTCCCCATATCTGATTCTCCGCTTCTGATTCCCCAACTCTGATTCCCCGCCTCTGATTCGCCAGCTATGATTCCCCGCCTCTGATTCCCCGCGTCTGATTCCCTGCCTCTGATTCCCCACCTCTGAATACCAATCTCTGATTCACCACCTCTGATTCCCTGCGTCTGATTCCCCGCCTCTGATTCCCCATCTCTGATGCCCCGCCTCTGATTCCCCGCCTCTGATTCCCCGCCTCTGTTTCCCCATATCTGATTCCCGGATTCTGATTCCCCACCTCTGATTCCCCATCTCTGATTCCGCACATCCGATTCCCTGCCTCTGATTCCCCGCCTCTGATTCACCGCGTCTGATTCCTTACCTCTGATTCCCAATCTATGATTCCCCACCTCTGATTCCCTATATCATATTCTCCGCCTCTGTTTCCCAGCCTCTGATTCTCCGACTCTGTTTCCCCATATCTGATTCCCCACCTCTGATTCCCCAGCTCTGATTCCCCGCCTCTGATACCCCGCGTCTGATTCCCTGCCTCTGATTCCCCGCCTCTGATTCCCCAGCTCTGAATCACCACCTCTGATTCGCCACCTCTGATTCCCCATATCTGATTCCCCGCCTCTGTTTCCCCATATCTCATTCCCGGACTCTGATTCCCCACCTCTGATTCCCTAGCTCTGATTCCGCACATCCGATTCCCTGCCTCTGATTCCCCGCCTCTTATTCCCCGCGTCTGATTCCCTACCTCTGATTCACAACCCTTGATTCCCCACCTCTGATTCCCTATATCTGATTCTCCGCGTCTGTTTCCCAGCCTCTGATTCTCTGACTCTGTTTCCCCATATCTGATTCCCCGCCTCTGATTCCCCAACTCTGATTCCCCGCCTCTGATTCCCCAGCTCTGATTCCCCGCCTCTGATACCCCGCGTCTGATTCCCTGCCTCTGATTCCCTGCCTCTGATTCCCCAGCTCTGATTCCCCACCTCTGATTCCCCGCGTCTGATTCCCTTCCTCTGATTCCCCGCCTCTGATTCCCCATCTCTGATTCATCACCTCTGATTCCCTGCCTCTGATTCCCCAGCTCTGATTCCCCACCTCTGATTCCCCGCCTCTGTTTCCCCGACTCTGATTCCCCGCCTCTGATTCCCCAACTCTGATTCCCCGCCTCTGATTCGCCAGCTATGATTCCCCGCCTCTGATTCCCCGCGTCTGATTCCCTGCCTCTGATTCCCCGCCTCAGAATCCCCATCTCTGATTCACCACCTCTGATTCCCAGCATCTGATTCCCCGCCTCTGATTCCCCATCTCTGATTCCCCATCTCTGATTCCCCAATTCTGATTCCCAGCCTCTGATTCCCCAGCTCTGATACCCCGCCTCTGATTACCTGCCTCTGATTCTCAACCTCTGATTCCGCACCTCTGATTCCCCATATCTGATTCCCCGTGTCTGTTTCCCCACCTCTGATTCCCGGCCTCTGATTCCAGGCCTCTGATTCCCGGCCTCCGATTCCCGGCCTCTGATTCCCCGCTTCTGATTCTGATTCCCTGCCTCTGATTCCCCATCTCTGATTCCCCACATCTGATTCCCTGCCTCTGATACCCTGCCTCTGATTCCCCGCCTCTGATTCCCCACCTCTGATTCCCCACCTCTGATTCCCCATATCTGATTACCCGCGTCTGATTCCCTGCCTCTGATTCCCCGCCTCTGATTCCCCATCTCTGATTCCCCACCTCTGATTCCCTGCGTCTGATTCCCCGCCTCTGATTCCCCACCTCTGATTCCCCAGCTTTGATTCCCCGCCTCTGATTCCCTGCCTCTGATTCCCAACCTCTGATTCCCCACCTCTGATTCCCCATATCTGATTCCCCGCGTCTGTTTCCCCGCCTCTGATTCCACGCCTCTGTTTCCCCATATCTGATTCCCCGCCTCTGTTTCCCCGCCTCAGATTCCCCGCCTCTGATTCCCGGACTCTGAGTCCCCACCTCTGATTCCCGGCCTCTGATTCCCGGCCTCTGATTCCCGGACTCTGATTCCCCGCTTCTGATTCTGATTCCCTGCCTCTGATTCCCCATCTCTGATTCCCCACATCTGATTCCCTGCCTCTGGTTCCCTGCCTCTGATTCCAGGCCTCTGATTCCCGGCCTCTGATTCCCGGCCTCTGATTCCCCGCTTCTGATTCTGATTCCCTGACTCTGATTCTCCAGCTCCGATTCCCCGCCTCTGATACCCCGCTTCTGATTCCCTGCCTCTGATTCCCCGCCTCTGATCCCCAGCTCTGATTCCCCACCTCTGATTCCCCACGTCTGATTCCCTGCCTCTGATTCCCCGCCTCTGAATCCCCATCTCTGATTCACCACCTCTGATTCCCTGCGTCTGATTCCCCACCTCTGATGCCCCGCCTCTGATTCCCCGCCTCTGATTCCCCGCCTCTGTTTCCCCATATCTGATTCCCGGATTCTGATTCCCCACCTCTGATTCCCCATCTCTGTTTCCGCACATCCGATTCCCTGCCTCTGACTCCCCGCCTCTGATTCCACGCGTCTGATTCCTTACCTCTGATTCCCAATCTATGATTCGCCACCTCTGATTCCCTATATCTTATTCTCCTCCTCTGTTTCCCAGCCTCTAATTCTCCGACTCTGTTTCCCCATATCTGATTCCCCACCTCTGATTCCCCAGCTCTGATTCCCCGCCTCTGATACCCCGCGTCTGATTCCCTGCCTCTGATTCCCCACCTCTGATTCCCCAGCTCTGATTCCCCACCTCTGATTCCCCGCGTCTGATTCCCTGCCTCTGATTCCCCGCCTCCGATTCCCATCTCTGAATCACCACCTCTGATTCGCCACCTCTGATTCCCCATATCTGATTCCCCGCCTCTGTTTCCCCATATCTCATTCCCGGAATCTGATTCCCCACCTCTGATTCCCCAGCTCTGATTCTGTACATCCGATTCCCTGCCTCTGATTCCCCGCATCTGATTCCCCGCGTCTGATTCCCTACCTCTGATTCACAACCCTTGATTCCCCACCTCTGATTCCCTATATCTGATTCTCCGCCTCTGTTTCCCAGCCTCTGATTCTCTGACTCTGTTTCCCCATATCTGATTCCCCGCCTCTGATTCCCCAACTCTGATTCCCCGCCTCTGATTCCCCAGCTCTGATTCCCCGCCTCTGATACCCCACGTCTGATTCCCTGCCTCTGATTCCCTGCCACTGATTCCCCGCCTCTGATTCCCCATCTCTGATTCATCACCTCTGATTCCCCACCTCTGATTCCCCATATCTGAAACCCCGCCTCTGTTTCCCCGACTCTGATTCCCCACCTCTGATTCCCCATCTCTGATTCCCCATCTCTGATTCCCCAATTCTGATTCCCCGCCTCTGATTCCCCAGCTCTGATACCCCGCCTCTGATTCCCTGCCTCTGATTCTCAACCTCTGATTCCCCACCTCTGATTCCCTGCGTCTGATTCCCCGCCTCTGATTCCCCATCTCTGATTCCCCATCTCTGATTCCCCAATTCTGATTCCCCGCCTCTGATTCCCCAGCTCTGATACCCCGCCTCTGATTCCCTGCCTCTGATTCTCAACCTCTGATTCCCCACCTCTGATTCCCCATATCTGATTCCCCGCGTCTGTTTCCCCACCTCTGATTCCCGGCCTCTGATTCCCGGCCTCTGATTCCCCGCTTCTGATTCTGATTCCCTGACTCTGATTCCCCATCTCTGATTCCCCACATCTGATTCCCTGCCTCTGATACCCTGCCTCTGATTCCCCGCCTCTGAATCCCCGCCTCTGATTCCCCACCTCTGATTCCCCATATCTGATTACCCGCCTCTGTTTCCCCGCCTCTGATTCCCCGCCTCTGGTTCCCCATATCTGATTCCCGGACTCTGATTCCCCAGCTAACATTACCCATCTCTGATTCTGCACATCCAATTCCATGCCTCTGATTCCCCGCCTCTGATTCCCTGCATCTGATTCCCTACCTCTGATTCCCAACCTATGATTCCCCACCTCTGATTCCCTATATCTGATTCTCCGCCACTGTTTCCCAGCCTCTGATTCCCCGCCTCTGTTTCCCCATATCTGATTCCCCGCCTCTGATTCCCCAACTCTGATTCCCTGCCCCTGATTCCCCAGCTCTAATTCCCCACCTCTGATACACCGCGTCTGATTCCCTGCCTCTGATGCCCTGCCTCTGATTCCTAATCTCTGATTCCCTGCCTCTGATTCCCCGCCTCTGATTCCCCGCCTCTGATTCCCCATATCTGATTCCCCGCCTCTGATTCCCCAACTCTGATTCCCCGCCTCTGATTCCCCAGCTCTGATTCGCCGCTTCTGATTCCCCGCGTCTGATTCCCCGCCTCTGATTCCCCGCCTCTTATTCACCATCTGTGATTCACCACCTCTGATTCCCCACCTCTGATTCCCCATATCTGATTCCCCGCCTCTGTTTCCCCGCCTCAGATTCCCCGCCTCTGATTCCCGGACTCTGAGTCCCCACCTCTGATTCCCGGCCTCTGATTCCCGGCCTCTGATTCCCGGCCTTTGATTCCCGGCCTCTGATTCCCGGCCTCTGATTCCCCGCTTCTGATTCTGATTCCCTGCCTCTGATTCCCCATCTCTGATTCCCCACATCTGATTCCATGCTTCTGATTCCCTGCCTCTGATCACCACCTTTGATTCCCCGCCTCTGATTCCCAACCTCTGATTCCCCACCTCTGATTCCCCATATCTGATGCCCCGCCTCTGTTTCCCCGCCTCTGATTCCCCGCCTCTGTTTCAACATATCTGATTCCCGGATTCTGATTTCCCACCTCTGATTCCCCATCTCTGATTCCGCACATCCGATTCCCTGCCTCTGATTCCCCGCCTCTGATTCCCCGCGTCTGATTCCTTACCTCTGATTCCCAATCTATGATTCCCCACCTCTGATTCCCTATATCTGATTCTCCGCCTCTGTTTCCCAGCCTCTGATTTTCTGACTCTGTTTCCCCATATCTGATTCCCCACCTCTGATTCACCAACTCTGATTCCCTGCCTCTGATTCCCCAGCTCTGATTCCCCGCCTCTGATACCCCGCATCTGATTCCCTGCCTCTGATTCCCCGCCTCTGATCCACAGCTCTGATTCCCCACCTCTGATTCCCCACGTCTGATTCCCTGCCTCTGATTCCCCGCCTCTGATTCCCCATCTCTGATTCATCACCTCTGATTCCCCACCTCTGATTCCCCATATCTGATTCCCCGCCTCTGTTTCCCCGACTCTGATTCCCCGCCTCTGATTCCCCATATCTGATTCTCCGCTTCTGATTCCCCAACTCTGATTCCACGCCTCTGATTCGCCAGCTATGATTCCCCGCCTCTGATTCCCCGCGTCTGATTCCCTGCCTCTGATTCCCCACCTCTGAATACCAATCTCTGATTCACCACCTCTGATTCCCTGCGTCTGATTCCCCGCCTCTGATTCCCCATCTCTGATGCCCCGCCTCTGATTCCCCGCCTCTGATTCCCCGCCTCTGTTTCCCCATATCTGATTCCCGGATTCTGATTCCCCACCTCTGATTCCCCATCTCTGATTCCGCACATCCGATTCCCTGCCTCTGATTCCCCGCCTCTGATTCACCGCGTCTGATTCCTTACCTCTGATTCCCAATCTATGATTCCCCACCTCTGATTCCCTATATCATATTCTCCGCCTCTGTTTCCCAGCCTCTGATTCTCCGACTCTGTTTCCCCATATCTGATTCCCCACCTCTGATTCCTCAGCTCTGATTCCCCGCCTCTGATACCCCGCGTCTGATTCCCTGCCTCTGATTCCCCGCCTCTGATTCCCCAGCTCTGAATCACCACCTCTGATTCGCCACCTCTGATTCCCCATATCTAATTCCCCGCCTCTGTTTCCCCATATCTCATTCCCGGACTCTGATTCCCCACCTCTGATTCCCTAGCTCTGATTCCGCACATCCGATTCCCTGCCTCTGATTCCCCGCCTCTTATTCCCCGCGTCTGATTCCCTACCTCTGATTCACAACCCTTGATTCCCCACCTCTGATTCCCTATATCTGATTCTCCGCGTCTGTTTCCCAGCCTCTGATTCTCTGACTCTGTTTCCCCATATCTGATTCCCCGCCTCTGATTCCCCAACTCTGATTCCCCGCCTCTGATTCCCCAGCTCTGATTCCCCGCCTCTGATACCCCGCGTCTGATTCCCTGCCTCTGATTCCCTGCCTCTGATTCCCCAGCTCTGATTCCCCACCTCTGATTCCCCGCGTCTGATTCCCTTCCTCTGATTCCCCGCCTCTGATTCCCCATCTCTGATTCATCACCTCTGATTCCCTGCCTCTGATTCCCCAGCTCTGATTCCCCACCTCTGATTCCCCGCCTCTGTTTCCCCGACTCTGATTCCCCGCCTCTGATTCCCCAACTCTGAATCCCCGCCTCTGATTCGCCAGCTATGATTCCCCGCCTCTGATTCCCCGCGTCTGATTCCCTGCCTCTGATTCCCCGCCTCAGAATCCCCATCTCTGATTCACCACCTCTGATTCCCAGCGTCTGATTCCCCGCCTCTGATTCCCCATCTCTGATTCCCCATCTCTGATTCCCCAATTCTGATTCCCAGCCTCTGATTCCCCAGCTCTGATACCCCGCCTCTGATTACCTGCCTCTGATTCTCAACCTCTGATTCTGCACCTCTGATTCCCCATATCTGATTCCCCGTGTCTGTTTCCCCACCTCTGATTCCCGGCCTCTGATTCCAGGCCTCTGATTCCCGGCCTCCGATTCCCGGCCTCTGATTCCCCGCTTCTGATTCTGATTCCCTGCCTCTGATTCCCCATCTCTGATTCCCCACATCTGATTCCCTGCCTCTGATACCCTGCCTCTGATTCCCCGCCTCTGATTCCCCACCTCTGATTCCCCATATCTGATTACCCGCGTCTGATTCCCTGCCTCTGATTCCCCGCCTCTGATTCCCCATCTCTGATTCCCCACCTCTGATTCCCTGCGTCTGATTCCCCACCTCTGATTCCCCACCTCTGATTCCCCAGCTTTGATTCCCCGCCTCTGATTCCCTGCCTCTGATTCCCAACCTCTGATTCCCCACCTCTGATTCCCCATATCTGATTCCCCGCGTCTGTTTCCCCGCCTCTGATTCCACGCCTCTGTTTCCCCATATCTGATTCCCCGCCTCTGTTTCCCCGCCTCAGATTCCCCGCCTCTGATTCCCGGACTCTGAGTCCCCACCTCTGATTCCCGGCCTCTGATTCCCGGCCTCTGATTCCCGGACTCTGATTCCCCGCTTCTGATTCTGATTCCCTGCCTCTGATTCCCCATCTCTGATTCCCCACATCTGATTCCCTGCCTCTGATTCCCTGCCTCTGATTCCAGGCCTCTGATTCCCGGCCTCTGATTCCCGGCCTCTGATTCCCCGCTTCTGATTCTGATTCCCTGACTCTGATTCTCCATCTCTGATTCCCCACATCTGATTCCCTGCCTCTGATACCCTGCCTCTGATTCCCCGCCTCTGATTCCCCACCTCTGATTCCCCACCTCTGATTCCCCATATCTGATTACCCGCCTCTGTTTCCCCGCATCTGATTCCCCGCCTCTGTTTCCCCATATCTGATTCCCGGACTCTGATTCCCCAGCTCAGATTACCCATCTCTGATTCCGCACATCCGATTCCCTGCCTCTGATTCCCCGCCTCTGATTCCCTGCGTCTGATTCCCAACTCTGATTCCCAACCTATGATTCCCCACCTCTGATTCCCTATATCTGATTCTCCGCCTCTGTTTCCCAGCCTCTGATTCCCCGCCTCTGTTTCCCAGCCTCTGATTCCCCGCCTCTGATTCCCCAACTCTGATTCCCTGCCCCTGATTCCCCAGCTCTAATTCCCCACCTCTGATACACCGCGTCTGATTCCCTGCCTCTGATGCCCTGCCTCTGATTCCTAATCTCTGATTCCCTGCCTCTGATTCCCCGCCTCTGATTCCCAGCCTCTGATTCCCCATATCTGATTCCCCGCCTCTGATTCCCCAACTCTGATACCCCGCCTCTGATTCCCCAGCTCTGATTCCCCGCCTCTGATTCCCCGCGTCTGATTCCCCGCCTCTGATTCCCCGCCTCTGATTCACCATCTCTGATTCACCACCTCTGATTCCCCACCTCTGATTCCCCATATCTGATTCCCCGCCTCTGTTTCCCCGCCTCAGATTCCCCGCCTCTGATTCCCGGACTCTGAGTCCCCACCTCTGATTCCCGGCCTCTGATTCCCGGCCTCTGATTCCCCGCGTCTGATTCCCCGCCTCTGATTCCCCGCCTCTGATTCACCATCTCTGATTCACCACCTCTGATTCCCCACCTCTGATTCCCCATATCTGATTCCCCGCCTCTGTTTCCCCGCCTCAGATTCCCCGCCTCTGATTCCCGGACTCTGAGTCCCCACCTCTGATTCCCGGCCTCTGATTCCCGGCCTCTGATTCCCGGCCTCTGATTCCCGGCCTCTGATTCCCCGCTTCTGATTCTGATTCCCTGCCTCTGATTCCCCATCTCTGATTCCCCACATCTGATTCCCTGCCTCTGATTCCCTTCCTCTGATCCCCACCTTTGATTCCCCGCCTCTGATTCCCAACCTCTGATTCCCCACCTCTGATTCTCCATATCTGATGCCCCGCCTCTGTTTCCCCGCCTCTGATTCCCCGCCTCTGTTTTCCCATATCTGATTCCCGGATTCTGATTCCCCACCTCTGATTCCCCATCTCTGATTCCGCACATCCGATTCCCTGCCTCTGATTCCCCGACTCTGATTCCCCGCGTCTGATTCCTTACCTCTGATTCCCAATCTATGATTCCCCACCTCTGATTCCCTATATCTGATTCTCCGCCTCTGTTTCCCAGCCTCTGATTCTCTGACTCTGTTTCCCCATATCTGATTCCCCACCTCTGATTCCCCAACTCTGATTCCCCGCCTCTGATTCCCCAGCTCTGATTGCCCGCCTCTGATACCCCGCTTCTGATTCCCTGCCTCTGATTCCCCGCCTCTGATCCCCAGCTCTGATTCCCCACCTCTGATTCCCCACCTCTGATTCCCCATCTCTGATTCCGCACATCCGATTCCCTGCCTCTGACTCCCCGTCTCTGATTCCCCGCGTCTGATTCCTTACCTCTGATTCCCAATCTATGATTCCCCACATCTGATTCCCTATATCTTATTCTCCTCCTCTGTTTCCCAGCCTCTAATTCTCCGACTCTGTTTCCCCATATCTGATTCCCGACCTCTGATTCCCCAGCTCTGATTCCCCGCCTCTGATACCCCGCGTCTGATTCCCTGCCTCTGATTCCCCACCTCTGATTCCCCAGCTCTGATTCCCCACCTCTGATTCCCCTCGTCTGATTCCCTGCCACTGATTCCCCGCCTCTGATTCCCATCTCTGAATCACCACCTCTGATTCGCCACCTCTGATTCCCCATATCTGATTCCCCGCCTCTGTTTCCCCATATCTCATTCCCTGAATCTGATTCCCCTCCACTGATTCCCCAGCTCTGATTCCGTACATCCGATTCCCTGCCTCTGATTCCCCGCCTCTGATTCCCCGCGTCTGATTCCCTACCTCTGATTCACAACCCTTGATTCCCCACGTCTGATTCCCTGCCTCTGATTCCCTGCCACTGATTCCCCAGCTCTGATTCCACACCTCTGATTCCCCGCGTCTTATTCCCTGCCTCTGATTCCCCGACTCTGATTCCCCATCTCTGATTCATCACCTCTGATTCCCCACCTCTGATTCCCCATATCTGATACCCCGCCTCTGTTTCCCCGACTCTGATTCCCCACCTCTGACTCCCCATATCTGATTCTCCGCTTCTGATTCCCCAACTCTGATTCCCCGCCTCTGAATCGCCAGCTATGATTCCCCGCCTCTGATTCCCCGCGTCTGATTCCCTGCCTCTGATTCCCCGCCACTGAATCCCCATCTCTGATTCACCACCTCTGGTTCCCTGCGTCTGATTCCACGCCTCTGATTCCCCATCTCAGATTCCCCATCTCTGATTCCCCAATTCTGATTCCCCGCCTCTGATTCCCCAGCTCTGATACCCCGCCTCTGATTCCCTGCCTCTGATTCTCAACCTCTGATTCCCCACCTCTGATTCCCCATATCTGATTCCCCGCGTCTGTTTCCCCACCTCTGATTCCCGGCCTCTGATTCCAGGCCTCTGATTCCCGGCCTCTGATTCCCGGCCTCTGATTCCCCGCTTCTGATTCTGATTCCCTGACTCTGATTCCCCATCTCTGATTCCCCACATCTGATTCCCTGCCTCTGATACCCTGCCTCTGATTCCCCGCCTCTGAATCCCCGCCTCTGATTCCCCACCTCTGATTCCCAATATCTGATTACCCGCCTCTGTTTCCCCGCCTCTGATTCCCCGCCTCTGTTTCCCCATATCTGATTCCCGGACTCTGATTCCCCAGCTCAGATTACCCATCTCTGATTCTGCACATCCGATTCCCTGCCTCTGATTCCCCGCCTCTGATTCCCTGCATCTGATTCCCTACCTCTGATTCCCAACCTATGATTCCCCACCTCTGATTCACTATATCTGATTCTCCGCCTCTGTTTCCCAGCCTCTGATTCCCCGCCTCTGTTTCCCCATATCTGATTCCCCGCCTCTGATTCCCCGCCTCTGATTCCCCGCCTCTGATTCCCCATATCTGATTCCCCGCCTCTGATTCCCCAACTCTGATTCCCCGCCTCTGATTCCCCAGCTCTGATTCCCCGCCTCTGATTCCCAGCGTCTGATTCCCCGCCTCTGATTCCCCGCCTCTGATTCACCATCTCTGATTCACCACCTCTGATTCCCCACCTCTGATTCCCCATATCTGATTCCCCGCCTCTGTTTCCCCGCCTCAGATTCCCCGCCTCTGATTCCCGGACTCTGAGTCCCCACCTCTGATTCCCGGCCTCTGATTCCCGGCCTCTGATTCCCGGCCTTTGATTCCCGGCCTCTGATTCCCGGCCTCTGATTCCCCACCTCTGATTCCCCATATCTGATGCCCCGCCTCTGTTTCCCCGCCTCTGATTCCCCGCCTCTGTTTCAACATATCTGATTCCCGGATTCTGATTCCCCACCTCTGATTCCCCATCTCTGATTCCGCACATCCGATTCCCTGCCTCTGATTCCCCGCCTCTGATTCCCCGCGTCTGATTCCTTACCTCTGATTCCCAATCTATGATTCCCCACCTCTGATTCCCTATATCTGATTCTCCGCCTCTGTTTCCCAGCCTCTGATTCTCTGGCTCTGTTTCCCCATATCTGATTCCCCACCTCTGATTCCCCAACTCTGATTCCCCGCCTCTGATTCCCCAGCTCCGATTCCCCGCCTCTGATACCCCGCTTCTGATTCCCTGCCTCTGATACCCCGCCTCTGATCCCCAGCTCTGATTCCCCACCTCTGATTCCCAATATCTGATTCCCCGCCTCTGTTTCCCCGACTCTGATTCCACGCCTCTGATTCCCCATATCTGATTCTCCGCTTCTGATTCCCCAACTCTGATTCCCCGCCTCTGATTCGCCAGCTATGATTCCCCGCCTCTGTTTCCCCGCATCTGATTCCCTGCCTCTGATTCCCCGCCTCTGAATCCCCATCTCTGATTCACCACCTCTGATTCCCTGCGTCTGATTCCCCGCCTCTGATGCCCCGCCTCTGATACCCCGCCTCTGATTCCCCGCCTCTGTTTCCCCATATCTGATTCCCGGATTCTGATTCCCCACCTCTGATTCCCCATCTCTGATTCCGCACATCCGATTCCCTGCCTCTGACTCCCCGCCTCTGATTCCCCGCGTCTGGTTCCTTACCTCTGATTCCCAATCTATGATTCGCCACCTCTGATTCCCTATATCTTATTCTCCTCCTCTGTTTCCCAGCCTCTAATTCTCCGACTCTGTATCCCCATATCTGATTCCCCACCTCTGATTCCCCAGCTCTGATTCCCCGCCTCTGATACCCCGCGTCTGATTCCCTGCCTCTGATTCCCCACCTCTGATTCCCCAGCTCTGATTCCCCACCTCTGATTCCCCGCATCTGATTCCCTGCCTCTGATTCCCCGCCTCTGATTCCCATCTCTGAATCACCACCTCTGATTCGCCAACTCTGATTCCCCATTTCTGATTCCCCGCCTCTGTTTCCCCATATCTCATTCCCGGAATCTGATTCCCGACCTCTGATTCCCCAGCTCTGATTCCGTACATCCGATTCCCTGCCTCTGATTCCCCGCCTCTGATTCCCCGCGTCTGATTCCCTACCTCTGATTCACAACCCTTGATTCCCCACCTCTGATTCCCTATATCTGATTCTCCGCCTCTGTTTCCCAGCCTCTGATTCTCTGACTCTGTTTCCCCATATCTGATTCCCCGCCTCTGATTCCCCAACTCTGATTCCCCGCCTCTGATTCCCCAGCTCTGATTCCCCGCCTCTGATACCCCACGTCTGATTCCCTGCCTCTGATTCCCTGCCACTGATTCCCCGCCTCTGATTCCCCATCTCTGATTCATCACCTCTGATTCCCCACCTCTGATTCCCCATATCTGAAACCCCGCCTCTGTTTCCCCGACTCTGATTCCCCACCTCTGATTCCCCATATCTGATTCTCCGCTTCTGATTCCCCAACTCTGATTCCCCGCCTCTGAATCGCCAGCTATGATTTCCCGCCTCTGATTCCCCGCGTCTGATTCCCTGCCTCTGATTCCCCGCCTCTGAATCCCCATCTCTGATTCACCACCTCTGATTCCCTGCGTCTGATTCCCCGCCTCTGATTCCCCATCTCTGATTCCCCATCTCTGATTCCCCAATTCTGATTCCCCAATTCTGATTCCCTGCCTCTGATTCTCAACCTCTGATTCCCCACCTCTGATTCCCCATATCTGATTCCCCGCGTCTGATTCCCTACCTCTGATTCACAACCCTTGATTCCCCACCTCTGATTCCCTGTATCTGATTCTCCGCCTCTGTTTCCCAGCCTCTGATTCTCTGAATCTGTTTCCCCATATCTGATTCCCCGCCTCTGATTCCCCAACTCAGATTCCCCGCCTCTGATTCCCCAGCTCTGATTCCCCGCCTCTGATGCCCCACGTCTGATTCCCTGCCTCTGATTCCCTGCCACTGATTCCCCAGCTCTGATTCCACACCTCTGATTCCCCGCGTCTTATTCCCTGCCTCTGATTCCCCGCCTCTGATTCCCCATCTCTGATTCATCACCTCTGATTCCCCACCTCTGATTCCCCATATCTGATACCCCGCCTCTGTTTCCCCGACTCTGATTCCCCACCTCTGACTCCCCATATCTGATTCTCCGCTTCTGATTCCCCAACTCTGATTCCCCGCCTCTGAATCGCCAGCTATGATTCCCCGCCTCTGATTCCCCGCGTCTGATTCCCTGCCTCTGATTCCCCGCCACTGAATCCCCATCTCTGATTCACCACCTCTGATTCCCTGCGTCTGATTCCACGCCTCTGATTCCCCATCTCAGATTCCCCATCTCTGATTCCCCAATTCTGATTCCCCGCCTCTGATTCCCCAGCTCTGATACCCCGCCTCTGATTCCCTGCCTCTGATTCTCAACCTCTGATTCCCCACCTCTGATTCCCCATATCTGATTCCCCGCGTCTGTTTCCCCACCTCTGATTCCCGGCCTCTGATTCCAGGCCTCTGATTCCCGGCCTCTGATTCCCGGCCTCTGATTCCCCGCTTCTGATTCTGATTCCCTGACTCTGATTCCCCATCTCTGATTCCCCACATCTGATTCCCTGCCTCTGATACCCTGCCTCTGATTCCCCGCCTCTGAATCCCCGCCTCTGATTCCCCACCTCTGATTCCCAATATCTGATTACCCGCCTCTGTTTCCCCGCCTCTGATTCCCCACCTCTGTTTCCCCATATCTGATTCCCGGACTCTGATTCCCCAGCTCAGATTACCCATTTCTGATTCTGCACATCCGATTCCCTGCCTCTGATTCCCCGCCTCTGATTCCCTGCATCTGATTCCCTACCTCTGATTCCCAACCTATGATTCCCCACCTCTGATTCCCTATATCTGATTCTCCGCCTCTGTTTCCCAGCCTCTGGTTCCCCGCCTCTGATTCCTAGCGTCTGATTCCCCGCCTCTGTTTCCCCATATCTGATTCCCCGCCTCTGATTCCCCGCCTCTGATTCCCCGCCTCTGATTCCCCATATCTGATTCCCCGCCTCTGATTCCCCAACTCTGATTCCCCGCCTCTGATTCCCCAGCTCTGATTCCCCGCCTCTGATTCCCAGCGTCTGATTCCCCGCCTCTGATTCCCCGCCTCTGATTCACCATATCTGATTCCCCGCCTCTGTTTCCCCGCCTCAGATTCCCCGCCTCTGATTCCCGGACTCTGAGTCCCCACCTCTGATTCCCGGCCTCTGATTCCCGGCCTCTGATTCCCGGCCTTTGATTCCCGGCCTCTGATTCCCGGCCTCTGATTCGCCACCTCTGATTCCCCATATCTGATGCCCCGCCTCTGTTTCCCCGCCTCTGATTCCCCGCCTCTGTTTCAACATATCTGATTCCCGGATTCTGATACCCCACCTCTGATTCCCCATCTCTGATTCCGCACATCCGATTCCCTGCCTCTGATTTTCCGCCTCTGATTCCCCGCGTCTGATTCCTTACCTCTGATTCCCAATCTATGATTCCCCACCTCTGATTCCCTATATCTGATTCTCCGCCTCTGTTTCCCAGCCTCTGATTCTCTGGCTCTGTTTCCCCATATCTGATTCCCCACCTCTGATTCCCCAACTCTGATTCCCCGCCTCTGATTCCCCAGCTCCGATTCCCCGCCTCTGATACCCCGCTTCTGATTCCCTGCCTCTGATACCCCGCCTCTGATCCCCAGCTCTGATTCCCCACCTCTGATTCCCCATATCTGATTCCCCGCCTCTGTTTCCCCGACTCTGATTCCCCGCCTCTGATTCCCCATATCTGATTCTCTGCTTCTGATTCCCCAACTCTGATTCCCCGCCTCTGATTCGCCAGCTATGATTCCCCGCCTCTGTTTCCCCGCGTCTGATTCCCTGCATCTGATTCCCCGCCTCTGAATCCCCATCTCTGATTCACCACCTCTGATTCCCTGCGTCTGATTCCCCGCCTCTGATGCCCCGCCTCTGATACCCCGCCTCTGATTCCCCGCCTCTGTTTCCCCATATCTGATTCCCGGATTCTGATTCCCCACCTCTGATTCCCCATCTCTGATTCCGCACATCCGATTCCCTGCCTCTGACTCCCCGCCTCTGATTCCCCGCGTCTGGTTCCTTACCTCTGATTCCCAATCTATGATTCGCCACCTCTGATTCCCTATATCTTATTCTCCTCCTCTGTTTCCCAGCATCTAATTCTCCGACTCTGTATCCCCATATCTGATTCCCCACCTCTGATTCCCCAGCTCTGATTCCCCGCCTCTGATACCCCGCGTCTGATTCCCTGCCTCTGATTCCCCACCTCTGATTCCCCAGCTCTGATTCCCCACCTCTGATTCCCCGCATCTGATTCCCTGCCTCTGATTCCCCGCCTCTGATTCCCATCTCTGAATCACCACCTCTGATTCGCCAACTCTGATTCCCCATTTCTGATTCCCCGCCTCTGTTTCCCCATATCTCATTCCCGGAATCTGATTCCCGACCTCTGATTCCCCAGCTCTGATTCAGTACATCCGATTCCCTGCTTCTGATTCCCCGCCTCTGATTCCCCGCGTCTGATTCCCTACCTCTGATTCACAACCCTTGATTCCCCACCTCTGATTCCCTATATCTGATTCTCCGCCTCTGTTTCCCAGCCTCTGATTCTCTGACTCTGTTTCCCCATATCTGATTCCCCGCCTCTGATTCCCCAACTCTGATTCCCCGCCTCTGATTCCCCAGCTCTGATTACCCGCCTCTGATACCCCACGTCTGATTCCCTGCCTCTGATTCCCTGCCACTGATTCCCCGCCTCTGATTCCCCATCTCTGATTCATCACCTCTGATTCCCCACCTCTGATTCCCCATATCTGAAACCCCGCCTCTGTTTCCCCGACTCTGATTCCCCACCTCTGATTCCCCATATCTGATTCTCCGCTTCTGATTCCCCAACTCTGATTCCCCGCCTCTGAATCGCCAGCTATGATTTCCCGCCTCTGATTCCCCGCGTCTGATTCCCTGCCTCCGATTCCCCGCCTCTGAATCCCCATCTCTGATTCACCACCTCTGATTCCCTGCGTCTGATTCCCCGCCTCTGATTCCCCATCTCTGATTCCCCATCTCTGATTCCCCAATTCTGATTCCCCAATTCTGATTCCCTGCCTCTGATTCTCAACCTCTGATTCCCCACCTCTGATTCCCCATATCTGATTCCCCGCGTCTGTTTCCCCACCTCTGATTCCCGGCCTCTGATTCTAGGCCTCTGATTCCCGGCCTCTGATTCCCGGCCTCTGATTCCCCGCTTCTGATTCTGATTCCCTGACTCTGATTCCCCATCTCTGATTCCCCACATCTGATTCCCTGCCTCTGATACCCTGCCTCTGATTCCCCGCCTCTGAATCCCCGCCTCTGATTCCCCACCTCTGATTCCCCATATCTGATTACCCGCCTCTGTTTCCCCGCCTCTGATTCCTCGCCTCTGTTTCCCCATATCTGATTCCCGGACTCTGATTCCCCAGCTAAGATTACCCATCTCTGATTCTGCACATCCGATTCCCTGCCTCTGATTCCCCGCCCCTGATTCCCTGCATCTGAATCCCTACCTCTGATTCCCAACCTATGATTCCCCACCTCTGATTCCCTATATCTGATTCTCCGCCACTGTTTCCCAGCCTCTGATTCCCCGCCTCTGTTTCCCCATATCTGATTCCCCGCCTCTGATTCCCCAACTCTGATTCCCTGCCCCTGATTCCCCAGCTCTAATTCCCCACCTCTGATACACCGCGTCTGATTCCCTGCCTCTGATGCCCTGCCTCTGATTCCTAATCTCTGATTCCCTGCCTCTGATTCCCCGCCTCTGATTCCCCGCCTCTGATTCCCCATATCTGATTCCCCGCCTCTGATTCCCCAACTCTGATTCCCCGCCTCTGATTCCCCAGCTCTGATTCCCCGCCTCTGATTCCCCGCGTCTGATTCCCCGCCTCTTATTCCCCGCCTCTGATTCACCATCTCTGATTCACCACCTCTGATTCCCCACCTCTGATTCCCCATATCTGATTCCCCGCCTCTGTTTCTCCGCCTCAGATTCCCCGCCTCTGATTCCCGGACTCTGAGTCCCCACCTCTGATTCCCGGCCTCTGATTCCCGGCCTCTGATTCCCGGCCTCTGATTCCCGGCCTCTGATTCCCCGCTTCTGATTCTGATTCCCTGCCTCTGATTCCCCATCTCTGATTCCCCACATCTGATTCCATGCCTCTGATTCCCTGCCTCTGATCACCACCTTTGATTCCCCGCCTCTGATTCCCAACCTCTGATTCCCCACCTCTGATTCCCCATATCTGATGCCCCGCCTCTGTTTCCCCGCCTCTGATTCCCAGCCTCTGTTTCAACATATCTGATTCCCGGATTCTGATTCCCCACCTCTGATTCCCCATCTCTGATTCCGCACATCCGATTCCCTGCCTCTGATTCCCCGCCTCTGATTCCCCGCGTCTGATTCCTTACCTCTGATTCCCAATCTATGATTCCCCACCTCTGATTCCCTATATCTGATTCTCCGCCTCTGTTTCCCAGCCTCTGATTCTCTGACTCTGTTTCCCCATATCTGATTCCCCACCTCTGATTCCCCAACTCTGATTCCCTGCCTCTGATTCCCCAGCTCTGATTCCCCGCCTCTGATACCCCGCATCTGATTCCCTGCCTCTGATTCCCCGCCTCTGATCCACAGCTCTGATTCCCCACCTCTGATTCCCCACGTCTGATTCCCTGCCTCTTATTCCCCGCCTCTGATTCCCCATCTCTGATTCATCACCTCTGATTCCCCACCTCTGATTCACCATATCTGATTCTCCGCTTCTGATTCCCCAACTCTGATTCCCCGCCTCTGATTCGCCAGCTATGATTCCCCGCCTCTGATTCCCCGCGTCTGATTCCCTGCCTCTGATTCCCCGCCTCTGAATACCCATCTCTGATTCACCACCTCTGATTCCCTGCGTCTGATTCCCCGCCTCTGATTCCCCATCTCTGATGCCCCGCCTCTGATTCCCCGCCTCTGATTCCCCGCCTCTCTTTCCCCATCTCTGATTCCGCACATCCGATTCCCTGCCTCTGATACCCCACCTCTGATTCCCCGCATCTGATTCCTTACCTCTGATTCCCAATCTATGATTCCCCACCTCTTATTCCCTCTATCATATTCTCCGCCTCTGTTTCCCAGCCTCTGATTCTCCGACTCTGTTTCCCCATATCTGATTCCCCACCTCTGATTCCCCAGCTCTGATTCCCTGCCTCTGATACACCGTGTCTGATTCCCTGCCTCTGATTCCCCGCCTCTGATTCCCCAGCTCTGATTCCCCACCTCTGATTCCCCGCGTCTGATTCCCTGCCTCTGATTCCCCGCCTCTGATTCCCCATCTCTGAATCACCACCTCTGATTCACCACCTCTGATTCCCCATATCTGATTCCCCGCCTCTGTTTCCCCATATCTCATTCCCGGACTCTGATTCCCCACCTCTGATTCCCCAGCTCTGATTCCGCACATCCGATTCCCTGCCTCTGATTCCCCGCCTCTGATTCCCCGCGTCTGATTCCCTACCTCTGATTCACAACCCTTGATTCCCCACCTCTGATTCCCTATATCTGATTCTCCACCTCTGTTTCCCAGCCTCTGATTCTCTGACTCTGTTTCCCCATATCTGATTCCCCGCCTCTGATTCCCCAACTCTGATTCCCCGCCTCTGATTCCCCAGCTCTGATTCCCCGCCTCTGATACCCCGCGTCTGATTCCCTGCCTCTGATTCCCTGCCTCTGATTCCCCAGCTCTGATTCCCCACCTCTGATTCCCCGCGTCTGATTCCCTGCCTCTGATTCCCCGCCTCTGATTCCCCATCTCTGATTCATCACCTCTGATTCACCACCTCTGATTCCCTGCGTCTGATTCCCCGCCTCTGATTCCCCATCTCTGATTCCCCATCTCTGATTCCCCAATTCTGATTCCCCGCCTCTGATTCCCCAGCTCTGATACCCCGCCTCTGATTCCCTGCCTCCGATTCTCAAACTCTGATTCCCCACCTCTGATTCCCCATATCTGATTCCCCGCGTCTGTTTCCCCACCTCTGATTCCCGGCCTCTGATTCCAGGCCTCTGATTCCCGGCCTCTGATTCCCGGCCTCTGATTCCCCGCTTCTGATTCTGATTCCCTGCCTCTGATTCCCCATCTCTGATTCCCCACATCTGATTCCCTGCCTCTGATTCCCCATATCTGATTCCCCGCCTCTGATTCCCCGCCTCTGATTCCGCGCCTCTGTTTCCCCATATCTGATTCCCGGACTCTGATTCCCCAGCTCAGATTACCCATCTCTGATTCTGCACATCCGATTCCCTGCCTCTGATTCCCCGCCTCTGATTCCCTGCATCTGAATCCCTACCTCTGATTCCCAACCTATGATTCCCCACCTCTGATTCCCTATATCTGATTCTCCGCCTCTGTTTCCCAGCCTCTGATTCCCCGCCTCTGTTTCCCCATATCTGATTCCCCGCCTCTGATTCCCCAACTCTGATTCCCTGCCCCTGATTCCCCAGCTCTAATTCCCCACCTCTGATACACCGCGTCTGATTCCCTGCCTCTGATGCCCTGCCTCTGATTCCTAATCTCTGATTCCCTGCCTCTGATTCCCCGCCTCTGATTCCCCGCCTCTGATTCCCCATATCTGATTCCCCGCCTCTGATTCCCCAACTCTGATTCCCCGCCTCTGATTCCCCAGCTCTGATTCCCCGCCTCTGATTCCCCGCGTCTGATTCCCCGCCTCTGATTCCCCGCCTCTGATTCACCATCTCTGATTCACCACCTCTGATTCCCCACCTCTGATTCCCCATATCTGATTCCCCGCCTCTGTTTCTCCGCCTCAGATTCCCCGCCTCTGATTCCCGGACTCTGAGTCCCCACCTCTGATTCCCGGCCTCTGATTCCCGGCCTCTGATTCCCGGCCTCTGATTCCCGGCCTCTGATTCCCCGCTTCTGATTCTGATTCCCTGCCTCTGATTCCCCATCTCTGATTCCCCACATCTGATTCCATGCCTCTGATTCCCTGCCTCTGATCACCACCTTTGATTCCCCGCCTCTGATTCCCAACCTCTGATTCCCCACCTCTGATTCCCCATATCTGATGCCCCGCCTCTGTTTCCCCGCCTCTGATTCCCCGCCTCTGTTTCAACATATCTGATTCCCGGATTCTGATTCCCCACCTCTGATTCCCCATCTCTGATTCCGCACATCCGATTCCCTGCCTCTGATTCCCCGCCTCTGATTCCCCATCTCTGATTCATCACCTCTGATTCCCCACCTCTGATTCACCATATCTGATTCCCCGCCTCTGTTTCCCCGACTCTGATTCCCCGCCTCTGATTCCCCATATCTGATTCTCCGCTTCTGATTCCCGAACTCTGATTCCCCGCCTCTGATTCGCCAGCTATGATTCCCCGCCTCTGATTCCCCGCGTCTGATTCCCTTCCTCTGATTCCCCGCCTCTGAATACCCATCTCTGATTCACCACCTCTGTTTCCCTGCGTCTGATTCCCCGCCTCTGATTCCCCATCTCTGATGCCCCGCCTCTGATTCCCCGCCTCTGATTCCCCGCCTCTGTTTCCCCATCTCTGATTCCGCACATCCGATTCCCTGCCTCTGATTCCCCACCTCTGATTCCCCGCGTCTGATTCCTTACCTCTGATTCCCAATCTATGATTCCCCACCTCTTATTCCCTCTATCATATTCTCCGCCTCTGTTTCCCAGCCTCTGATTCTCCGACTCTGTTTCCCCATATCTGATTCCCCACCTCTGATTCCCCAGCTCTGATTCCCTGCCTCTGATACACCGCGTCTGATTCCCTGCCTCTGATTCCCCGCCTCTGATTCCCCAGCTCTGATTCCCCACCTCTGATTCCCCGCGTCTGATTCCCTGCCTCTGATTCCCCGCCTCTGATTCCCCATCTCTGAATCACCACCTCTGATTCACCACCTCTGATTCCCCATATCTGATTCCCCGCCTCTGTTTCCCCATATCTCATTCCCGGACTCTGATTCCCCACCTCTGATTCCCCAGCTCTGATTCCGCACATCCGATTCCCTGCCTCTGATTCCCCGCCTCTGATTCCCCGCGTCTGATTCCCTACCTCTGATTCACAACCCTTGATTCCCCACCTCTGATTCCCTATATCTGATTCTCCACCTCTGTTTCCCAGCCTCTGATTCTCTGACTCTGTTTCCCCATATCTGATTCCCCGCCTCTGATTCCCCAACTCTGATTCCCCGCCTCTGATTCCCCAGCTCTGATTCCCCACCTCTGATTCCCCGCGTCTGATTCCCTGCCTCTGATTCCCCGCCTCTGATTCCCAATCTCTGATTCCCCATCTCTGATTCCCCAATTCTGATTCCCAGCCTCTGATTCCCCAGCTCTGATACCCCGCCTCTGATTCCCTGCCTCTGATTCTCAAACTCTGATTCCCCACCTCTGATTCCCCATATCTGATTCCCCGCGTCTGTTTCCCCACCTCTGATTCCCGGCCTCTGATTCCAGGCCTCTGATTCCCGGCCTCTGATTCCCCGCTTCTGATTCTGATTCCCTGCGTCTGATTCCCCATCTCTGATTCCCCACATCTGATTCCCTGCCTCTGATACCCTGCCTCTGATACCCTGCCTCTGATTCCCCGCCTCTGATTCCCCGCCTCTGATTCCCCACCTCTGATTCCCTATATCTGATTACCCGCCTCTGTTTCCCCGCCTCTGATTCCACGCCTCTGTTTCCCCATATCTGATTCCCGGACTCTGATTCCCCAGCTCAGAATACCCATCTCTGATTCTGCACATCCGATTCCCTGCCTCTGATTCCCCGCCTCTGATTCCCTGCATCTGAATCCCTACCTCTGATTCCCAACCTATGATTCCCCACCTCTGATTCCCTATATCTGATTCTCCGCCTCTGTTTCCCAGCCTCTGATTCCCCGCCTCTGTTTCCCCATATCTGATTCCCCGCCTCTGATTCCCCAACTCTGATTCCCTGCCCCTGATTCCCCAGCTCTAATTCCCCACCTCTGATACACCGCGTCTGATTCCCTGCCTCTGATGCCCTGCCTCTGATTCCTAATCTCTGATTCCCTGCCTCTGATTCCCCGCCTCTGATTCCCCGCCTCTGATTCCCCATATCTGATTCCCTGCCTCTGATTCCCCAACTCTGATTCCCCGCCTCTGATTCCCCAGCTCTGATTCCCCGCCTCTGATTCCCCGCGTCTGATTCCCCGCCTCTGATTCCCCGCCTCTGATTCACCATCTCTGATTCACCACCTCTGATTCCCCACCTCTGATTCCCCATATCTGATTCCCCGCCTCTGTTTCTCCGCCTCAGATTCCCCGCCTCTGATTCCCGGACTCTGAGTCCCCACCTCTGATTCCCGGCCTCTGATTCCCGGCCTCTGATTCCCGGCCTCTGATTCCCGGCCTCTGATTCCCGGCCTCTGATTCCCCGCTTCTGATTCTGATTCCCTGCCTCTGATTCCCCATCTCTGATTCCCCACTTCTGATTCCATGCCTCTGATTCCCTGCCTCTGATCACCACCTTTGATTCCCCGCCTCTGATTGCCAACCTCTGATTCCCCACCTCTGATTCCCCATATCTGATGCCCCGCCTCTGTTTCCCCGCCTCTGATTCCCCGCCTCTGTTTCAACATATCTGATTCCCGGATTCTGATTCCCCACCTCTGATTCCCCATCTCTGATTCCGCACATCCGATTCCCTGCCTCTGATTCCCCGCCTCTGATTCCCCGCGTCTGATTCCTTACCTCTGATTCCCAATCTATGATTCCCCACCTCTGATTCCCTACATCTGATTCTCCGCCTCTGTTTCCCAGCCTCTGATTCTCTGACTCTGTTTCCCCATATCTGATTCCCCACCTCTGATTAACCAACTCTGATTCCCTGCCTCTGATTCCCCAGCTCTGATTCCCCGCCTCTGATACCCCGCATCTGATTCCCTGCCTCTGATTCCCCGCCTCTGATCCACAGCTCTGATTGCCCACCTCTGATTCCCCACGTCTGATTCCCTGCCTCTGATTCCCCGCCTCTGATTCCCCATCTCTGATTCATCACCTCTGATTCCCCACCTCTGATTCCCCATATCTGATTCCCCGCCTCTGTTTCCCCGACTCTGATTCCCCGCCTCTGATTCCCCATATCTGATTCTCCGCTTCTGATTCCCCAACTCTGATTCGCCAGCTATGATTCCCCGCCTCTGATTCCCCGCGTCTGATTCCCTGCCTCTGATTCCCCGCCTCTGAATACCCATCTCTGATTCACCACCTCTGATTCCCTGCGTCTGATTCCCCGCCTCTGATTCCCCATCTCTGATGCCCCGCCTCTGATTCCCCGCCTCTGATTCCCCGCCTCTGTTTCCCCATCTCTGATTCCGCACATCCGATTCCCTGCCTCTGATTCCCGGCCTCTGATTCCCCGCGTCTGATTCCTTACCTCTGATTCCCAATCTATGATTCCCCACCTCTGATTCCCTATATCATATTCTCCGCCTCTGTTTCCCAGCCTCTGATTCTCCGACTCTGTTTCCCCATATCTGATTCCCCACCTCTGATTCCCCAGCTCTGATTCCCTGCCTCTGATACACCGCGTCTGATTCCCTGCCTCTGATTCCCCGCCTCTGATTCCCCAGCTCTGATTCCCCACCTCTGATTCCCCGCGTCTGATTCCCTGCCTCTGATTCCCCGCCTCTGATTCCCCATCTCTGAATCACCACCTCTGATTCACCACCTCTGATTCCCCATATCTGATTCCCCGCCTCTGTTTCCCCATATCTCATTCCCGGACTCTGATTCCCCACCTCTGATTCCCCAGCTCTGATTCCGCACATCCGATTCCCTGCCTCTGATTCCCCGCCTCTGATTCCCCGCGTCTGATTCCCTACCTCTGATTCACAACCCTTGATTCCCCACCTCTGATTCCCTATATCTGATTCTCCGCCTCTGTTTCCCAGCCTCTGATTCTCTGACTCTGTTTCCCCATATCTGATTCCCCGCCTCTGATTCCCCAACTCTGATTCCCTGCCTCTGATTCCCCAGCTCTGATTCCCCGCCTCTGATACCCCGCGTCTGATTCCCTGCCTCTGATTCCCCGCCTCTGATTCCCCATCTCTGATTCATCACCTCTGATTCACCACCTCTGATTCCCTGCGTCTGATTCCCCGCCTCTGATTCCCCATCTCTGATTCCCCATCTCTGATTCCCCAATTCTGATTCCCCGCCTCTGATTTCCCAGCTCTGATACCCCGCCTCTGATTCCCTGCCTCTGATTCTCAAACTCTGATTCCCCACCTCTGATTCCCCATATCTGATTCCCCGCGTCTGTTTCCCCACCTCTGATTCCCGGCCTCTGATTCCAGGCCTCTGATTCCCGGCCTCTGATTCCCGGCCTCTGATTTCCCGCTTCTGATTCTGATTCCCTGCCTCTGATTCCCCATCTCTGATTCCCCACATCTGATTCCCTGCCTCTGATACCCTGCCTCTGATTCCCCGCCTCTGATTCCCCGCCTCTGATTCCCCACCTCTGATTCCCTATATCTGATTACCCGCCTCTGTTTCCCCGCCTCTGATTCCGCGCCTCTGTTTCCCCATATCTGATTCCCGGACTCTGATTCCCCAGCTCAGATTACCCATCTCTGATTCTGCACATCCGATTCCCTGCCTCTGATTCCCCAACTCTGATTCCCTGCCCCTGATTCCCCAGCTCTAATTCCCCACCTCTGATACACCGCGTCTGATTCCCTGCCTCTGATGCCCTGCCTCTGATGCCCTGCCTCTGATTCCTAATCTCTGATTCCCTGCCTCTGATTCCCCGCCTCTGATTCCCCGCCTCTGATTCCCCATATCTGATTCCCCGCCTCTGATACCCCGCTTCTGATTCCCTGCCTCTGATACCCCGCCTCTGATCCCCAGCTCTGATTCCCCACCTCTGATTCCCAATATCTGATTCCCCGCCTCTGTTTCCCCGACTCTGATTCCACGCCTCTGATTCCCCATATCTGATTCTCCGCTTCTGATTCCCCAACTCTGATTCCCCGCCTCTGATTCGCCAGCTATGATTCCCCGCCTCTGTTTCCCCGCATCTGATTCCCTGCCTCTGATTCCCCGCCTCTGAATCCCCATCTCTGATTCACCACCTCTGATTCCCTGCGTCTGATTCCCCGCCTCTGATGCCCCGCCTCTGATACCCCGCCTCTGATTCCCCGCCTCTGTTTCCCCATATCTGATTCCCGGATTCTGATTCCCCACCTCTGATTCCCCATCTCTGATTCCGCACATCCGATTCCCTGCCTCTGACTCCCCGCCTCTGATTCCCCGCGTCTGGTTCCTTACCTCTGATTCCCAATCTATGATTCGCCACCTCTGATTCCCTATATCTTATTCTCCTCCTCTGTTTCCCAGCCTCTAATTCTCCGACTCTGTATCCCCATATCTGATTCCCCACCTCTGATTCCCCAGCTCTGATTCCCCGCCTCTGATACCCCGCGTCTGATTCCCTGCCTCTGATTCCCCACCTCTGATTCCCCAGCTCTGATTCCCCACCTCTGATTCCCCGCATCTGATTCCCTGCCTCTGATTCCCCGCCTCTGATTCCCATCTCTGAATCACCACCTCTGATTCGCCAACTCTGATTCCCCATTTCTGATTCCCCGCCTCTGTTTCCCCATATCTCATTCCCGGAATCTGATTCGCGACCTCTGATTCCCCAGCTCTGATTCCGTACATCCGATTCCCTGCCTCTGATTCCCCGCCTCTGATTCCCCGCGTCTGATTCCCTACCTCTGATTCACAACCCTTGATTCCCCACCTCTGATTCCCTATATCTGATTCTCCGCCTCTGTTTCCCAGCCTCTGATTCTCTGACTCTGTTTCCCCATATCTGATTCCCCGCCTCTGATTCCCCAACTCTGATTCCCCGCCTCTGATTCCCCAGCTCTGATTCCCCGCCTCTGATACCCCACGTCTGATTCCCTGCCTCTGATTCCCTGCCACTGATTCCCCGCCTCTGATTCCCCATCTCTGATTCATCACCTCTGATTCCCCACCTCTGATTCCCCATATCTGAAACCCCGCCTCTGTTTCCCCGACTCTGATTCCCCACCTCTGATTCCCCATATCTGATTCTCCGCTTCTGATTCCCCAACTCTGATTCCCCGCCTCTGAATCGCCAGCTATGATTTCCCGCCTCTGATTCCCCGCGTCTGATTCCCTGCCTCTGATTCCCCGCCTCTGAATCCCCATCTCTGATTCACCACCTCTGATTCCCTGCGTCTGATTCCCCGCCTCTGATTCCCCATCTCTGATTCCCCATCTCTGATTCCCCAATTCTGATTCCCCAATTCTGATTCCCTGCCTCTGATTCTCAACCTCTGATTCCCCACCTCTGATTCCCCATATCTGATTCCCCGCGTCTGATTCCCTACTTCTGATTCACAACCCTTGATTCCCCACCTCTGATTCCCTGTATCTGATTCTCCGCCTCTGTTTCCCAGCCTCTGATTCTCTGAATCTGTTTCCCCATATCTGATTCCCCGCCTCTGATTCCCCAACTCAGATTCCCCGCCTCTGATTCCCCAGCTCTGATTCCCCGCCTCTGATGCCCCACGTCTGATTCCCTGCCTCTGATTCCCTGCCACTGATTCCCCAGCTCTGATTCCACACCTCTGATTCCCCGCGTCTTATTCCCTGCCTCTGATTCCCCGCCTCTGATTCCCCATCTCTGATTCATCACCTCTGATTCCCCACCTCTGATTCCCCATATCTGATACCCCGCCTCTGTTTCCCCGACTCTGATTCCCCACCTCTGACTCCCCATATCTGATTCTCCGCTTCTGATTCCCCAACTCTGATTCCCCGCCTCTGAATCGCCAGCTATGATTCCCCGCCTCTGATTCCCCGCGTCTGATTCCCTGCCTCTGATTCCCCGCCACTGAATCCCCATCTCTGATTCACCACCTCTGATTCCCTGCGTCTGATTCCACGCCTCTGATTCCCCATCTCAGATTCCCCATCTCTGATTCCCCAATTCTGATTCCCCGCCTCTGATTCCCCAGCTCTGATACCCCGCCTCTGATTCCCTGCCTCTGATTCTCAACCTCTGATTCCCCACCTCTGATTCCCCATATCTGATTCCCCGCGTCTGTTTCCCCACCTCTGATTCCCGGCCTCTGATTCCAGGCCTCTGATTCCCGGCCTCTGATTCCCGGCCTCTGATTCCCCGCTTCTGATTCTGATTCCCTGACTCTGATTCCCCATCTCTGATTCCCCACATCTGATTCCCTGCCTCTGATACCCTGCCTCTGATTCCCCGCCTCTGAATCCCCGCCTCTGATTCCCCACCTCTGATTCCCAATATCTGATTACCCGCCTCTGTTTCCCCGCCTCTGATTCCCCACCTCTGTTTCCCCATATCTGATTCCCGGACTCTGATTCCCCAGCTCAGATTACCCATTTCTGATTCTGCACATCCGATTCCCTGCCTCTGATTCCCCGCCTCTGATTCCCTGCATCTGATTCCCTACCTCTGATTCCCAACCTATGATTCCCCACCTCTGATTCCCTATATCTGATTCTCCGCCTCTGTTTCCCAGCCTCTGGTTCCCCGCCTCTGATTCCCCGCGTCTGATTCCCCGCCTCTGTTTCCCCATATCTGATTCCCCGCCTCTGATTCCCCGCCTCTGATTCCCCGCCTCTGATTCCCCATATCTGATTCCCCGCCTCTGATTCCCCAACTCTGATTCCCCGCCTCTGATTCCCCAGCTCTGATTCCCCGCCTCTGATTCCCAGCGTCTGATTCCCCGCCTCTGATTCCCCGCCTCTGATTCACCATCTCTGATTCACCACCTCTGATTCCCCACCTCTGATTCCCCATATCTGATTCCCCGCCTCTGTTTCCCCGCCTCAGATTCCCCGCCTCTGATTCCCGGACTCTGAGTCCCCACCTCTGATTCCCGGCCTCTGATTCCCGGCCTCTGATTCCCGGCCTTTGATTCCCGGCCTCTGATTCCCGGCCTCTGATTCGCCACCTCTGATTCCCCATATCTGATGCCCCGCCTCTGTTTCCCCGCCTCTGATTCCCCGCCTCTGTTTCAACATATCTGATTCCCGGATTCTGATACCCCACCTCTGATTCCCCATCTCTGATTCCGCACATCCGATTCCCTGCCTCTGATTTTCCGCCTCTGATTCCCCGCGTCTGATTCCTTACCTCTGATTCCCAATCTATGATTCCCCACCTCTGATTCCCTATATCTGATTCTCCGCCTCTGTTTCCCAGCCTCTGATTCTCTGGCTCTGTTTCCCCATATCTGATTCCCCACCTCTGATTCCCCAACTCTGATTCCCCGCCTCTGATTCCCCAGCTCCGATTCCCCGCCTCTGATACCCCGCTTCTGATTCCCTGCCTCTGATACCCCGCCTCTGATCCCCAGCTCTGATTCCCCACCTCTGATTCCCCATATCTGATTCCCCGCCTCTGTTTCCCCGACTCTGATTCCCCGCCTCTGATTCCCCATATCTGATTCTCTGCTTCTGATTCCCCAACTCTGATTCCCCGCCTCTGATTCGCCAGCTATGATTCCCCGCCTCTGTTTCCCCGCGTCTGATTCCCTGCATCTGATTCCCCGCCTCTGAATCCCCATCTCTGATTCACCACCTCTGATTCCCTGCGTCTGATTCCCCGCCTCTGATGCCCCGCCTCTGATACCCCGCCTCTGATTCCCCGCCTCTGTTTCCCCATATCTGATTCCCGGATTCTGATTCCCCACCTCTGATTCCCCATCTCTGATTCCGCACATCCGATTCCCTGCCTCTGACTCCCCGCCTCTGATTCCCCGCGTCTGGTTCCTTACCTCTGATTCCCAATCTATGATTCGCCACCTCTGATTCCCTATATCTTATTCTCCTCCTCTGTTTCCCAGCCTCTAATTCTCCGACTCTGTATCCCCATATCTGATTCCCCACCTCTGATTCCCCAGCTCTGATTCCCCGCCTCTGATACCCCGCGTCTGATTCCCTGCCTCTGATTCCCCACCTCTGATTCCCCAGCTCTGATTCCCCACCTCTGATTCCCCGCATCTGATTCCCTGCCTCTGATTCCCCGCCTCTGATTCCCATCTCTGAATCACCACCTCTGATTCGCCAACTCTGATTCCCCATTTCTGATTCCCCGCCTCTGTTTCCCCATATCTCATTCCCGGAATCTGATTCCCGACCTCTGATTCCCCAGCTCTGATTCAGTACATCCGATTCCCTGCTTCTGATTCCCCGCCTCTGATTCCCCGCGTCTGATTCCCTACCTCTGATTCACAACCCTTGATTCCCCACCTCTGATTCCCTATATCTGATTCTCCGCCTCTGTTTCCCAGCCTCTGATTCTCTGACTCTGTTTCCCCATATCTGATTCCCCGCCTCTGATTCCCCAACTCTGATTCCCCGCCTCTGATTCCCCAGCTCTGATTACCCGCCTCTGATACCCCACGTCTGATTCCCTGCCTCTGATTCCCTGCCACTGATTCCCCGCCTCTGATTCCCCATCTCTGATTCATCACCTCTGATTCCCCACCTCTGATTCCCCATATCTGAAACCCCGCCTCTGTTTCCCCGACTCTGATTCCCCACCTCTGATTCCCCATATCTGATTCTCCGCTTCTGATTCCCCAACTCTGATTCCCCGCCTCTGAATCGCCAGCTATGATTTCCCGCCTCTGATTCCCCGCGTCTGATTCCCTGCCTCTGATTCCCCGCCTCTGAATCCCCATCTCTGATTCACCACCTCTGATTCCCTGCGTCTGATTCCCCGCCTCTGATTCCCCATCTCTGATTCCCCATCTCTGATTCCCCAATTCTGATTCCCCAATTCTGATTCCCTGCCTCTGATTCTCAACCTCTGATTCCCCACCTCTGATTCCCCATATCTGATTCCCCGCGTCTGTTTCCCCACCTCTGATTCCCGGCCTCTGATTCTAGGCCTCTGATTCCCGGCCTCTGATTCCCGGCCTCTGATTCCCCGCTTCTGATTCTGATTCCCTGACTCTGATTCCCCATCTCTGATTCCCCACATCTGATTCCCTGCCTCTGATACCCTGCCTCTGATTCCCCGCCTCTGAATCCCCGCCTCTGATTCCCCACCTCTGATTCCCCATATCTGATTACCCGCCTCTGTTTCCCCGCCTCTGATTCCTCGCCTCTGTTTCCCCATATCTGATTCCCGGACTCTGATTCCCCAGCTAAGATTACCCATCTCTGATTCTGCACATCCGATTCCCTGCCTCTGATTCCCCGCCCCTGATTCCCTGCATCTGAATCCCTACCTCTGATTCCCAACCTATGATTCCCCACCTCTGATTCCCTATATCTGATTCTCCGCCACTGTTTCCCAGCCTCTGATTCCCCGCCTCTGTTTCCCCATATCTGATTCCCCGCCTCTGATTCCCCAACTCTGATTCCCTGCCCCTGATTCCCCAGCTCTAATTCCCCACCTCTGATACACCGCGTCTGATTCCCTGCCTCTGATGCCCTGCCTCTGATTCCTAATCTCTGATTCCCTGCCTCTGATTCCCCGCCTCTGATTCCCCGCCTCTGATTCCCCATATCTGATTCCCCGCCTCTGATTCCCCAACTCTGATTCCCCGCCTCTGATTCCCCAGCTCTGATTCCCCGCCTCTGATTCCCCGCGTCTGATTCCCCGCCTCTTATTCCCCGCCTCTGATTCACCATCTCTGATTCACCACCTCTGATTCCCCACCTCTGATTCCCCATATCTGATTCCCCGCCTCTGTTTCTCCGCCTCAGATTCCCCGCCTCTGATTCCCGGACTCTGAGTCCCCACCTCTGATTCCCGGCCTCTGATTCCCGGCCTCTGATTCCCGGCCTCTGATTCCCGGCCTCTGATTCCCGGCCTCTGATTCCCCGCTTCTGATTCTGATTCCCTGCCTCTGATTCCCCATCTCTGATTCCCCACATCTGATTCCATGCCTCTGATTCCCTGCCTCTGATCACCACCTTTGATTCCCCGCCTCTGATTCCCAACCTCTGATTCCCCACCTCTGATTCCCCATATCTGATGCCCCGCCTCTGTTTCCCCGCCTCTGATTCCCAGCCTCTGTTTCAACATATCTGATTCCCGGATTCTGATTCCCCACCTCTGATTCCCCATCTCTGATTCCGCACATCCGATTCCCTGCCTCTGATTCCCCGCCTCTGATTCCCCGCGTCTGATTCCTTACCTCTGATTCCCAATCTATGATTCCCCACCTCTGATTCCCTATATCTGATTCTCTGCCTCTGTTTCCCAGCCTCTGATTCTCTGACTCTGTTTCCCCATATCTGATTCCCCACCTCTGATTCCCCAACTCTGATTCCCTGCCTCTGATTCCCCAGCTCTGATTCCCCGCCTCTGATACCCCGCATCTGATTCCCTGCCTCTGATTCCCCGCCTCTGATCCACAGCTCTGATTCCCCACCTCTGATTCCCCACGTCTGATTCCCTGCCTCTTATTCCCCGCCTCTGATTCCCCGCGTCTGATTCCCTGCCTCTGATTCCCCGCCTCTGAATACCCATCTCTGATTCACCACCTCTGATTCCCTACGTCTGATTCCCCGCCTCTGATTCCCCGCCTCTGATTCCCCGCGTCTGATTCCTTACCTCTGATTCCCAATCTATGATTCCCCACCTCTGATTCCCTATATCTGATTCTCTGCCTCTGTTTCCCAGCCTCTGATTCTCTGACTCTGTTTCCCCATATCTGATTCCCCACCTCTGATTCCCCAACTCTGATTCCCTGCCTCTGATTCCCCAGCTCTGATTCCCCGCCTCTGATACCCCGCATCTGATTCCCTGCCTCTGATTCCCCGCCTCTGATCCACAGCTCTGATTCCCCACCTCTGATTCCCCACGTCTGATTCCCTGCCTCTTATTCCCCGCCTCTGATTCCCCGCGTCTGATTCCCTGCCTCTGATTCCCCGCCTCTGAATACCCATCTCTGATTCACCACCTCTGATTCCCTGCGTCTGATTCCCCGCCTCTGATTCCCCATCTCTGATGCCCCGCCTCTGATTCCCCGCCTCTGATTCCCAGCCTCTCTTTCCCCATCTCTGATTCCGCACATCCGATTCCCTGCCTCTGATACCCCACCTCTGATTCCCCGCATCTGATTCCTTACCTCTGATTCCCAATCTATGATTCCCCACCTCTTATTCCCTCTATCATATTCTCCGCCTCTGTTTCCCAGCCTCTGATTCTCCGACTCTGTTTCCCCATATCTGATTCCCCACCTCTGATTCCCCAGCTCTGATTCCCTGCCTCTGATACACCGTGTCTGATTCCCTGCCTCTGATTCCCCGCCTCTGATTCCCCAGCTCTGATTCCCCACCTCTGATTCCCCGCGTCTGATTCCCTGCCTCTGATTCCCCGCCTCTGATTCCCCATCTCTGAATCACCACCTCTGATTCACCACCTCTGATTCCCCATATCTGATTCCCCGCCTCTGTTTCCCCATATCTCATTCCCGGACTCTGATTCCCCACCTCTGATTCCCCAGCTCTGATTCCGCACATCCGATTCCCTGCCTCTGATTCCCCGCCTCTGATTCCCCGCGTCTGATTCCCTACCTCTGATTCACAACCCTTGATTCCCCACCTCTGATTCCCTATATCTGATTCTCCACCTCTGTTTCCCAGCCTCTGATTCTCTGACTCTGTTTCCCCATATCTGATTCCCCGCCTCTGATTCCCCAACTCTGATTCCCCGCCTCTGATTCCCCAGCTCTGATTCCCCGCCTCTGATACCCCGCGTCTGATTCCCTGCCTCTGATTCCCTGCCTCTGATTCCCCAGCTCTGATTCCCCACCTCTGATTCCCCGCGTCTGATTCCCTGCCTCTGATTCCCCGCCTCTGATTCCCCATCTCTGATTCATCACCTCTGATTCACCACCTCTGATTCCCTGCGTCTGATTCCCCGCCTCTGATTCCCCATCTCTGATTCCCCATCTCTGATTCCCCAATTCTGATTCCCCGCCTCTGATTCCCCAGCTCTGATACCCCGCCTCTGATTCCCTGCCTCCGATTCTCAAACTCTGATTCCCCACCTCTGATTCCCCATATCTGATTCCCCGCGTCTGTTTCCCCACCTCTGATTCCCGGCCTCTGATTCCAGGCCTCTGATTCCCGGCCTCTGATTCCCGGCCTCTGATTCCCCGCTTCTGATTCTGATTCCCTGCCTCTGATTCCCCATCTCTGATTCCCCACATCTGATTCCCTGCCTCTGATACCCTGCCTCTGATTCCCCGCCTCTGATTCCCCGCCTCTGATTCCGCGCCTCTGTTTCCCCATATCTGATTCCCGGACTCTGATTCCCCAGCTCAGATTACCCATCTCTGATTCTGCACATCCGATTCCCTGCCTCTGATTCCCCGCCTCTGATTCCCTGCATCTGAATCCCTACCTCTGATTCCCAACCTATGATTCCCCACCTCTGATTCCCTATATCTGATTCTCCGCCTCTGTTTCCCAGCCTCTGATTCCCCGCCTCTGTTTCCCCATATCTGATTCCCCGCCTCTGATTCCCCAACTCTGATTCCCTGCCCCTGATTCCCCAGCTCTAATTCCCCACCTCTGATACACCGCGTCTGATTCCCTGCCTCTGATGCCCTGCCTCTGATTCCTAATCTCTGATTCCCTGCCTCTGATTCCCCGCCTCTGATTCCCCGCCTCTGATTCCCCATATCTGATTCCCCGCCTCTGATTCCCCAACTCTGATTCCCCGCCTCTGATTCCCCAGCTCTGATTCCCCGCCTCTGATTCCCCGCGTCTGATTCCCCGCCTCTGATTCCCCGCCTCTGATTCACCATCTCTGATTCACCACCTCTGATTCCCCACCTCTGATTCCCCATATCTGATTCCCCGCCTCTGTTTCTCCGCCTCAGATTCCCCGCCTCTGATTCCCGGACTCTGAGTCCCCACCTCTGATTCCCGGCCTCTGATTCCCGGCCTCTGATTCCCGGCCTCTGATTCCCGGCCTCTGATTCCCCGCTTCTGATTCTGATTCCCTGCCTCTGATTCCCCATCTCTGATTCCCCACATCTGATTCCATGCCTCTGATTCCCTGCCTCTGATCACCACCTTTGATTCCCCGCCTCTGATTCCCAACCTCTGATTCCCCACCTCTGATTCCCCATATCTGATGCCCCGCCTCTGTTTCCCCGCCTCTGATTCCCCGCCTCTGTTTCAACATATCTGATTCCCGGATTCTGATTCCCCACCTCTGATTCCCCATCTCTGATTCCGCACATCCGATTCCCTGCCTCTGATTCCCCGCCTCTGATTCCCCATCTCTGATTCATCACCTCTGATTCCCCACCTCTGATTCACCATATCTGATTCCCCGCCTCTGTTTCCCCGACTCTGATTCCCCGCCTCTGATTCCCCATATCTGATTCTCCGCTTCTGATTCCCCAACTCTGATTCCCCGCCTCTGATTCGCCAGCTATGATTCCCCGCCTCTGATTCCCCGCGTCTGATTCCCTTCCTCTGATTCCCCGCCTCTGAATACCCATCTCTGATTCACCACCTCTGTTTCCCTGCGTCTGATTCCCCGCCTCTGATTCCCCATCTCTGATGCCCCGCCTCTGATTCCCCGCCTCTGATTCCCCGCCTCTGTTTCCCCATCTCTGATTCCGCACATCCGATTCCCTGCCTCTGATTCCCCACCTCTGATTCCCCGCGTCTGATTCCTTACCTCTGATTCCCAATCTATGATTCCCCACCTCTTATTCCCTCTATCATATTCTCCGCCTCTGTTTCCCAGCCTCTGATTCTCCGACTCTGTTTCCCCATATCTGATTCCCCACCTCTGATTCCCCAGCTCTGATTCCCTGCCTCTGATACACCGCGTCTGATTCCCTGCCTCTGATTCCCCGCCTCTGATTCCCCAGCTCTGATTCCCCACCTCTGATTCCCCGCGTCTGATTCCCTGCCTCTGATTCCCCGCCTCTGATTCCCCATCTCTGAATCACCACCTCTGATTCACCACCTCTGATTCCCCATATCTGATTCCCCGCCTCTGTTTCCCCATATCTCATTCCCGGACTCTGATTCCCCACCTCTGATTCCCCAGCTCTGATTCCGCACATCCGATTCCCTGCCTCTGATTCCCCGCCTCTGATTCCCCGCGTCTGATTCCCTACCTCTGATTCACAACCCTTGATTCCCCACCTCTGATTCCCTATATCTGATTCTCCACCTCTGTTTCCCAGCCTCTGATTCTCTGACTCTGTTTCCCCATATCTGATTCCCCGCCTCTGATTCCCCAACTCTGATTCCCCGCCTCTGATTCCCCAGCTCTGATTCCCCACCTCTGATTCCCCGCGTCTGATTCCCTGCCTCTGATTCCCCGCCTCTGATTCCCCATCTCTGATTCCCCATCTCTGATTCCCCAATTCTGATTCCCAGCCTCTGATTCCCCAGCTCTGATACCCCGCCTCTGATTCCCTGCCTCTGATTCTCAAACTCTGATTCCCCACCTCTGATTCCCCATATCTGATTCCCCGCGTCTGTTTCCCCACCTCTGATTCCCGGCCTCTGATTCCAGGCCTCTGATTCCCGGCCTCTGATTCCCGGCCTCTGATTCCCCGCTTCTGATTCTGATTCCCTGCGTCTGATTCCCCATCTCTGATTCCCCACATCTGATTCCCTGCCTCTGATACCCTGCCTCTGATACCCTGCCTCTGATTCCCCGCCTCTGATTCCCCGCCTCTGATTCCCCACCTCTGATTCCCTATATCTGATTACCCGCCTCTGTTTCCCCGCCTCTGATTCCGCGCCTCTGTTTCCCCATATCTGATTCCCGGACTCTGATTCCCCAGCTCAGAATACCCATCTCTGATTCTGCACATCCGATTCCCTGCCTCTGATTCCCCGCCTCTGATTCCCTGCATCTGAATCCCTACCTCTGATTCCCAACCTATGATTCCCCACCTCTGATTCCCTATATCTGATTCTCCGCCTCTGTTTCCCAGCCTCTGATTCCCCGCCTCTGATTCCCCGCCTCTGTTTCCCCATATCTGATTCCCCGCCTCTGATTCCCCAACTCTGATTCCCTGCCCCTGATTCCCCAGCTCTAATTCCCCACCTCTGATACACCGCGTCTGATTCCCTGCCTCTGATGCCCTGCCTCTGATTCCTAATCTCTGATTCCCTGCCTCTGATTCCCCGCCTCTGATTCCCCGCCTCTGATTCCCCATATCTGATTCCCTGCCTCTGATTCCCCAACTCTGATTCCCCGCCTCTGATTCCCCAGCTCTGATTCCCCGCCTCTGATTCCCCGCGTCTGATTCCCCGCCTCTGATTCCCCGCCTCTGATTCACCATCTCTGATTCACCACCTCTGATTCCCCACCTCTGATTCCCCATATCTGATTCCCCGCCTCTGTTTCTCCGCCTCAGATTCCCCGCCTCTGATTCCCGGACTCTGAGTCCCCACCTCTGATTCCCGGCCTCTGATTCCCGGCCTCTGATTCCCGGCCTCTGATTCCCGGCCTCTGATTCCCGGCCTCTGATTCCCCGCTTCTGATTCTGATTCCCTGCCTCTGATTCCCCATCTCTGATTCCCCACTTCTGATTCCATGCCTCTGATTCCCTGCCTCTGATCACCACCTTTGATTCCCCGCCTCTGATTCCCAACCTCTGATTCCCCACCTCTGATTCCCCATATCTGATGCCCCGCCTCTGTTTCCCCGCCTCTGATTCCCCGCCTCTGTTTCAACATATCTGATTCCCGGATTCTGATTCCCCACCTCTGATTCCCCATCTCTGATTCCGCACATCCGATTCCCTGCCTCTGATTCCCCGCCTCTGATTCCCCGCGTCTGATTCCTTACCTCTGATTCCCAATCTATGATTCCCCACCTCTGATTCCCTACATCTGATTCTCCGCCTCTGTTTCCCAGCCTCTGATTCTCTGACTCTGTTTCCCCATATCTGATTCCCCACCTCTGATTAACCAACTCTGATTCCCTGCCTCTGATTCCCCAGCTCTGATTCCCCGCCTCTGATACCCCGCATCTGATTCCCTGCCTCTGATTCCCCGCCTCTGATCCACAGCTCTGATTCCCCACCTCTGATTCCCCACGTCTGATTCCCTGCCTCTGATTCCCCGCCTCTGATTCCCCATCTCTGATTCATCACCTCTGATTCCCCACCTCTGATTCCCCATATCTGATTCCCCGCCTCTGTTTCCCCGACTCTGATTCCCCGCCTCTGATTCCCCATATCTGATTCTCCGCTTCTGATTCCCCAACTCTGATTCGCCAGCTATGATTCCCCGCCTCTGATTCCCCGCGTCTGATTCCCTGCCTCTGATTCCCCGCCTCTGAATACCCATCTCTGATTCACCACCTCTGATTCCCTGCGTCTGATTCCCCGCCTCTGATTCCCCATCTCTGATGCCCCGCCTCTGATTCCCCGCCTCTGATTCCCCGCCTCTGTTTCCCCATCTCTGATTCCGCACATCCGATTCCCTGCCTCTGATTCCCGGCCTCTGATTCCCCGCGTCTGATTCCTTACCTCTGATTCCCAATCTATGATTCCCCACCTCTGATTCCCTATATCATATTCTCCGCCTCTGTTTCCCAGCCTCTGATTCTCCGACTCTGTTTCCCCATATCTGATTCCCCACCTCTGATTCCCCAGCTCTGATTCCCTGCCTCTGATACACCGCGTCTGATTCCCTGCCTCTGATTCCCCGCCTCTGATTCCCCAGCTCTGATTCCCCACCTCTGATTCCCCGCGTCTGATTCCCTGCCTCTGATTCCCCGCCTCTGATTCCCCATCTCTGAATCACCACCTCTGATTCACCACCTCTGATTCCCCATATCTGATTCCCCGCCTCTGTTTCCCCATATCTCATTCCCGGACTCTGATTCCCCACCTCTGATTCCCCAGCTCTGATTCCGCACATCCGATTCCCTGCCTCTGATTCCCCGCCTCTGATTCCCCGCGTCTGATTCCCTACCTCTGATTCACAACCCTTGATTCCCCACCTCTGATTCCCTATATCTGATTCTCCGCCTCTGTTTCCCAGCCTCTGATTCTCTGACTCTGTTTCCCCATATCTGATTCCCCGCCTCTGATTCCCCAACTCTGATTCCCTGCCTCTGATTCCCCAGCTCTGATTCCCCGCCTCTGATACCCCGCGTCTGATTCCCTGCCTCTGATTCCCCGCCTCTGATTCCCCATCTCTGATTCATCACCTCTGATTCACCACCTCTGATTCCCTGCGTCTGATTCCCCGCCTCTGATTCCCCATCTCTGATTCACCATCTCTGATTCCCCAATTCTGATTCCCCGCCTCTGATTTCCCAGCTCTGATACCCCGCCTCTGATTCCCTGCCTCTGATTCTCAAACTCTGATTCCCCACCTCTGATTCCCCATATCTGATTCCCCGCGTCTGTTTCCCCACCTCTGATTCCCGGCCTCTGATTCCAGGCCTCTGATTCCCGGCCTCTGATTCCCGGCCTCTGATTTCCCGCTTCTGACTCTGATTCCCTGCCTCTGATTCCCCATCTCTGATTCCCCACATCTGATTCCCTGCCTCTGATACCCTGCCTCTGATTCCCCGCCTCTGATTCCCCGCCTCTGATTCCCCACCTCTGATTCCCTATATCTGATTACCCGCCTCTGTTTCCCCGCCTCTGATTCCGCGCCTCTGTTTCCCCATATCTGATTCCCGGACTCTGATTCCCCAGCTCAGATTACCCATCTCTGATTCTGCACATCCGATTCCCTGCCTCTGATTCCCCAACTCTGATTCCCTGCCCCTGATTCCCCAGCTCTAATTCCCCACCTCTGATACACCGCGTCTGATTCCCTGCCTCTGATGCCCTGCCTCTGATGCCCTGCCTCTGATTCCTAATCTCTGATTCCCTGCCTCTGATTCCCCGCCTCTGATTCCCCGCCTCTGATTCCCCATATCTGATTCCCCGCCTCTGATTCCCCAACTCTGATTCCCCGCCTCTGATTCCCCAGCTCTGATTCCCCGCCTCTGATTCCCCGCGTCTGATTCCCCGCCTCTGATTCCCCGCCTCTGATTCACCATCTCTGATTCACCACCTCTGATTCCCCACCTCTGATTCCCCATATCTGATTCCCCGCCTATGTTTCCCCGCCTCAGATTCCCCGCCTCTGATTCCCGGACTCTGAGTCCCCACCTCTGATTCCCGGCCTCTGATTCCCGACCTCTGATTGCCGGCCTCTGATTCCCGGTCTCTGATTCCCCGCTTCTGATTCTGATTCCCTGCCTCTGATTCCCATCTCTGATTCCCCACATCTCATTCCATGCCTCTGATTCCCTGCCTCTGATCCCCACCTTTGATTCCCCGCCTCTGATTCCCAACCTCTGATTCCCCACCTCAGATTCCCCATATCTGATGCCCCGCCTCTGTTTCCCCGCCTCTGATTCCCCGCCTCTGTTTCCCCATATCTGATTCCCGGATTCTGATTCCCCACCTCTGATTCCCCATCTCTGATTCCGCACATCCGATTCCCTGCCTCTGATTCCCCGCCTCTGATTCCCCGCGTCTGATTCCTTACCTCTGATTCCCAATCTATGATTCCCCACCTCTGATTCCCTATATCTGATTCTCCGCCTCTGTTTCCCAGCCTCTGATTCTCTGACTCTGTTTCCCCATATCTGATTCCCCGCGTCTGATTCCCCGCCTCTTATTCCCCGCCTCTGATTCACCATCTCTGATTCACCACCTCTGATTCCCCACCTCTGATTCCCCATATCTGATTCCCCGCCTCTGTTTCTCCGCCTCAGATTCCCCGCCTCTGATTCCCGGACTCTGAGTCCCCACCTCTGATTCCCGGCCTCTGATTCCCGGCCTCTGATTCCCGGCCTCTGATTCCCGGCCTCTGATTCCCGGCCTCTGATTCCCCGCTTCTGATTCTGATTCCCTGCCTCTGATTCCCCATCTCTGATTCCCCACATCTGATTCCATGCCTCTGATTCCCTGCCTCTGATCACCACCTTTGATTCCCCGCCTCTGATTCCCAACCTCTGATTCCCCACCTCTGATTCCCCATATCTGATGCCCCGCCTCTGTTTCCCTGCCTCTGATTCCCCGCCTCTGTTTCAACATATCTGATTCCCGGATTCTGATTCCCCACCTCTGATTCCCCATCTCTGATTCCGCACATCCGATTCCCTGCCTCTGATTCCCCGCCTCTGATTCCCCGCGTCTGATTCCTTACCTCTGATTCCCAATCTATGATTCCCCACCTCTGATTCCCTATATCTGATTCTCCGCCTCTGTTTCCCAGCCTCTGATTCTCTGACTCTGTTTCCCCATATCTGATTCCCCACCTCTGATTCCCCAACTCTGATTCCCTGCCTCTGATTCCCCAGCTCTGATTCCCCGCCTCTGATACCCCGCATCTGATTCCCTGCCTCTGATTCCCCGCCTCTGATCCACAGCTCTGATTCCCCACCTCTGATTCCCCACGTCTGATTCCCTGCCTCTTATTCCCCGCCTCTGATTCCCCATCTCTGATTCATCACCTCTGATTCCCCACCTCTGATTCACCATATCTGATTCCCCGCCTCTGTTTCTCCGACTCTGATTCCCCGCCTCTGATTCCCCATATCTGATTCTCCGCTTCTGATTCCCCAACTCTGATTCCCCGCCTCTGATTCGCCAGCTATGATTCCCCGCCTCTGATTCCCCGCGTCTGATTCCCTGCCTCTGATTCCCCGCTTCTGAATACCCATCTCTGATTAACCACCTCTGATTCCCTGCGTCTGATTCCCCGCCTCTGATTCCCCATCTCTGATGCCCCGCCTCTGATTCCCCGCCTCTGATTCCCCGCCTCTCTTTCCCCATCTCTGATTCCGCACATCCGATTCCCTGCGTCTGATTCTCCACCTCTGATTCCCCGCGTCTGATTCCTTACCTCTGATTCCCAATCTATGATTCCCCACCTCGTATTCCCTCTATCATATTCTCCGCCTCTGTTTCCCAGCCTCTGATTCTCCGACTCTGTTTCCCCATATCTGATTCCCCACCTCTGATTCCCCAGCTCTGATTCCCTGCCTCTGATACACCGCGTCTGATTCCCTGCCTCTGATTCCCCGCCTCTGATTCCCCAGCTCTGATTCCCCACCTCTGATTCCCCGCGTCTGATTCCCTGCCTCTGATTCCCCGCCTCTGATTCCCCATGTCTGAATCACCACCTCTGATTCACCACCTCTGATTCCCCATATCTGATTCCCCGCCTCTGTTTCCCCATATCTCATTCCCGGACTCTGATTCCCCACCTCTGATTCCCCAGCTCTGATTCCGCACATCCGATTCCCTGCCTCTGATTCCCCGCCTCTGATTCCCCGCGTCTGATTCCCTACCTCTGATTCACAACCCTTGATTCCCCACCTCTGATTCCCTATATCTGATTCTCCACCTCTGTTTCCCAGCCTCTGATTCTCTGACTCTGTTTCCCCATATCTGATTCCCCGCCTCTGATTCCCCAACTCTGATTCCCCGCCTCTGATTCCCCAGCTCTGATTCCCCGCCTCTGATACCCCGCGTCTGATTCCCTGCCTCTGATTCCCTGCCTCTTATTCCCCAGCTCTGATTCCCCACCTCTGATTCCCCGCGTCTGATTCCCTGCCTCTGATTCCCCGCCTCTGATTCCCCATCTCTGATTCATCACCTCTGATTCACCACCTCTGATTCCCTGCGTCTGATTCCCCGCCTCTGATTCCCCATCTCTGATTCCCCATCTCTGATTCCCCAATTCTGATTCCCCGCCTCTGATTCCCCAGCTCTGATACCCCGCCTCTGATTCCCTGCCTCTGATTCTCAAACTCTGATTCCCCACCTCTGATTCCCCATATCTGATTCCCCGCGTCTGTTTCCCCACCTCTGATTCCCGGCCTCTGATTCCAGGCCTCTGATTCCCGGCCTCTGATTCCCGGCCTCTGATTCCCCGCTTCTGATTCTGATTCCCTGCCTCTGATTCCCCATCTCTGATTCCCCACATCTGATTCCCTGCCTCTGATACCCTGCCTCTGATTCCCCGCCTCTGATTCCGCGCCTCTGTTTCCCCATATCTGATTCCCGGACTCTGATTCCCCAGCTCAGATTACCCATCTCTGATTCTGCACATCCGATTCCCTGCCTCTGATTCCCCGCCTCTGATTCCCTGCATCTGAATCCCTACCTCTGATTCCCAACCTATGATTCCCCACCTCTGATTCCCTATATCTGATTCTCCGCCTCTGTTTCCCAGCCTCTGATTCCCCGCCTCTGTTTCCCCATATCTGATTCCCCGCCTCTGATTCCCCAACTCTGATTCCCTGCCCCTGATTCCCCAGCTCTAATTCCCCACCTCTGATACACCGCGTCTGATTCCCTGCCTCTGATGCCCTGCCTCTGATTCCTAATCTCTGATTCCCTGCCTCTGATTCCCCGCCTCTGATTCCCCGCCTCTGATTCCCCATATCTGATTCCCCGCCTCTGATTCCCCAACTCTGATTCCCCGCCTCTGATTCCCCAGCTCTGATTCCCCGCCTCTGATTCCCCGCGTCTGATTCCCCGCCTCTGATTCCCCGCCTCTGATTCACCATCTCTGATTCACCACCTCTGATTCCCCACCTCTGATTCCCCATATCTGATTCCCCGCCTCTGTTTCTCCGCCTCAGATTCCCCGCCTCTGATTCCCGGACTCTGAGTCCCCACCTCTGATTCCCGGCCTCTGATTCCCGTCCTCTGATTCCCGGCCTCTGATTCCCGGCCTCTGATTCCCGGCCTCTGATTCCCCGCTTCTGATTCTGATTCCCTGCCTCTGATTCCCCATCTCTGATTCCCCACATCTGATTCCATGCCTCTGATTCCCTGCCTCTGATCACCACCTTTGATTCCCCGCCTCTGATTCCCAACCTCTGATTCCCCACCTCTGATTCCCCATATCTGATGCCCCGCCTCTGTTTCCCCGCCTCTGATTCCCCACCTCTGATTCCCCATCTCTGATTCCGCACATCCGATTCCCTGCCTCTGATTCCCCGCCTCTGATTCCCCATCTCTGATTCATCACCTCTGATTCCCCACCTCTGATTCACCATATCTGATTCCCCGCCTCTGTTTCCCCGACTCTGATTCCCCGCCTCTGATTCCCCATATCTGATTCTCCGCTTCTGATTCCCCAACTCTGATTCCCCGCCTCTGATTCGCCAGCTATGATTCCCCGCCTCTGATTCCCCGCGTCTGATTCCCTTCCTCTGATTCCCCGCCTCTGAATACCCATCTCTGATTCACCACCTCTGATTCCCTGCGTCTGATTCCCCGCCTCTGATTCCCCATCTCTGATGCCCCGACTCTGATTCCCCGCCTCTGATTCCCAGCCTCTGTTTCCCCATCTCTGATTCCGCACATCCGATTCCCTGCCTCTGATTCCCCACCTCTGATTCCCCGCGTCTGATTCCTTACCTCTGATTCCCAATCTATGATTCCCCACCTCTTATTCCCTCTATCATATTCTCCGCCTCTGTTTCCCAGCCTCTGATTCTCCGACTCTGTTTCCCCATATCTGATTCCCCACCTCTGATTCCCCAGCTCTGATTCCCTGCCTCTGATACACCGCGTCTGATTCCCTGCCTCTGATTCCCCGCCTCTGATTCCCCAGCTCTGATTCCCCACCTCTGATTCCCCGCGTCTGATTCCCTGCCTCTGATTCCCCGCCTCTGATTCCCCATCTCTGAATCACCACCTCTGATTCACCACCTCTGATTCCCCATATCTGATTCCCCGCCTCTGTTTCCCCATATCTCATTCCCGGACTCTGATTCCCCACCTCTGATTCCCCAACTCTGATTCCGCACATCCGATTCCCTGCCTCTGATTCCCCGCCTCTGATTCCCCGCGTCTGATTCCCTACCTCTGATTCACAACCCTTGATTCCCCACCTCTGATTCCCTATATCTGATTCTCCACCTCTGTTTCCCAGCCTCTGATTCTCTGACTCTGTTTCCCCATATCTGATTCCCCGCCTCTGATTCCCCAACTCTGATTCCCCGCCTCTGATTCCCCAGCTCTGATTCCCCACCTCTGATTCCCCGCGTCTGATTCCCTGCCTCTGATTCCCCGCCTCTGATTCCCCATCTCTGATTCATCACCTCTGATTCACCACCTCTGATTCCCTGCGTCTGATTCCCCGCCTCTGATTCCCCATCTCTGATTCCCCATCTCTGATTCCCCAATTCTGATTCCCCGCCTCTGATTCCCCAGCTCTGATACCCCGCCTCTGATTCCCTGCCTCTGATTCTCAAACTCTGATTCCCCACCTCTGATTCCCCATATCTGATTCCCCGCGTCTGTTTCCCCACCTCTGATTCCCGGCCTCTGATTCCAGGCCTCTGATTCCCGGCCTCTGATTCCCGGCCTCTGATTCCCCGCTTCTGATTCTGATTCCCTGCCTCTGATTCCCCATCTCTGATTCCCCACATCTGATTCCCTGCCTCTGATACCCTGCCTCTGATTCCCCGCCTCTGATTCCCCGCCTCTGATTCCCCACCTCTGATTCCCTATATCTGATTACCCGCCTCTGTTTCCCCGCCTCTGATTCCGCGCCTCTGTTTCCCCATATCTGATTCCCGGACTCTGATTCCCCAGCTCAGAATACCCATCTCTGATTCTGCACATCCGATTCCCTGCCTCTGATTCCCCGCCTCTGATTCCCTGCATCTGAATCCCTACCTCTGATTCCCAACCTATGATTCCCCACCTCTGATTCCCTATATCTGATTCTCCGCCTCTGTTTCCCAGCCTCTGGTTCCCCGCCTCTGATTCCCCGCGTCTGATTCCCTACCTCTGATTCAAAACCCTTGATTCCCCACCTCTGATTCCCTATATCTGATTCTCCGCCTCTGTTTCCCAGCCTCTGATTCTCTGACTCTGTTTCCCCATATCTGATTCCCCGCCTCTGATTCCCCAACACTGATTCCCCGCCTCTGATTCCCCAGCTCTGATTCCCCGCCTCTGATGCCCCGCGTCTGATTCCCTGCCTCTGATTCCCTGCCACTGATTCCCCAGCTCTGATTCCCCACCTCTGATTCCCCGCGTCTGATTCCCTGCCTCTGATTCCCCGCCTCTGATTCCCCATCTCTGATTCATCACCTCTGATTCCCCACCTCTGATTCCCCATATCTGATACCCCGCCTCTGTTTCCCCGACTCTGATTCCCCACCTCTGACTCCCAATATCTGATTCTCCGCTTCTGATTCCCCAACTCTGATTCCCCACCTCTGAATCGCCAGCTATGATTCCCCGCCTCTGATTCCCCGCGTCTGATTCCCTGCCTCTGATTCCCCGCCACTGAATCCCCATCTCTGATTCACCACCTCTGATTCCCTGCGTCTGATTCCACGCCTCTGATTCCCCATCTCTGATTCCCCATCTCTGATTCCCCAATTCTGATTCCCCGCCTCTGATTCCCCAGCTCGGATACCACGCCTCTGATTCCCTGCCTCTGATTCTCAACCTCTGATTCCCCACCTCTGATTCCCCATATCTGATTCTCCGCGTCTGTTTCCCCACCTCTGATTCCCGGCCTCTGATTCCAGGCCTCTGATTCCCGGCCTCTGATTCCCGGCCTCTGATTCCCCGCTTCTGATTCTGATTCATTGACTCTGATTCCCCATCTCTGATTCCCCACATCTGATTCCCTGCCTCTGATACCCTGCCTCTGATTCCCCGCCTCTGAATCCCCGCCTCTGATTCCCCACCTCTGATTCCCCATATCTGATTACCCGCCTCTGTTTCCCCGCCTCTGATTCCCCGCCTCTGTTTCCCCATATCTGATTCCCGGACTCTGATTCCCCAGCTCAGATTACCCATCTCTGATTCTGCACATCCGATTCCCTGCCTCTGATTCCCCGCCTCTGATTTCCTGCATCTGATTCCCTACCTCTGATTCCCAACCTATGATTCCCCACCTCTGATTCACTATATCTGATTCTCCGCCTCTGTTTCCCAGCCTCTAATTCCCCGCCTCTGTTTCCCCATATCTGATTCCCCGCCTCTGATTCCCCGCCTCTGATTCCCCGCCTCTGATTCCCCATATCTGATTCCCCGCCTCTGATTGCCCAACTCTGATTCCCCGCCTCTGATACCCCATCTCTGATTCCCCGCCTCTGATTCCCCGCGTCTGATTCCCCGCCTCTGATTCCCCGCCACTGATTCACCATCTCTGATTCCCCACCTCTGATTCCCCATATCTAATTCCCCGCCTCTGTTTCCCCGCCTCAGATTCCCCGCCTCTGATTCCCGGACTCTGAGTCCCCACCTCTGATTCCCGGCCTCTGATTCCCGGCCTCTGATTCCCGGCCTTTGATTCCCGGCCTCTGATTCCCGGCCTCTGATTCCCCACATCTGATTTCATGCCTCTGATTCCCTGCCTCTGATCACCACCTTTGATTCCCCGCCTCTGATTCCCAACCTCTGATTCCCCACCTCTGATTCCCCATATCTGATGCCCCGCCTCTGTTTCCCCGCCTCTGATTCCCCGCCTCTGTTTCAACATATCTGATTCCCGGATTCTGATTCCCCACCTCTGATTCCCCATCTCTGATTCATCACATCCGATTCCCTGCCTCTGATTCCCCGCCTCTGATTCCCCGCGTCTGATTCCTTACCTCTGATTCCCAATCTATGATTCCCCACCTCTGATTCCCTATATCTGATTCTCCGCCTCTGTTTCCCAGCCTCTGATTCTCTGACTCTGTTTCCCCATATCTGATTCCCCACCTCTGATTCCCCAACTCTGATTCCCCGCCTCTGATTCCCCAGCTCCGATTCCCCGCCTCTGATACCCCGCTTCTGATTCCCTGCCTCTGATTCCCCGCCTCTGATCCCCAGCTCTGATTCCCCACCTCTGATTCCCCACGTCTGATTCCCTGCCTCTGATTCCCCGCCTCTGATTCCCCATCTCTGATTCATCACCTCTGATTCCCCACCTCTTATTCCCCATATCTGATTCCCCGCCTCTGTTTCCCCGACTCTGATTCCCCGCCTCTGATTCCCCATATCTGATTCTCCGCTTCTGATTCCCCAACTCTGATTCCCCGCCTCTGATTCGCCAGCTATGATTCCCCGCCTCTGTTTCCCCGCGTCTGATTCCCTGCCTCTGATTCCCCGCCTCTGAATCCCCATCTCTGATTCACCACCTCTGATTCCCTGCATCTGATTCCCCGCCTCTGATGCCCCGCCTCTGATTCCCCGCCTCTGATTCCCCGCCTCTGTTTCCCCATATCTGATTCCCGGATTCTGATTCCCCACCTCTGATTCCCCATCTCTGATTCCGCACATCCGATTCCCTGCCTCTGACTCCCCGCCTCTGATTCCCCGCGTCTGATTCCTTACCTCTGATTCCCAATCTATGATTCGCCACCTCTGATTCCCAATATCTTATTCTCCTCCTCTGTTTCCCAGCCTCCAATTCTCCGACTCTGATTCCCCATATCTGATTCCCCACCTCTGATTCCCAAGCTCTGATTCCCCGCCTCTGATACCCCGCGTCTGATTCCCTGCCTCTGATTCCCCACCTCTGATTCCCCAGCTCTGATTCCCCACCTCTGATTCCCCATATCTGATTCCCCGCCTCTGTTTCCCCATATCTCATTCCCGGAATCTGATTCCCCACCTCTGATTCCCCAGCTCTGATTCCGTACATCCGATTCCCTGCCTCTGATTCCCCGCCTCTGATTCCCCGCGTCTGATTCCCTACCTCTGATTCACAACCCTTGATTCCCCACCTCTGATTCCCTATATCTGATTCTCCGCCTCTGTTTCCCAGCCTCTGATTCTCTGACTCTGTTTCCCCATATCTGATTCCCCGCCTCTGATTCCCCGCGTCTGATTCCCTACCTCTGATTCACAACCCTTGATTCCCCACCTCTGATTCCCTATATCTGATTCTCCGCCTCTGTTTCCCAGCCTCTGATTCTCTGACTCTGTTTCCCCATATCTGATTGCCCGCCTCTGATTCCCCAACTCTGATTCCCCGCCTCTGATTCCCCAGCTCTGATTCCCCGCCTCTGATACCCCGCGTCTGATTCCCTGCCTCTGATTCCCCGCCTCTGATTCCCCATCTCTGATTCATCACCTCTGATTCACCACCTCTGATTCCCTGCGTCTGATTCCCCGCCTCTGATTCCCCATCTCTGATTCACCATCTCTGATTCCCCAATTCTGATTCCCCGCCTCTGATTTCCCAGCTCTGATACCCCGCCTCTGATTCCCTGCCTCTGATTCTCAAACTCTGATTCCCCACCTCTGATTCCCCATATCTGATTCCCCGCGTCTGTTTCCCCACCTCTGATTCCCGGCCTCTGATTCCAGGCCTCTGATTCCCGGCCTCTGATTCCCGGCCTCTGATTTCCCGCTTCTGATTCTGATTCCCTGCCTCTGATTCCCCATCTCTGATTCCCCACATCTGATTCCCTGCCTCTGATACCCTGCCTCTGATTCCCCGCCTCTGATTCCCCGCCTCTGATTCCCCACCTCTGATTCCCTATATCTGATTACCCGCCTCTGTTTCCCCGCCTCTGATTCCGCGCCTCTGTTTCCCCATATCTGATTCCCGGACTCTGATTCCCCAGCTCAGATTACCCATCTCTGATTCTGCACATCCGATTCCCTGCCTCTGATTCCCCAACTCTGATTCCCTGCCCCTGATTCCCCAGCTCTAATTCCCCACCTCTGATACACCGCGTCTGATTCCCTGCCTCTGATGCCCTGCCTCTGATGCCCTGCCTCTGATTCCTAATCTCTGATTCCCTGCCTCTGATTCCCCGCCTCTGATTCCCCGCCTCTGATTCCCCATATCTGATTCCCCGCCTCTGATTCCCCAACTCTGATTCCCCGCCTCTGATTCCCCAGCTCTGATTCCCCGCCTCTGATTCCCCGCGTCTGATTCCCCGCCTCTGATTCCCCGCCTCTGATTCACCATCTCTGATTCACCACCTCTGATTCCCCACCTCTGATTCCCCATATCTGATTCCCCGCCTATGTTTCCCCGCCTCAGATTCCCCGCCTCTGATTCCCGGACTCTGAGTCCCCACCTCTGATTCCCGGCCTCTGATTCCCGACCTCTGATTGCCGGCCTCTGATTCCCGGTCTCTGATTCCCCGCTTCTGATTCTGATTCCCTGCCTCTGATTCCCATCTCTGATTCCCCACATCTCATTCCATGCCTCTGATTCCCTGCCTCTGATCCCCACCTTTGATTCCCCGCCTCTGATTCCCAACCTCTGATTCCCCACCTCAGATTCCCCATATCTGATGCCCCGCCTCTGTTTCCCCGCCTCTGATTCCCCGCCTCTGTTTCCCCATATCTGATTCCCGGATTCTGATTCCCCACCTCTGATTCCCCATCTCTGATTCCGCACATCCGATTCCCTGCCTCTGATTCCCCGCCTCTGATTCCCCGCGTCTGATTCCTTACCTCTGATTCCCAATCTATGATTCCCCACCTCTGATTCCCTATATCTGATTCTCCGCCTCTGTTTCCCAGCCTCTGATTCTCTGACTCTGTTTCCCCATATCTGATTCCCCGCGTCTGATTCCCCGCCTCTTATTCCCCGCCTCTGATTCACCATCTCTGATTCACCACCTCTGATTCCCCACCTCTGATTCCCCATATCTGATTCCCCGCCTCTGTTTCTCCGCCTCAGATTCCCCGCCTCTGATTCCCGGACTCTGAGTCCCCACCTCTGATTCCCGGCCTCTGATTCCCGGCCTCTGATTCCCGGCCTCTGATTCCCGGCCTCTGATTCCCGGCCTCTGATTCCCCGCTTCTGATTCTGATTCCCTGCCTCTGATTCCCCATCTCTGATTCCCCACATCTGATTCCATGCCTCTGATTCCCTGCCTCTGATCACCACCTTTGATTCCCCGCCTCTGATTCCCAACCTCTGATTCCCCACCTCTGATTCCCCATATCTGATGCCCCGCCTCTGTTTCCCTGCCTCTGATTCCCCGCCTCTGTTTCAACATATCTGATTCCCGGATTCTGATTCCCCACCTCTGATTCCCCATCTCTGATTCCGCACATCCGATTCCCTGCCTCTGATTCCCCGCCTCTGATTCCCCGCGTCTGATTCCTTACCTCTGATTCCCAATCTATGATTCCCCACCTCTGATTCCCTATATCTGATTCTCCGCCTCTGTTTCCCAGCCTCTGATTCTCTGACTCTGTTTCCCCATATCTGATTCCCCACCTCTGATTCCCCAACTCTGATTCCCTGCCTCTGATTCCCCAGCTCTGATTCCCCGCCTCTGATACCCCGCATCTGATTCCCTGCCTCTGATTCCCCGCCTCTGATCCACAGCTCTGATTCCCCACCTCTGATTCCCCACGTCTGATTCCCTGCCTCTTATTCCCCGCCTCTGATTCCCCATCTCTGATTCATCACCTCTGATTCCCCACCTCTGATTCACCATATCTGATTCCCCGCCTCTGTTTCTCCGACTCTGATTCCCCGCCTCTGATTCCCCATATCTGATTCTCCGCTTCTGATTCCCCAACTCTGATTCCCCGCCTCTGATTCGCCAGCTATGATTCCCCGCCTCTGATTCCCCGCGTCTGATTCCCTGCCTCTGATTCCCCGCTTCTGAATACCCATCTCTGATTAACCACCTCTGATTCCCTGCGTCTGATTCCCCGCCTCTGATTCCCCATCTCTGATGCCCCGCCTCTGATTCCCCGCCTCTGATTCCCCGCCTCTCTTTCCCCATCTCTGATTCCGCACATCCGATTCCCTGCGTCTGATTCTCCACCTCTGATTCCCCGCGTCTGATTCCTTACCTCTGATTCCCAATCTATGATTCCCCACCTCGTATTCCCTCTATCATATTCTCCGCCTCTGTTTCCCAGCCTCTGATTCTCCGACTCTGTTTCCCCATATCTGATTCCCCACCTCTGATTCCCCAGCTCTGATTCCCTGCCTCTGATACACCGCGTCTGATTCCCTGCCTCTGATTCCCCGCCTCTGATTCCCCAGCTCTGATTCCCCACCTCTGATTCCCCGCGTCTGATTCCCTGCCTCTGATTCCCCGCCTCTGATTCCCCATGTCTGAATCACCACCTCTGATTCACCACCTCTGATTCCCCATATCTGATTCCCCGCCTCTGTTTCCCCATATCTCATTCCCGGACTCTGATTCCCCACCTCTGATTCCCCAGCTCTGATTCCGCACATCCGATTCCCTGCCTCTGATTCCCCGCCTCTGATTCCCCGCATCTGATTCCCTACCTCTGATTCACAACCCTTGATTCCCCACCTCTGATTCCCTATATCTGATTCTCCACCTCTGTTTCCCAGCCTCTGATTCTCTGACTCTGTTTCCCCATATCTGATTCCCCGCCTCTGATTCCCCAACTCTGATTCCCCGCCTCTGATTCCCCAGCTCTGATTCCCCGCCTCTGATACCCCGCGTCTGATTCCCTGCCTCTGATTCCCTGCCTCTTATTCCCCAGCTCTGATTCCCCACCTCTGATTCCCCGCGTCTGATTCCCTGCCTCTGATTCCCCGCCTCTGATTCCCCATCTCTGATTCATCACCTCTGATTCACCACCTCTGATTCCCTGCGTCTGATTCCCCGCCTCTGATTCCCCATCTCTGATTCCCCATCTCTGATTCCCCAATTCTGATTCCCCGCCTCTGATTCCCCAGCTCTGATACCCCGCCTCTGATTCCCTGCCTCTGATTCTCAAACTCTGATTCCCCACCTCTGATTCCCCATATCTGATTCCCCGCGTCTGTTTCCCCACCTCTGATTCCCGGCCTCTGATTCCAGGCCTCTGATTCCCGGCCTCTGATTCCCGGCCTCTGATTCCCCGCTTCTGATTCTGATTCCCTGCCTCTGATTCCCCATCTCTGATTCCCCACATCTGATTCCCTGCCTCTGATACCCTGCCTCTGATTCCCCGCCTCTGATTCCCCGCCTCTGATTCCCCACCTCTGATTCCCTATATCTGATTACCCGCCTCTGTTTCCCCGCCTCTGATTCCGCGCCTCTGTTTCCCCATATCTGATTCCCGGACTCTGATTCCCCAGCTCAGATTACCCATCTCTGATTCTGCACATCCGATTCCCTGCCTCTGATTCCCCGCCTCTGATTCCCTGCATCTGAATCCCTACCTCTGATTCCCAACCTATGATTCCCCACCTCTGATTCCCTATATCTGATTCTCCGCCTCTGTTTCCCAGCCTCTGATTCCCCGCCTCTGTTTCCCCATATCTGATTCCCCGCCTCTGATTCCCCAACTCTGATTCCCTGCCCCTGATTCCCCAGCTCTAATTCCCCACCTCTGATACACCGCGTCTGATTCCCTGCCTCTGATGCCCTGCCTCTGATTCCTAATCTCTGATTCCCTGCCTCTGATTCCCCGCCTCTGATTCCCCGCCTCTGATTCCCCATATCTGATTCCCCGCCTCTGATTCCCCAACTCTGATTCCCCGCCTCTGATTCCCCAGCTCTGATTCCCCGCCTCTGATTCCCCGCGTCTGATTCCCCGCCTCTGATTCCCCGCCTCTGATTCACCATCTCTGATTCACCACCTCTGATTCCCCACCTCTGATTCCCCATATCTGATTCCCCGCCTCTGTTTCTCCGCCTCAGATTCCCCGCCTCTGATTCCCGGACTCTGAGTCCCCACCTCTGATTCCCGGCCTCTGATTCCCGTCCTCTGATTCCCGGCCTCTGATTCCCGGCCTCTGATTCCCGGCCTCTGATTCCCCGCTTCTGATTCTGATTCCCTGCCTCTGATTCCCCATCTCTGATTCCCCACATCTGATTCCATGCCTCTGATTCCCTGCCTCTGATCACCACCTTTGATTCCCCGCCTCTGATTCCCAACCTCTGATTCCCCACCTCTGATTCCCCATATCTGATGCCCCGCCTCTGTTTCCCCGCCTCTGATTCCCCACCTCTGATTCCCCATCTCTGATTCCGCACATCCGATTCCCTGCCTCTGATTCCCCGCCTCTGATTCCCCATCTCTGATTCATCACCTCTGATTCCCCACCTCTGATTCACCATATCTGATTCCCCGCCTCTGTTTCCCCGACTCTGATTCCCCGCCTCTGATTCCCCATATCTGATTCTCCGCTTCTGATTCCCCAACTCTGATTCCCCGCCTCTGATTCGCCAGCTATGATTCCCCGCCTCTGATTCCCCGCGTCTGATTCCCTTCCTCTGATTCCCCGCCTCTGAATACCCATCTCTGATTCACCACCTCTGATTCCCTGCGTCTGATTCCCCGCCTCTGATTCCCCATCTCTGATGCCCCGACTCTGATTCCCCGCCTCTGATTCCCAGCCTCTGTTTCCCCATCTCTGATTCCGCACATCCGATTCCCTGCCTCTGATTCCCCACCTCTGATTCCCCGCGTCTGATTCCTTACCTCTGATTCCCAATCTATGATTCCCCACCTCTTATTCCCTCTATCATATTCTCCGCCTCTGTTTCCCAGCCTCTGATTCTCCGACTCTGTTTCCCCATATCTGATTCCCCACCTCTGATTCCCCAGCTCTGATTCCCTGCCTCTGATACACCGCGTCTGATTCCCTGCCTCTGATTCCCCGCCTCTGATTCCCCAGCTCTGATTCCCCACCTCTGATTCCCCGCGTCTGATTCCCTGCCTCTGATTCCCCGCCTCTGATTCCCCATCTCTGAATCACCACCTCTGATTCACCACCTCTGATTCCCCATATCTGATTCCCCGCCTCTGTTTCCCCATATCTCATTCCCGGACTCTGATTCCCCACCTCTGATTCCCCAACTCTGATTCCGCACATCCGATTCCCTGCCTCTGATTCCCCGCCTCTGATTCCCCGCGTCTGATTCCCTACCTCTGATTCACAACCCTTGATTCCCCACCTCTGATTCCCTATATCTGATTCTCCACCTCTGTTTCCCAGCCTCTGATTCTCTGACTCTGTTTCCCCATATCTGATTCCCCGCCTCTGATTCCCCAACTCTGATTCCCCGCCTCTGATTCCCCAGCTCTGATTCCCCACCTCTGATTCCCCGCGTCTGATTCCCTGCCTCTGATTCCCCGCCTCTGATTCCCCATCTCTGATTCATCACCTCTGATTCACCACCTCTGATTCCCTGCGTCTGATTCCCCGCCTCTGATTCCCCATCTCTGATTCCCCATCTCTGATTCCCCAATTCTGATTCCCCGCCTCTGATTCCCCAGCTCTGATACCCCGCCTCTGATTCCCTGCCTCTGATTCTCAAACTCTGATTCCCCACCTCTGATTCCCCATATCTGATTCCCCGCGTCTGTTTCCCCACCTCTGATTCCCGGCCTCTGATTCCAGGCCTCTGATTCCCGGCCTCTGATTCCCGGCCTCTGATTCCCCGCTTCTGATTCTGATTCCCTGCCACTGATTCCCCATCTCTGATTCCCCACATCTGATTCCCTGCCTCTGATACCCTGCCTCTGATTCCCCGCCTCTGATTCCCCGCCTCTGATTCCCCACCTCTGATTCCCTATATCTGATTACCCGCCTCTGTTTCCCCGCCTCTGATTCCGCGCCTCTGTTTCCCCATATCTGATTCCCGGACTCTGATTCCCCAGCTCAGAATACCCATCTCTGATTCTGCACATCCGATTCCCTGCCTCTGATTCCCCGCCTCTGATTCCCTGCATCTGAATCCCTACCTCTGATTCCCAACCTATGATTCCCCACCTCTGATTCCCTATATCTGATTCTCCGCCTCTGTTTCCCAGCCTCTGGTTCCCCGCCTCTGATTCCCCGCGTCTGATTCCCTACCTCTGATTCAAAACCCTTGATTCCCCACCTCTGATTCCCTATATCTGATTCTCCGCCTCTGTTTCCCAGCCTCTGATTCTCTGACTCTGTTTCCCCATATCTGATTCCCCGCCTCTGATTCCCCAACACTGATTCCCCGCCTCTGATTCCCCAGCTCTGATTCCCCGCCTCTGATGCCCCGCGTCTGATTCCCTGCCTCTGATTCCCTGCCACTGATTCCCCAGCTCTGATTCCCCACCTCTGATTCCCCGCGTCTGATTCCCTGCCTCTGATTCCCCGCCTCTGATTCCCCATCTCTGATTCATCACCTCTGATTCCCCACCTCTGATTCCCCATATCTGATACCCCGCCTCTGTTTCCCCGACTCTGATTCCCCACCTCTGACTCCCAATATCTGATTCTCCGCTTCTGATTCCCCAACTCTGATTCCCCACCTCTGAATCGCCAGCTATGATTCCCCGCCTCTGATTCCCCGCGTCTGATTCCCTGCCTCTGATTCCCCGCCACTGAATCCCCATCTCTGATTCACCACCTCTGATTCCCTGCGTCTGATTCCACGCCTCTGATTCCCCATCTCTGATTCCCCATCTCTGATTCCCCAATTCTGATTCCCCGCCTCTGATTCCCCAGCTCGGATACCACGCCTCTGATTCCCTGCCTCTGATTCTCAACCTCTGATTCCCCACCTCTGATTCCCCATATCTGATTCTCCGCGTCTGTTTCCCCACCTCTGATTCCCGGCCTCTGATTCCAGGCCTCTGATTCCCGGCCTCTGATTCCCGGCCTCTGATTCCCCGCTTCTGATTCTGATTCATTGACTCTGATTCCCCATCTCTGATTCCCCACATCTGATTCCCTGCCTCTGATACCCTGCCTCTGATTCCCCGCCTCTGAATCCCCGCCTCTGATTCCCCACCTCTGATTCCCCATATCTGATTACCCGCCTCTGTTTCCCCGCCTCTGATTCCCCGCCTCTGTTTCCCCATATCTGATTCCCGGACTCTGATTCCCCAGCTCAGATTACCCATCTCTGATTCTGCACATCCGATTCCCTGCCTCTGATTCCCCGCCTCTGATTTCCTGCATCTGATTCCCTACCTCTGATTCCCAACCTATGATTCCCCACCTCTGATTCACTATATCTGATTCTCCGCCTCTGTTTCCCAGCCTCTAATTCCCCGCCTCTGTTTCCCCATATCTGATTCCCCGCCTCTGATTCCCCGCCTCTGATTCCCCGCCTCTGATTCCCCATATCTGATTCCCCGCCTCTGATTGCCCAACTCTGATTCCCCGCCTCTGATACCCCATCTCTGATTCCCCGCCTCTGATTCCCCGCGTCTGATTCCCCGCCTCTGATTCCCCGCCACTGATTCACCATCTCTGATTCCCCACCTCTGATTCCCCACCTCTGATTCCCCATATCTAATTCCCCGCCTCTGTTTCCCCGCCTCAGATTCCCCGCCTCTGATTCCCGGACTCTGAGTCCCCACCTCTGATTCCCGGCCTCTGATTCCCGGCCTCTGATTCCCGGCCTTTGATTCCCGGCCTCTGATTCCCGGCCTCTGATTCCCCACATCTGATTTCATGCCTCTGATTCCCTGCCTCTGATCACCACCTTTGATTCCCCGCCTCTGATTCCCAACCTCTGATTCCCCACCTCTGATTCCCCATATCTGATGCCCCGCCTCTGTTTCCCCGCCTCTGATTCCCCGCCTCTGTTTCAACATATCTGATTCCCGGATTCTGATTCCCCACCTCTGATTCCCCATCTCTGATTCATCACATCCGATTCCCTGCCTCTGATTCCCCGCCTCTGATTCCCCGCGTCTGATTCCTTACCTCTGATTCCCAATCTATGATTCCCCACCTCTGATTCCCTATATCTGATTCTCCGCCTCTGTTTCCCAGCCTCTGATTCTCTGACTCTGTTTCCCCATATCTGATTCCCCACCTCTGATTCCCCAACTCTGATTCCCCGCCTCTGATTCCCCAGCTCCGATTCCCCGCCTCTGATACCCCGCTTCTGATTCCCTGCCTCTGATTCCCCGCCTCTGATCCCCAGCTCTGATTCCCCACCTCTGATTCCCCACGTCTGATTCCCTGCCTCTGATTCCCCGCCTCTGATTCCCCATCTCTGATTCATCACCTCTGATTCCCCACCTCTTATTCCCCATATCTGATTCCCCGCCTCTGTTTCCCCGACTCTGATTCCCCGCCTCTGATTCCCCATATCTGATTCTCCGCTTCTGATTCCCCAACTCTGATTCCCCGCCTCTGATTCGCCAGCTATGATTCCCCGCCTCTGTTTCCCCGCGTCTGATTCCCTGCCTCTGATTCCCCGCCTCTGAATCCCCATCTCTGATTCACCACCTCTGATTCCCTGCATCTGATTCCCCGCCTCTGATGCCCCGCCTCTGATTCCCCGCCTCTGATTCCCCGCCTCTGTTTCCCCATATCTGATTCCCGGATTCTGATTCCCCACCTCTGATTCCCCATCTCTGATTCCGCACATCCGATTCCCTGCCTCTGACTCCCCGCCTCTGATTCCCCGCGTCTGATTCCTTACCTCTGATTCCCAATCTATGATTCGCCACCTCTGATTCCCAATATCTTATTCTCCTCCTCTGTTTCCCAGCCTCCAATTCTCCGACTCTGATTCCCCATATCTGATTCCCCACCTCTGATTCCCAAGCTCTGATTCCCCGCCTCTGATACCCCGCGTCTGATTCCCTGCCTCTGATTCCCCACCTCTGATTCCCCAGCTCTGATTCCCCACCTCTGATTCCCCATATCTGATTCCCCGCCTCTGTTTCCCCATATCTCATTCCCGGAATCTGATTCCCCACCTCTGATTCCCCAGCTCTGATTCCGTACATCCGATTCCCTGCCTCTGATTCCCCGCCTCTGATTCCCCGCGTCTGATTCCCTACCTCTGATTCACAACCCTTGATTCCCCACCTCTGATTCCCTATATCTGATTCTCCGCCTCTGTTTCCCAGCCTCTGATTCTCTGACTCTGTTTCCCCATATCTGATTCCCCGCCTCTGATTCCCCGCGTCTGATTCCCTACCTCTGATTCACAACCCTTGATTCCCCACCTCTGATTCCCTATATCTGATTCTCCGCCTCTGTTTCCCAGCCTCTGATTCTCTGACTCTGTTTCCCCATATCTGATTGCCCGCCTCTGATTCCCCAACTCTGATTCCCCGCCTCTGATTCCCCAGCTCTGATTCCCCGCCTCTGATACCCCACGTCTGATTCCCTGCCTCTGATTCCCTGCCACTGATTCCCCGCCTCTGATTCCCCATCTCTGATTCATCACCTCTGATTCCCCACCTCTGATTCCCCATATCTGATTCCCCGCCACAGTTTCCCCGCCTCTGATACCCCGCCTCTGATTCCCCATATCTGATTCCCCGCTTCTGATTCCCCAACTCTGATTCCCCGCCTCTGATTCTCAACCTCTGATTCCCCACTTCTGATTCCCCATATCTGATTCCCCGCGTCTGTTTCCCCACCTCTGATTCCCGGCCTCTGATTCCAGGCCTCTGATTCCCGGCCTCTGATTCCCGGCCTCTGATTCCCCGCTTCTGATTCTGATTCCCTGACTCTGATTCCCCATCTCTGATTCCCCACATCTGATTCCCTGCCTCTGACACCCTGCCTCTGATTCCACGCCTCTGAATCCCGCCTCTGATTCCCCATATCTGATTACCCGCCTCTGTTTCCCCGCCTCTGATTCCTCGCCTCTGTTTCCCCATATCTGATTCCCGGACTCTGATTCCCCAGCTAAGATTACCCATCTCTGATTCTGCACATCCGATTCCCTGCCTCTGATTCAACGCCTCTGATTCCCTGCATCTGATTCCCTACCTCTGATTCCCAACCTATGATTCCCCACCTCTGATTCCCTATATCTGATTCTCCGCCACTGTTTCCCAGCCTCTGATTCCCCGCCTCTGTTTCCCCATATCTGATTCCCCGCCTCTGATTCCCCAACTTTGATTCCCTGCCCCTGATTCCCCAGCTCTAATTCCCCACCTCTGATACACCGCGTCTGATTCCCTGCCTCTGATGCCCTGCCTCTGATTCCTAATCTCTGATTCCCTGCCTCTGATACCCCGCCTCTGATTCCCCGCCTCTGATTCCCCATATCTGATTCCCCGCCTCTGATTCCCCAACTCTGATTCCCCACCTCTGATTCCCCAGCTCTGATTCCCCGCCTCTGATTCCCCGCGTCTGATACCCCGCCTCTGATTCCCCGCCTCTGATTCACCATCTCTGATTCCCGGATTCTGATTCCCCACCTCTGATTCCCCATCTCTGATTCATCACATCCGATTCCCTGCCTCTGATTCCCCGCCTCTGATTCCCCGCGTCTGATTCCTTACCTCTGATTCCCAATCTATGATTCCCCACCTCTGATTCCCTATATCTGATTCTCCGCCTCTGTTTCCCAGCCTCTGATTCTCTGACTCTGTTTCCCCATATCTGATTCCCCACCTCTGATTCCCCAACTCTGATTCCCCGCCTCTGATTCCCCAGCTCCGATTCCCCGCCTCTGATACCCCGCTTCTGATTCCCTGCCTCTGATTCCCCGCCTCTGATCCCCAGCTCTGATTCCCCACCTCTGATTCCCCACGTCTGATTCCCTGCCTCTGATTCCCCGCCTCTGATTCCCCATCTCTGATTCATCACCTCTGATTCCCCACCTCTTATTCCCCATATCTGATTCCCCGCCTCTGTTTCCCCGACTCTGATTCCCCGCCTCTGATTCCCCATATCTGATTCTCCGCTTCTGATTCCCCAACTCTGATTCCCCGCCTCTGATTCGCCAGCTATGATTCCCTGCCTCTGTTTCCCCGCGTCTGATTCCCTGCCTCTGATTCCCCGCCTCTGAATCCCCATCTCTGATTCACCACCTCTGATTCCCTGCATCTGATTCCCCGCCTCTGATGCCCCGCCTCTGATTCCCCGCCTCTGATTCCCCGCCTCTGTTTCCCCATATCTGATTCCCGGATTCTGATTCCCCACCTCTGATTCCCCATCTCTGATTCCGCACATCCGATTCCCTGCCTCTGACTCCCCGCCTCTGATTCCCCGCGTCTGATTCCTTACCTCTGATTCCCAATCTATGATTCGCCACCTCTGATTCCCAATATCTTATTCTCCTCCTCTGTTTCCCAGCCTCCAATTCTCCGACTCTGATTCCCCATATCTGATTCCCCACCTCTGATTCCCCAGCTCTGATTCCCCGCCTCTGATACCCCGCGTCTGATTCCCTGCCTCTGATTCCCCACCTCTGATTCCCCAGCTCTGATTCCCCACCTCTGATTCCCCGCGTCTGATTCCCTGCCTCTGATTCCCCGCCTCTGATTCCCATCTCTGAATCACCACCTCTGATTCGCCACCTCTGATTCCCCATATCTGATTCCCCGCCTCTGTTTCCCCATATCTCATTCCCGGAATCTGATTCCCCACCTCTGATTCCCCAGCTCTGATTCCGTACATCCGATTCCCTGCCTCTGATTCCCCGCCTCTGATTCCCCGCGTCTGATTCCCTACCTCTGATTCACAACCCTTGATTCCCCACCTCTGATTCCCTATATCTGATTCTCCGCCTCTGTTTCCCAGCCTCTGATTCTCTGACTCTGTTTCCCCATATCTGATTCCCCGCCTCTGATTCCCCAACTCTGATTCCCTACCTCTGATTCACAACCCTTGATTCCCCACCTCTGATTCCCTATATCTGATTCTCCGCCTCTGTTTCCCAGCCTCTGATTCTCTGACTCTGTTTCCCCATATCTGATTGCCCGCCTCTGATTCCCCAACTCTGATTCCCCGCCTCTGATTCCCCAGCTCTGATTCCCCGCCTCTGATACCCCACGTCTGATTCCCTGCCTCTGATTCCCTGCCACTGATTCCCCGCCTCTGATTCCCCATCTCTGATTCATCACCTCTGATTCCCCACCTCTGATTCCCCATATCTGATTCCCCGCCACAGTTTCCCCGCCTCTGATACCCCGCCTCTGATTCCCCATTTCTGATTCCCCGCTTCTGATTCCCCAACTCTGATTCCCCGCCTCTGATTCTCAACCTCTGATTCCCCACCTCTGATTCCCCATATCTGATTCCCCGCGTCTGTTTCCCCACCTCTGATTCCCGGCCTCTGATTCCAGGCCTCTGATTCCCGGCCTCTGATTCCCGGCCTCTGATTCCCCGCTTCTGATTCTGATTCCCTGACTCTGATTCCCCATCTCTGATTCCCCACATCTGATTCCCTGCCTCTGATACCCTGCCTCTGATTCCACGCCTCTGAATCCCGCCTCTGATTCCCCATATCTGATTACCCGCCTCTGTTTCCCCGCCTCTGATTCCTCGCCTCTGTTTCCCCATATCTGATTCCCGGACTCTGATTCCCCAGCTAAGATTACCCATCTCTGATTCTGCACATCCGATTCCCTGCCTCTGATTCAACGCCTCTGATTCCCTGCATCTGATTCCCTACCTCTGATTCCCAACCTATGATTCCCCACCTCTGATTCCCTATATCTGATTCTCCGCCACTGTTTCCCAGCCTCTGATTCCCCGCCTCTGTTTCCCCATATCTGATTCCCCGCCTCTGATTCCCCAACTTTGATTCCCTGCCCCTGATTCCCCAGCTCTAATTCCCCACCTCTGATACACCGCGTCTGATTCCCTGCCTCTGATGCCCTGCCTCTGATTCCTAATCTCTGATTCCCTGCCTCTGATTCCCCGCCTCTGATTCCCCGCCTCTGATTCCCCATATCTGATTCCCCGCCTCTGATTCCCCAACTCTGATTCCCCACCTCTGATTCCCCAGCTCTGATTCCCCGCCTCTGATTCCCCGCGTCTGATACCCCGCCTCTGATTCCCCGCCTCTGATTCACCATCTCTGATTCACCACCTCTGATTCCCCACCTCTGATTCCCCATATCTGATTCCCCGCCTCTGTTTCCCCGCCTCAGATTCCCCGCCTCTGATTCCCGGACTCTGAGTCCCCACCTCTGATTCCCGGCCTCTGATTCCCGGCCTCTGATTCCCGGCCTCTGATTCCCGGCCTCTGATTCCCGGCCTCTGATTCCCCACATCTGATTCCATGCCTCTGATTCCCTGCTTCTGATCACCACCTTTGATTCCCCGCCTCTGATTCCCAACCTCTGATTCCCCACCTCTGATTCCCCATATCTGATGCCCCGCCTCTGTTTCCCCGCCTCTGATTCCCCGCCTCTGTTTCAACATATCTGATTCCCGGATTCTGATTCCCCACCTCTGATTCCCCATCTCTGATTCCGCACATCCGATTCCCTGCCTCTGATTCCCCGCCTCTGATTCCCCGCGTCTGATTCCTTACCTCTGATTCCCAATCTATGATTCCCCACCTCTGATTCCCTATATCTGATTCTCCGCCTCTGTTTCCCAGCCTCTGATTCTCTGACTCTGTTTCCCCATATCTGATTCCCCACCTCTGATTCCCCAACTCTGATTCCCTGCCACTGATTCCCCAGCTCTGATTCCCCGCCTCTGATACCCCGCATCTGATTCCCTGCCTCTGATTCCCCGCCTCTGATCCACAGCTCTGATTCCCCACCTCTGATTCCCCACGTCTGATTCCCTGCCTCTGATTCCCCGCCTCTGATTCCCCATCTCTGATTCATCACCTCTGATTCCCCACCTCTGATTCCCCATATCTGATTCCCCGCCTCTCTTTCCCCGACTCTGATTCCCCGCTTCTGATTCCCCATATCTGATTCTCCGCTTCTGATTCCCCAACTCTGATTCCCCGCCTCTGATTCGCCAGCTATGATTCCCCGCCTCTGATTCCCCGCGTCTGATTCCCTGCCTCTGATTCCCCGCCTCTGAATACCCATCTCTGATTCACCACTTCTGATTCCCTGCGTCTGATTCCCCGCCTCTGATTCCCCATCTCTGATGCCCCGCCTCTGATTCTCCGCCTCTGATTCCCCGCCTCTGTTTCCCCATCTCTGATTCCGCACATCCGATTCCCTGCCTCTGATTCCTCGCCTCTGATTCCCCGCATCTGATTCCTTACCTCTGATTCCCATTCTATGATTCCCCACCTCTGATTCCCTATATCATATTCTCCGCCTCTGTTTCCCAGCCTCTGATTCTCCGTCTCTGTTTCCCCATATCTGATTCCCCACCTCTGATTCCCCAGCTCTGATTCCCTGCCTCTGATACATCGCGTCTGATTCCCTGCCTCTGATTCCCCGCCTCTGATTCCCCAGCTCTGATTCCCCACCTCTGATTCCCCGCGTCTGATTCCCTGCCTCTGATTCCCCGCCTCTGATTCCCCATCTCTGAATCACCACCTCTGATTCACCACCTCTGATTCCCCATATCTGATTCCCCGCCTCTGTTTCCCCATATCTCATTCCCGGACTCTGATTCCCCACCTCTGATTCCCCAGCTCTGATTCCGCACATCCGATTCCCTGCCTCTGATTCCCCGCCTCTGATTCCCCGCGTCTGATTCCCTACCTCTGATTCACAACCCTTGATTCCCCACCTCTGATTCCCTATATCTGATTCTCCGCCTCTGTTTCCCAGCCTCTGATTCTCTGACTCTGTTTCCCCATATCTGATTCCCCGCCTCTGATTCCCCAACTCTGATTCCCCGCCTCTGATTCCCCAGCTCTGATTCCCCGCCTCTGATACCCCGTGTCTGATTCCCTGCCTCTGATTCCCTGCCTCTGATTCCCCAGCTCTGATTCCCCACCTCTGATTCCCCGCGTCTGATTCCCTGCCTCTGATTCCCCGCCTCTGATTCCCCATCTCTGATTCATCACCTCTGATTCCCCACCTCTGATTACCCATATCTGATACCCCGCCTCTGTTTCCCCGACTCTGATTCCCCGCCTCTGATTCCCCATATCTGATTCTCCGCTTCTGATTCCCCAACTCTGATTACCCGCCTCTGATTCGCCAGCTATGATTCCCCGCCTCTGATTCCCCGCGTCTGATTCCCTGCCTCTGATTCCCCGCCTCTGAATCCCCATCTCTGATTCCCCATCTCTGATTCCCCAATTCTGATTCCCCGCCTCTGATTCCCCAGCTCTGATACCCCGCCTCTGATTCCCTGCCTCTGATTCTCAAACTCTGATTCCCCACCTCTGATTCCCCATATCTGATTCCCCGCGTCTGTTTCCCCACCTCTGATTCCCGGCCTCTGATTCCAGGCCTCTGATTCCCGGCCTCTGATTCCCGGCCTCTGATTCCCCGCTTCTGATTCTGATTCCCTGCCTCTGATTCCCCATCTCTGATTCCCCACATCTGATTCCCTGCCTCTGATACCCTGCCTCTGATTCCCCGCCTCTGATTCCCCGCCTCTGATTCCCCACCTCTGATTCCCTATATCTGATTACCCGCCTCTGTTTCCCCGCCTCTGATTCCGCGCCTCTGTTTCCCCATATCTGATTCCCGGACTCTGATTCCCCAGCTCAGATTACCCATCTCTGATTCTGCACATCCGATTCCCTGCCTCTGATTCCCCGCCTATGATTCCCCACCTCTGATTCCCTATATCTGATTCTCCGCCTCTGTTTCCCAGCCTCTGATTCCCCGCCTCTGTTTCCCCATATCTGATTCCCTGCCTCTGATTCCCCAACTCTGATTCCCTGCCCCTGATTCCCCAGCTCTAATTCCCCACCTCTGATACACCGCGTCTGATTCCCTGCCTCTGATGCCCTGCCTCTGATTCCTAATCTCTGATTCCCTGCCTCTGATTCCCCGCCTCTGATTCCCCGCCTCTGATTCCCCATATCTGATTCCCCGCCTCTGATTGCCCAACTCTGATTCCCCGCCTCTGATTCCCCATCTCTGATTCCCCGCCTCTGATTCCCCGCGTCTGATTCCCCGCCTCTGATTCCCCGCCACTGATTCACCATCTCTGATTCCCCACCTCTGAATCCCCATATCTAATTCCCCGCCTCTGTTTCCCCGCCTCAGATTCCCCGCCTCTGATTCCCGGACTCTGAGTCCCCACCTCTGATTCCCGGCCTCCGATTCCCGGCCTCTGATTCCCGGCCTTTGATTCCCGGCCTCTGATTCCCGGCCTCTGATTCCCCACATCTGATTCCATGCCTCTGATTCCCTGCCTCTGATCACCACCTTTGATTCCCCGCCTCTGATTCCCAACCTCTGATTCCCCACCTCTGATTCCCCATATCTGATGCCCCGCCTCTGTTTCCCCGCCTCTGATTCCCCGCCTCTGTTTCAACATATCTGATTCCCGGATTCTGATTCCCCACCTCTGATTCCCCATCTCTGATTCATCACATCCGATTCCCTGCCTCTGATTCCCCGCCTCTGATTCCCCGCGTCTGATTCCTTACCTCTGATTCCCAATCTATGATTCCCCACCTCTGATTCCCTATATCTGATTCTCCGCCTCTGTTTCCCAGCCTCTGATTCTCTGACTCTGTTTCCCCATATCTGATTCCCCACCTCTGATTCCCCAACTCTGATTCCCCGCCTCTGATTCCCCAGCTCCGATTCCCCGCCTCTGATACCCCGCTTCTGATTCCCTGCCTCTGATTCCCCGCCTCTGATCCCCAGCTCTGATTCCCCACCTCTGATTCCCCACGTCTGATTCCCTGCCTCTGATTCCCCGCCTCTGATTCCCCATCTCTGATTCATCACCTCTGATTCCCCACCTCTTATTCCCCATATCTGATTCCCCGCCTCTGTTTCCCCGACTCTGATTCCCCGCCTCTGATTCCCCATATCTGATTCTCCGCTTCTGATTCCCCAACTCTGATTCCCCGCCTCTGATTCGCCAGCTATGATTCCCCGCCTCTGTTTCCCCGCGTCTGATTCCCTGCCTCTGATTCCCCGCCTCTGAATCCCCATCTCTGATTCACCACCTCTGATTCCCTGCATCTGATTCCCCGCCTCTGATGCCCCGCCTCTGATTCCCCGCCTCTGATTCCCCGCCTCTGTTTCCCCATATCTGATTCCCGGATTCTGATTCCCCACCTCTGATTCCCCATCTCTGATTCCGCACATCCGATTCCCTGCCTCTGACTCCCCGCCTCTGATTCCCCGCGTCTGATTCCTTACCTCTGATTCCCAATCTATGATTCGCCACCTCTGATTCCCAATATCTTATTCTCCTCCTCTGTTTCCCAGCCTCCAATTCTCCGACTCTGTTTCCCCATATCTGATTCCCCACCTCTGATTCCCCAGCTCTGATTCCCCGCCTCTGATACCCCGCGTCTGATTCCCTGCCTCTGATTCCCCACCTCTGATTCCCCAGCTCTGATTCCCCACCTCTGATTCCCCGCGTCTGATTCCCTGCCTCTGATTCCCCGCCTCTGATTCCCATCTCTGAATCACCACCTCTGATTCGCCACCTCTGATTCCCCATATCTGATTCCCCGCCTCTGTTTCCCCATATCTCATTCCCGGAATCTGATTCCCCACCTCTGATTCCCCAGCTCTGATTCCGTACATCCGATTCCCTGCCTCTGATTCCCCGCCTCTGATTCCCTGCGTCTGATTCCCTACCTCTGATTCACAACCCTTGATTCCCCACCTCTGATTCCCTATATCTGATTCTCCGCCTCTGTTTCCCAGCCTCTGATTCTCTGACTCTGTTTCCCCATATCTGATTCCCCGCCTCTGATTCCCCAACTCTGATTCCCTACCTCTGATTCACAACCCTTGATTCCCCACCTCTGATTCCCTATATCTGATTCTCCGCCTCTGTTTCCCATCCTCTGATTCTCTGACTCTGTTTCCCCATATCTGATTGCCCGCCTCTGATTCCCCAACTCTGATTCCCCGCCTCTGATTCCCCAGCTCTGATTCCCCGCCTCTGATACCCCACGTCTGATTCCCTGCCTCTGATTCCCTGCCACTGATTCCCCGCCTCTGATTCCCCATCTCTGATTCATCACCTCTGATTCCCCACCTCTGATTCCCCATATCTGATTCCCCGCCACAGTTTCCCCGCCTCTGATACCCCGCCTCTGATTCCCCATATCTGATTCCCCGCTTCTGATTCCCCAACTCTGATTCCCCGCCTCTGATTCTCAACCTCTGATTCCCCACCTCTGATTCCCCATATCTGATTCCCCGCGTCTGTTTCCCCACCTCTGATTCCCGGCCTCTGATTCCAGGCCTCTGATTCCCGGCCTCTGATTCCCGGCCTCTGATTCCCCGCTTCTGATTCTGATTCCCTGACTCTGATTCCCCATCTCTGATTCCCCACATCTGATTCCCTGCCTCTGATACCCTGCCTCTGATTCCACGCCTCTGAATCCCGCCTCTGATTCCCCATATCTGATTACCCGCCTCTGTTTCCCCGCCTCTGATTCCTCGCCTCTGTTTCCCCATATCTGATTCCCGGACTCTGATTCCCCAGCTAAGATTACCCATCTCTGATTCTGCACATGCGATTCCCTGCCTCTGATTCAACGCCTCTGATTCCCTGCATCTGATTCCCTACCTCTGATTCCCAACCTATGATTCCCCACCTCTGATTCCCTATATCTGATTCTCCGCCACTGTTTCCCAGCCTCTGATTCCCCGCCTCTGTTTCCCCATATCTGATTCCCCGCCTCTGATTCCCCAACTTTGATTCCCTGCCCCTGATTCCCCAGCTCTAATTCCCCACCTCTGATACACCGCGTCTGATTCCCTGCCTCTGATGCCCTGCCTCTGATTCCTAATCTCTGATTCCCTGCCTCTGATTCCCCGCCTCTGATTCCCCGCCTCTGATTCCCCATATCTGATTCCCCGCCTCTGATTCCCCAACTCTGATTCCCCACCTCTGATTCCCCAGCTCTGATTCCCCGCCTCTGATTCCCCGCGTCTGATACCCCGCCTCTGATTCCCCGCCTCTGATTCACCATCTCTGATTCACCACCTCTGATTCCCCACCTCTGATTCCCCATATCTGATTCCCCGCCTCTGTTTCCCCGCCTCAGATTCCCCGCCTCTGATTCCCGGACTCTGAGTCCCCACCTCTGATTCCCGGCCTCTGATTCCCGGCCTCTGATTCCCGGCCTCTGATTCCCGGCCTCTGATTCCCGGCCTCTGATTCCCCACATCTGATTCCATGCCTCTGATTCCCTGCCTCTGATCACCACCTTTGATTCCACGCCTGTGATTCCCAACCTCTGATTCCCCACCTCTGATTCCCCATATCTGATGCCCCGCCTCTGTTTCCCCGCCTCTGATTCCCCGCCTCTGTTTCAACATATCTGATTCCCGGATTCTGATTCCCCACCTCTGATTCCCCATCTCTGATTCCGCACATCCGATTCCCTGCCTCTGATTCCCCGCCTCTGATTCCCCGCGTCTGATTCCTTACCTCTGATTCCCAATCTATGATTCCCCACCTCTGATTCCCTATATCTGATTCTCCGCCTCTGTTTCCCAGCCTCTGATTCTCTGACTCTGTTTCCCCATATCTGATTCCCCACCTCTGATTCCCCAACTCTGATTCCCTGCCACTGATTCCCCAGCTCTGATTCCCCGCCTCTGATACCCCGCATCTGATTCCCTGCCTCTGATTCCCCGCCTCTGATCCACAGCTCTGATTCCCCACCTCTGATTCCCCACGTCTGATTCCCTGCCTCTGATTCCCCGCCTCTGATTCCCCATCTCTGATTCATCACCTCTGATTCCCCACCTCTGATTCCCCATATCTGATTCCCCGCCTCTGTTTCCCCGACTCTGATTCCCCGCCTCTGATTCCCCATATCTGATTCTCCGCTTCTGATTCCCCAACTCTGATTCCCCGCCTCTGATTCGCCAGCTATGATTCCCCGCCTCTGATTCCCCGCGTCTGATTCCCTGCCTATGATTCCCCGCCTCTGAATACCCATCTCTGATTCACCACTTCTGATTCCCTGCGTCTGATTCCCCGCCTCTGATTCCCCATCTCTGATGCCCCGCCTCTGATTCTCCGCCTCTGATTCCCCGCCTCTGTTTCCCCATCTCTGATTCCGCACATCCGATTCCCTGCCTCTGATTCCTCGCCTCTGATTCCCCGCATCTGATTCCTTACCTCTGATTCCCATTCTATGATTCCCCACCTCTGATTCCCTATATCATATTCTCCGCCTCTGTTTCCCAGCCTCTGATTCTCCGTCTCTGTTTCCCCATATCTGATTCCCCACCTCTGATTCCCCAGCTCTGATTCCCTGCCTCTGATACATCGCGTCTGATTCCCTGCCTCTGATTCCCCGCCTCTGATTCCCCAGCTCTGATTCCCCACCTCTGATTCCCCGCGTCTGATTCCCTGCCTCTGATTCCCCGCCTCTGATTCCCCATCTCTGAATCACCACCTCTGATTCACCACCTCTGATTCCCCATATCTGATTCCCCGCCTCTGTTTCCCCATATCTCATTCCCGGACTCTGATTCCCCACCTCTGATTCCCCAGCTCTGATTCTGCACATCCGATTCCCTGCCTCTGATTCCCCGCCTCTGATTCCCCGCGTCTGATTCCCTACCTCTGATTCACAACCCTTGATTCCCCACCTCTGATTCCCTATATCTGATTCTCCGCCTCTGTTTCCCCGCCTCTGATTCCCCAACTCTGATTCCCCGCCTCTGATTCCCCAGCTCTGATTCCCCGCCTCTGATACCCCGCGTCTGATTCCCTGCCTCTGATTCCCTGCCTCTGATTCCCCAGCTCTGATTCCCCACCTCTGATTCCCCGCGTCTGATTCCCTGCCTCTGATTCCCCGCCTCTGATTCCCCATCTCTGATTCATCACCTCTGATTCCCCACCTCTGATTCCCCATATCTGATACCCCGCCTCTGTTTCCCCGACTCTGATTCCCCGCCTCTGATTCCCCATATCTGATTCTCCGCTTCTGATTCCCCAACTCTGATTACCCGCCTCTGATTCGCCAGCTATGATTCCCCGCCTCTGATTCCCCGCGTCTGATTCCCTGCCTCTGATTCCCCGCCTCTGAATCCCCATCTCTGATTCCCCATCTCTGATTCCCCAATTCTGATTCCCCGCCTCAGATTCCCCAGCTCTGATACCCCGCCTCTGATTCCCTGCCTCTGATTCTCAAACTCTGATTCCCCACCTCTGATTCCCCATATCTGATTCCCCGCGTCTGTTTCCCCACCTCTGATTCCCGGCCTCTGATTCCAGGCCTCTGATTCCCGGCCTCTGATTCCCGGCCTCTGATTCCCCGCTTCTGATTCTGATTCCCTGCCTCTGATTCCCCATCTCTGATTCCCCACATCTGATTCCCTGCCTCTGATACCCTGCCTCTGATTCCCCGCCTCTGATTCCCCGCCTCTGATTCCCCACCTCTGATTCCCTATATCTGATTACCCGCCTCTGTTTCCCCGCCTCTGATTCCGCGCCTATGTTTCCCCATATCTGATTCCCGGACTCTGATTCCCCAGCTCAGATTACCCATCTCTGATTCTGCACATCCGATTCCCTGCCTCTGATCCCCCGCCTATGATTCCCCACCTCTGATTCCCTATATCTGATTCTCCGCCTCTGTTTCCCAGCCTCTGATTCCCCGCCTCTGTTTCCCCATATCTGATTCCCCGCCTCTGATTCCCCAACTCTGATTCCCTGCCCCTGATTCCCCAGCTCTAATTCCCCACCTCTGATACACCGCGTCTGATTCCCTGCCTCTGATGCCCTGCCTCTGATTCCTAATCTCTGATTCCCTGCCTCTGATTCCCCGCCTCTGATTCCCCGCCTCTGATTCCCCATATCTGATTCCCCGCCTCTGATTCCCCAACTCTGATTCCCCGCCTCTGATTCCCCAGCTCTGATTCCCCGCCTCTGATTCCCCGCGTCTGATTCCGCGCCTCTGATTCCCCGCCTCTGATTCACCATTTCTGATTCACCACCTCTGATTCCCCACCTCTGATTCCCCATATCTGATTCCCCGCCTATGTTTCCCCGCCTCAGATTCCCCGCCTCTGATTCCCGGACTCTGAGTCCCCACCTCTGATTCCCGGCCTCTGATTCCCGGCCTCTGATCCCCGGCCTCTGATTGCCGGCCTCTGATTGCCGGCCTCTGATTCCCCGCTTCTGATTCTGATTCCCTGCCTCTGATTCCCATCTCTGATTCCCCACATCTGATTCCATGCCTCTGATTCCCTGCCTCTGATCCCCACCTTTGATTCCCCGCCTCTGATTCCCAACCTCTGATTCCCCACCTCAGATTCCCCATATCTGATGCCCCGCCTCTGTTTCCCCGCCTCTGATTCCCCGCCTCTGTTTCCCCATATCTGATTCCCGGATTCTGATTCCCCACCTCTGATTCCCCATCTCTGATTCCGCACATCCGATTCCCTGCCTCTGATTCCCCGCCTCTGATTCCCCGCGTCTGATTCCTTACCTCTGATTCCCAATCTATGATTCCCCACCTCTGATTCCCTATATCTGATTCTCCGCCTCTGTTTCCCAGCCTCTGATTCTCTGACTCTGTTTCCCCATATCTGATTCCCCAGCTCTGATTCCCCGCCTCTGATACCCTGCATCTGATTCCCTGCCTCTGATTCCCCGCCTCTGATCCCCAGCTCTGATTCCCCACCTCTGATTCCCCACGTCTGATTCCCTGCCTCTGATTCCCCGCCTCTGATTCCCCATCTCTGATTCATCACCTCTGATTCCCCATTTCTGATTCCCCATATCTGATTCCCCGCCTCTGTTTCCCTGACTCTGATTCCCCGCCTCTGATTCGCCAGCTATGATTCCCCGCCTCTGATTCCCCGCGTCTGATTCCCTGCCTCTGATTCCCCGCCTCTGAATCCCCATCTCTGATTCACCACCTCTGATTCCCTGCGTCTGATTCCCCGCCTCTGATTCCCCATCTCTGATGCCCCGCCTCTGATTCCCCGCCTCTGATTCCCCGCCTCTGTTTCCCCATATCTGATTCCCGGATTCTGATTCCTCACCTCTGATTCCCCATCTCTGATTCCGCACATCCGATTCCCTGCCTCTGATTCCCCGCCTCTGATTCCCCGTGTCTGATTCCTTACCTCTGATTCCCAATCTATGATTCCCCACCTCTGATTCCCTATATCATATTCTCCGCCTCTGTTTCCCAGCCTCTGATTCTCCGACTCTGTTTCCCCATATCTGATTCCCCACTTCTGATTCCCCAGCTCTGATTCCCCGCCTCTGATACCCCGCGTCTGATTCCCTGCCTCTGATTCCCCGCCTCTGATTCCCCAGCTCTGATTCCCCACCTCTGATTCCCCGCATCTGATTCCCTGCCTCTGATTCCCCGCCTCTGATTCCCCATCTCTGAATCACCACCTCTGATTCACCACCTCTGATTCCGCATATCTGATTCCCCGCCTCTGTTTCCCCATATCTCATTCCCGGACTCTGATTCCCCGCCTCTGATTCCCCATCTCTGATGCCCCGCGTCTGATTCCCTGCCTCTGATTCCCCGCCTCTGATTCCCATCTCTGAATCACCACCTCTGATTCGCCACCTCTGATTCCCCATATCTGATTCCCCGCCTCTGTTTCCCCATATCTCATTCCCGGAATCTGATTCCCCACCTCTGATTCCCCAGCTCTGATTCCGTACATCCGATTCCCTGCCTCTGATTCCCCGCCTCTGATTCCCCGCGTCTGATTCCCTACCTCTGATTCACAACCCTTGATTCCCCACCTCTGATTCCCTATATCTGATTCTCCGCCTCTGTTTCCCAGCCTCTGATTCTCTGACTCTGTTTCCCCATATCTGATTCCCCGCCTCTGATTCCCCAACTCTGATTCCCCGCCTCTGATTCCCCAGCTCTGATTCCCCGCCTCTGATACCCCACGTCTGATTCCCTGCCTCTGATTCCCTGCCACTGATTCCCCGCCCCTGATTCCCCATCTCTGATTCATCACCTCTGATTCCCCACCTCTGATTCCCCATATCTGAAACCCCGCCTCTGTTTCCCCGACTCTGATTCCCCACCTCTGATTCCCCATATCTGATTCTCCGCTTCTGATTCCCCAACTCTGATTCCCCGCCTCTGAATCGCCAGCTATGATTCCCCGCCTCTGATTCCCCGCGTCTGATTCCCTGCCTCTGATTCCCCGCCTCTGAATCCCCATCTCTGATTCACCACCTCTGATTCCCTGCGTCTGATTCCCCGCCTCTGATTCCCCATCTCTGATTCCCCATCTCTGATTCCCCAATTGTGATTCCCCGCCTCTGATTCCCCAGCTCTGATACCCCGCCTCTGATTCCCTGCCTCTGATTCTCAACCTCTGATTCCCCACCTCTGATTCCCCATATCTGATTCCCCGCGTCTGTTTCCCCACCTCTGATTCCCGGCCTCTGATTCCCGGCCTCTGATTCCCCGCTTCTGATTCTGATTCCCTGACACTGATTCCCCATCTCTGATTCCCCACATCTGATTCCCTGCCTCTGATACCCTGCCTCTGATTCCCCGCCTCTGAATCCCCGCCTCTGATTCCCCACCTCTGATTCCCCATATCTGATTACCCGCCTCTGTTTCCCCGCCTCTGAATCCTCGCCTCTGTTTCCCCATATCTGATTCCCGGACTCTGATTCCCCAGCTAAGATTACCCATCTCTGATTCTGAACATCCGATTCCCTGCCTCTGATTCCCCGCCTCTGATTCCCTGCATCTGATTCCCTACCTCTGATTCCCAACCTATGATTCCCCACCTCTGATTCCCTATATCTGATTCTCCGCCACTGTTTCCCAGCCTCTGATTCCCTGCCTCTGTTTCCCCATATCTGATTCCCCGCCTCTGATTCCCCACCTCTGATTCCCCAGCTCTGATTCCCCACCTCTGATTCCCCGCGTCTGATTCCCTGCCTCTGATTCCCCGCCTCTGATTCCCATCTCTGAATCACCACCTCTGATTCGCCACCTCTGATTCCCCATATCTGATTCCCCGCCTCTGTTTCCCCATATCTCATTCCCGGAATCTGATTCCCCACCTCTGATTCCCCAGCTCTGATTCCGTACATCCGATTCCCTGCCTCTGATTCCCCGCCTCTGATTCCCTGCGTCTGATTCCCTACCTCTGATTCACAACCCTTGATTCCCCACCTCTGATTCCCTATATCTGATTCTCCGCCTCTGTTTCCCAGCCTCTGATTCTCTGACTCTGTTTCCCCATATCTGATTCCCCGCCTCTGATTCCCCAACTCTGATTCCCTACCTCTGATTCACAACCCTTGATTCCCCACCTCTGATTCCCTATATCTGATTCTCCGCCTCTGTTTCCCATCCTCTGATTCTCTGACTCTGTTTCCCCATATCTGATTGCCCGCCTCTGATTCCCCAACTCTGATTCCCCGCCTCTGATTCCCCAGCTCTGATTCCCCGCCTCTGATACCCCACGTCTGATTCCCTGCCTCTGATTCCCTGCCACTGATTCCCCGCCTCTGATTCCCCATCTCTGATTCATCACCTCTGATTCCCCACCTCTGATTCCCCATATCTGATTCCCCGCCACAGTTTCCCCGCCTCTGATACCCCGCCTCTGATTCCCCATATCTGATTCCCCGCTTCTGATTCCCCAACTCTGATTCCCCGCCTCTGATTCTCAACCTCTGATTCCCCACCTCTGATTCCCCATATCTGATTCCCCGCGTCTGTTTCCCCACCTCTGATTCCCGGCCTCTGATTCCAGGCCTCTGATTCCCGGCCTCTGATTCCCGGCCTCTGATTCCCCGCTTCTGATTCTGATTCCCTGACTCTGATTCCCCATCTCTGATTCCCCACATCTGATTCCCTGCCTCTGATACCCTGCCTCTGATTCCACGCCTCTGAATCCGGCCTCTGATTCCCCATATCTGATTACCCGCCTCTGTTTCCCCGCCTCTGATTCCTCGCCTCTGTTTCCCCATATCTGATTCCCGGACTCTGATTCCCCAGCTAAGATTACCCATCTCTGATTCTGCACATCCGATTCCCTGCCTCTGATTCAACGCCTCTGATTCCCTGCATCTGATTCCCTACCTCTGATTCCCAACCTATGATTCCCCACCTCTGATTCCCTATATCTGATTCTCCGCCACTGTTTCCCAGCCTCTGATTCCCCGCCTCTGTTTCCCCATATCTGATTCCCCGCCTCTGATTCCCCAACTTTGATTCCCTGCCCCTGATTCCCCAGCTCTAATTCCCCACCTCTGATACACCGCGTCTGATTCCCTGCCTCTGATGCCCTGCCTCTGATTCCTAATCTCTGATTCCCTGCCTCTGATTCCCCGCCTCTGATTCCCCGCCTCTGATTCCCCATATCTGATTCCCCGCCTCTGATTGCCCAACTCTGATTCCCCGCCTCTGATTCCCCATCTCTGATTCCCCGCCTCTGATTCCCCGCGTCTGATTCCCCGCCTCTGATTCCCCGCCACTGATTCACCATCTCTGATTCCCCACCTCTGAATCCCCATATCTAATTCCCCGCCTCTGTTTCCCCGCCTCAGATTCCCCGCCTCTGATTCCCGGACTCTGAGTCCCCACCTCTGATTCCCGGCCTCCGATTCCCGGCCTCTGATTCCCGGCCTTTGATTCCCGGCCTCTGATTCCCGGCCTCTGATTCCCCACATCTGATTCCATGCCTCTGATTCCCTGCCTCTGATCACCACCTTTGATTCCCCGCCTCTGATTCCCAACCTCTGATTCCCCACCTCTGATTCCCCATATCTGATGCCCCGCCTCTGTTTCCCCGCCTCTGATTCCCCGCCTCTGTTTCAACATATCTGATTCCCGGATTCTGATTCCCCACCTCTGATTCCCCATCTCTGATTCATCACATCCGATTCCCTGCCTCTGATTCCCCGCCTCTGATTCCCCGCGTCTGATTCCTTACCTCTGATTCCCAATCTATGATTCCCCACCTCTGATTCCCTATATCTGATTCTCCGCCTCTGTTTCCCAGCCTCTGATTCTCTGACTCTGTTTCCCCATATCTGATTCCCCACCTCTGATTCCCCAACTCTGATTCCCCGCCTCTGATTCCCCAGCTCCGATTCCCCGCCTCTGATACCCCGCTTCTGATTCCCTGCCTCTGATTCCCCGCCTCTGATCCCCAGCTCTGATTCCCCACCTCTGATTCCCCACGTCTGATTCCCTGCCTCTGATTCCCCATATCTGATTCCCCATCTCTGATTCATCACCTCTGATTCCCCACCTCTTATTCCCCATATCTGATTCCCCGCCTCTGTTTCCCCGACTCTGATTCCCCGCCTCTGATTCCCCATATCTGATTCTCCGCTTCTGATTCCCCAACTCTGATTCCCCGCCTCTGATTCGCCAGCTATGATTCCCCGCCTCTGTTTCCCCGCGTCTGATTCCCTGCCTCTGATTCCCCGCCTCTGAATCCCCATCTCTGATTCACCACCTCTGATTCCCTGCATCTGATTCCCCGCCTCTGATGCCCCGCCTCTGATTCCCCGCCTCTGATTCCCCGCCTCTGTTTCCCCATATCTGATTCCCGGATTCTGATTCCCCACCTCTGATTCCCCATCTCTGATTCCGCACATCCGATTCCCTGCCTCTGACTCCCCGCCTCTGATTCCCCGCGTCTGATTCCTTACCTCTGATTCCCAATCTATGATTCGCCACCTCTGATTCCCAATATCTTATTCTCCTCCTCTGTTTCCCAGCCTCCAATTCTCCGACTCTGTTTCCCCATATCTGATTCCCCACCTCTGATTCCCCAGCTCTGATTCCCCGCCTCTGATACCCCGCGTCTGATTCCCTGCCTCTGATTCCCCACCTCTGATTCCCCAGCTCTGATTCCCCACCTCTGATTCCCCGAGTCTGATTCCCTGCCTCTGATTCCCCGCCTCTGATTCCCATCTCTGAATCACCACCTCTGATTCGCCACCTCTGATTCCCCATATCTGATTCCCCGCCTCTGTTTCCCCATATCTCATTCCCGGAATCTGATTCCCCACCTCTGATTCCCCAGCTCTGATTCCGTACATCCGATTCCCTGCCTCTGATACCCCGCCTCTGATTCCCTGCGTCTGATTCCCTACCTCTGATTCACAACCCTTGATTCCCCACCTCTGATTCCCTATATCTGATTCTCCGCCTCTGTTTCCCAGCCTCTGATTCTCTGACTCTGTTTCCCCATATCTGATTCCCCGCCTCTGATTCCCCAACTCTGATTCCCTACCTCTGATTCACAACCCTTGATTCCCCACCTCTGATTCCCTATATCTGATTCTCCGCCTCTGTTTCCCATCCTCTGATTCTCTGACTCTGTTTCCCCATATCTGATTGCCCGCCTCTGATTCCCCAACTCTGATTCCCCGCCTCTGATTCCCCAGCTCTGATTCCCCGCCTCTGATACCCCACGTCTGATTCCCTGCCTCTGATTCCCTGCCACTGATTCCCCGCCTCTGATTCCCCATCTCTGATTCATCACCTCTGATTCCCCACCTCTGATTCCCCATATCTGATTCCCCGCCACAGTTTCCCCGCCTCTGATACCCCGCCTCTGATTCCCCATATCTGATTCCCCGCTTCTGATTCCCCAACTCTGATTCCCCGCCTCTGATTCTCAACCTCTGATTCCCCACCTCTGATTCCCCATATCTGATTCCCCGCGTCTGTTTCCCCACCTCTGATTCCCGGCCTCTGATTCCAGGCCTCTGATTCCCGGCCTCTGATTCCCGGCCTCTGATTCCCCGCTTCTGATTCTGATTCCCTGACTCTGATTCCCCATCTCTGATTCCCCACATCTGATTCCCTGCCTCTGATACCCTGCCTCTGATTCCACGCCTCTGAATCCCGCCTCTGATTCCCCATATCTGATTACCCGCCTCTGTTTCCCCGCCTCTGATTCCTCGCCTCTGTTTCCCCATATCTGATTCCCGGACTCTGATTCCCCAGCTAAGATTACCCATCTCTGATTCTGCACATCCGATTCCCTGCCTCTGATTCAACGCCTCTGATTCCCTGCATCTGATTCCCTACCTCTGATTCCCAACCTATGATTCCCCACCTCTGATTCCCTATATCTGATTCTCCGCCACTGTTTCCCAGCCTCTGATTCCCCGCCTCTGTTTCCCCATATCTGATTCCCCGCCTCTGATTCCCCAACTTTGATTCCCTGCCCCTGATTCCCCAGCTGTAATTCCCCACCTCTGATACACCGCGTCTGATTCCCTGCCTCTGATGCCCTGCCTCTGATTCCTAATCTCTGATTCCCTGCCTCTGATTCCCCGCCTCTGATTCCCCGCCTCTGATTCCCCATATCTGATTCCCCGCCTCTGATTCCCCAACTCTGATTCCCCACCTCTGATTCCCCAGCTCTGATTCCCCGCCTCTGATTCCCCGCGTCTGATACCCCGCCTCTGATTCCCCGCCTCTGATTCACCATCTCTGATTCACCACCTCTGATTCCCCACCTCTGATTCCCCATATCTGATTCCCCGCCTCTGTTTCCCCGCCTCAGATTCCCCGCCTCTGATTCCCGGACTCTGAGTCCCCACCTCTGATTCCCGGCCTCTGATTCCCGGCCTCTGATTCCCGGCCTCTGATTCCCGGCCTCTGATTCCCCACATCTGATTCCATGCCTCTGATTCCCTGCCTCTGATCACCACCTTTGATTCCACGCCTGTGATTCCCAACCTCTGATTCCCCACCTCTGATTCCCCATATCTGATGCCCCGCCTCTGTTTCCCCGCCTCTGATTCCCCGCCTCTGTTTCAACATATCTGATTCCCGGATTCTGATTCCCCACCTCTGATTCCCCATCTCTGATTCCGCACATCCGATTCCCTGCCTCTGATTCCCCGCCTCTGATTCCCCGCGTCTGATTCCTTACCTCTGATTCCCAATCTATGATTCCCCACCTCTGATTCCCTATATCTGATTCTCCGCCTCTGTTTCCCAGCCTCTGATTCTCTGACTCTGTTTCCCCATATCTGATTCCCCACCTCTGATTCCCCAACTCTGATTCCCTGCCACTGATTCCCCAGCTCTGATTCCCCGCCTCTGATACCCCGCATCTGATTCCCTGCCTCTGATTCCCCGCCTCTGATCCACAGCTCTGATTCCCCACCTCTGATTCCCCACGTCTGATTCCCTGCCTCTGATTCCCCGCCTCTGATTCCCCATCTCTGATTCATCACCTCTGATTCCCCACCTCTGATTCCCCATATCTGATTCCCCGCCTCTGTTTCCCCGACTCTGATTCCCCGCCTCTGATTCCCCATATCTGATTCTCCGCTTCTGATTCCCCAACTCTGATTCCCCGCCTCTGATTCGCCAGCTATGATTCCCCGCCTCTGATTCCCCGCGTCTGATTCCCTGCCTCTGATTCCCCGCCTCTGAATACCCATCTCTGATTCACCACTTCTGATTCCCTGCGTCTGATTCCCCGCCTCTGATTCCCCATCTCTGATTCCGCACATCCGATTCCCTGCCTCTGATTCCTCGCCTCTGATTCCCCGCATCTGATTCCTTACCTCTGATTCCCATTCTATGATTCCCCACCTCTGATTCCCTATATCATATTCTCCGCCTCTGTTTCCCAGCCTCTGATTCTCCGTCTCTGTTTCCCCATATCTGATTCCCCACCTCTGATTCCCCAGCTCTGATTCCCTGCCTCTGATACATCGCGTCTGATTCCCTGCCTCTGATTCCCCGCCTCTGATTCCCCAGCTCTGATTCCCCACCTCTGATTCCCCGCGTCTGATTCCCTGCCTCTGATTCCCCGCCTCTGATTCCCCATCTCTGAATCACCACCTCTGATTCACCACCTCTGATTCCCCATATCTGATTCCCCGCCTCTGTTTCCCCATATCTCATTCCCGGACTCTGATTCCCCACCTCTGATTCCCCAGCTCTGATTCTGCACATCCGATTCCCTGCCTCTGATTCCCCGCCTCTGATTCCCCGCGTCTGATTCCCTACCTCTGATTCACAACCCTTGATTCCCCACCTCTGATTCCCTATATCTGATTCTCCGCCTCTGTTTCCCAGCCTCTGATTCTCTGACTCTGTTTCCCCATATCTGATTCCCCGCCTCTGATTCCCCAACTCTGATTCCCCGCCTCTGATTCCCCAGCTCTGATTCCCCGCCTCTGATACCCCGCGTCTGATTCCCTGCCTCTGATTCCCTGCCTCTGATTCCCCAGCTCTGATTCCCCACCTCTGATTCCCCGCGTCTGATTCCCTGCCTCTGATTCCCCGCCTCTGATTCCCCATCTCTGATTCATCACCTCTGATTCCCCACCTCTGATTCCCCATATCTGATACCCCGCCTCTGTTTCCCCGACTCTGATTCCCCGCCTCTGATTCCCCATATCTGATTCTCCGCTTCTGATTCCCCAACTCTGATTACCCGCCTCTGATTCGCCAGCTATGATTCCCCGCCTCTGATTCCCCGCGTCTGATTCCCTGCCTCTGATTCCCCGCCTCTGAATCCCCATCTCTGATTCCCCATCTCTGATTCCCCAATTCTGATTCCCCGCCTCAGATTCCCCAGCTCTGATACCCCGCCTCTGATTCCCTGCCTCTGATTCTCAAACTCTGATTCCCCACCTCTGATTCCCCATATCTGATTCCCCGCGTCTGTTTCCCCACCTCTGATTCCCGGCCTCTGATTCCAGGCCTCTGATTCCCGGCCTCTGATTCCCGGCCTCTGATTCCCCGCTTCTGATTCTGATTCCCTGCCTCTGATTCCCCATCTCTGATTCCCCACATCTGATTCCCTGCCTCTGATACCCTGCCTCTGATTCCCCGCCTCTGATTCCCCGCCTCTGATTCCCCACCTCTGATTCCCTATATCTGATTACCCGCCTCTGTTTCCCCGCCTCTGATTACGCGCCTATGTTTCCCCATATCTGATTCCCGGACTCTGATTCCCCAGCTCAGATTACCCATCTCTGATTCTGCACATCCGATTCCCTGCCTCTGATCCCCCGCCTATGATTCCCCACCTCTGATTCCCTATATCTGATTCTCCGCCTCTGTTTCCCAGCCTCTGATTCCCCGCCTCTGTTTCCCCATATCTGATTCCCCGCCTCTGATTCCCCAACTCTGATTCACTGCCCCTGATTCCCCAGCTCTAATTCCCCACCTCTGATACACCGCGTCTGATTCCCTGCCTCTGATGCCCTGCCTCTGATTCCTAATCTCTGATTCCCTGCCTCTGATTCCCCGCCTCTGATTCCCCGCCTCTGATTCCCCATATCTGATTCCCCGCCTCTGATTCCCCAACTCTGATTCCCCGCCTCTGATTCCCCAGCTCTGATTCCCCGCCTCTGATTCCCCGCGTCTGATTCCGCGCCTCTGATTCCCCGCCTCTGATTCACCATTTCTGATTCACCACCTCTGATTCCCCACCTCTGATTCCCCATATCTGATTCCCCGCCTATGTTTCCCCGCCTCAGATTCCCCGCCTCTGATTCCCGGACTCTGAGTCCCCACCTCTGATTCCCGGCCTCTGATTCCCGGCCTCTGATCCCCGGCCTCTGATTGCCGGCCTCTGATTGCCGGCCTCTGATTCCCCGCTTCTGATTCTGATTCCCTGCCTCTGATTCCCATCTCTGATTCCCCACATCTGATTCCATGCCTCTGATTCCCTGCCTCTGATCCCCACCTTTGATTCCCCGCCTCTGATTCCCAACCTCTGATTCCCCACCTCAGATTCCCCATATCTGATGCCCCGCCTCTGTTTCCCCGCCTCTGATTCCCCGCCTCTGTTTCCCCATATCTGATTCCCGGATTCTGATTCCCCACCTCTGATTCCCCATCTCTGATTCCGCACATCCGATTCCCTGCCTCTGATTCCCCGCCTCTGATTCCCCGCGTCTGATTCCTTACCTCTGATTCCCAATCTATGATTCCCCACCTCTGATTCCCTATATCTGATTCTCCGCCTCTGTTTCCCAGCCTCTGATTCTCTGACTCTGTTTCCCCATATCTGATTCCCCAGCTCTGATTCCCCGCCTCTGATACCCTGCATCTGATTCCCTGCCTCTGATTCCCCGCCTCTGATCCCCAGCTCTGATTCCCCACCTCTGATTCCCCACGTCTGATTCCCTGCCTCTGATTCCCCGCCTCTGATTCCCCATCTCTGATTCATCACCTCTGATTCCCCATTTCTGATTCCCCATATCTGATTCCCCGCCTCTGTTTCCCTGACTCTGATTCCCCGCCTCTGATTCGCCAGCTATGATTCCCCGCCTCTGATTCCCCGCGTCTGATTCCCTGCCTCTGATTCCCCGCCTCTGAATCCCCATCTCTGATTCACCACCTCTGATTCCCTGCGTCTGATTCCCCGCCTCTGATTCCCCATCTCTGATGCCCCGCCTCTGATTCCCCGCCTCTGATTCCCCGCCTCTGTTTCCCCATATCTGATTCCCGGATTCTGATTCCTCACCTCTGATTCCCCATCTCTGATTCCGCACATCCGATTCCCTGCCTCTGATTCCCCGCCTCTGATTCCCCGTGTCTGATTCCTTACCTCTGATTCCCAATCTATGATTCCCCACCTCTGATTCCCTATATCATATTCTCCGCCTCTGTTTCCCAGCCTCTGATTCTCCGACTCTGTTTCCCCATATCTGATTCCCCACTTCTGATTCCCCAGCTCTGATTCCCCGCCTCTGATACCCCGCGTCTGATTCCCTGCCTCTGATTCCCCGCCTCTGATTCCCCAGCTCTGATTCCCCACCTCTGATTCCCCGCATCTGATTCCCTGCCTCTGATTCCCCGCCTCTGATTCCCCATCTCTGAATCACCACCTCTGATTCACCACCTCTGATTCCGCATATCTGATTCCCCGCCTCTGTTTCCCCATATCTCATTCCCGGACTCTGATTCCCCGCCTCTGATTCCCCATCTCTGATGCCCCGCGTCTGATTCCCTGCCTCTGATTCCCCGCCTCTGATTCCCATCTCTGAATCACCACCTCTGATTCGCCACCTCTGATTCCCCATATCTGATTCCCCGCCTCTGTTTCCCCATATCTCATTCCCGGAATCTGATTCCCCACCTCTGATTCCCCAGCTCTGATTCCGTACATCCGATTCCCTGCCTCTGATTCCCCGCCTCTGATTCCCCGCGTCTGATTCCCTACCTCTGATTCACAACCCTTGATTCCCCACCTCTGATTCCCTATATCTGATTCTCCGCCTCTGTTTCCCAGCCTCTGATTCTCTGACTCTGTTTCCCCATATCTGATTCCCCGCCTCTGATTCCCCAACTCTGATTCCCCGCCTCTGATTCCCCAGCTCTGATTCCCCGCCTCTGATACCCCACGTCTGATTCCCTGCCTCTGATTCCCTGCCACTGATTCCCCGCCCCTGATTCCCCATCTCTGATTCATCACCTCTGATTCCCCACCTCTGATTCCCCATATCTGAAACCCCGCCTCTGTTTCCCCGACTCTGATTCCCCACCTCTGATTCCCCATATCTGATTCTCCGCTTCTGATTCCCCAACTCTGATTCCCCGCCTCTGAATCGCCAGCTATGATTCCCCGCCTCTGATTCCCCGCGTCTGATTCCCTGCCTCTGATTCCCCGCCTCTGAATCCCCATCTCTGATTCACCACCTCTGATTCCCTGCGTCTGATTCCCCGCCTCTGATTCCCCATCTCTGATTCCCCATCTCTGATTCCCCAATTCTGATTCCCCGCCTCTGATTCCCCAGCTCTGATACCCCGCCTCTGATTCCCTGCCTCTGATTCTCAACCTCTGATTCCCCACCTCTGATTCCCCATATCTGATTCCCCGCGTCTGTTTCCCCACCTCTGATTCCCGGCCTCTGATTCCCGGCCTCTGATTCCCCGCTTCTGATTCTGATTCCCTGACACTGATTCCCCATCTCTGATTCCCCACATCTGATTCCCTGCCTCTGATACCCTGCCTCTGATTCCCCGCCTCTGAATCCCCGCCTCTGATTCCCCACCTCTGATTCCCCATATCTGATTACCCGCCTCTGTTTCCCCGCCTCTGAATCCTCGCCTCTGTTTCCCCATATCTGATTCCCGGACTCTGATTCCCCAGCTAAGATTACCCATCTCTGATTCTGCACATCCGATTCCCTGCCTCTGATTCCCCGCCTCTGATTCCCTGCATCTGATTCCCTACCTCTGATTCCCAACCTATGATTCCCCACCTCTGATTCCCTATATCTGATTCTCCGCCACTGTTTCCCAGCCTCTGATTCCCTGCCTCTGTTTCCCCATATCTGATTCCCCGCCTCTGATTCCCCACCTCTGATTCCCCAGCTCTGATTCCCCACCTCTGATTCCCCGCGTCTGATTCCCTGCCTCTGATTCCCCGCCTCTGATTCCCATCTCTGAATCACCACCTCTGATTCGCCACCTCTGATTCCCCATATCTGATTCCCCGCCTCTGTTTCCCCATATCTCATTCCCGGAATCTGATTCCCCACCTCTGATTCCCCAGCTCTGATTCCGTACATCCGATTCCCTGCCTCTGATTCCCCGCCTCTGATTCCCTGCGTCTGATTCCCTACCTCTGATTCACAACCCTTGATTCCCCACCTCTGATTCCCTATATCTGATTCTCCGCCTCTGTTTCCCAGCCTCTGATTCTCTGACTCTGTTTCCCCATATCTGATTCCCCGCCTCTGATTCCCCAACTCTGATTCCCTACCTCTGATTCACAACCCTTGATTCCCCACCTCTGATTCCCTATATCTGATTCTCCGCCTCTGTTTCCCATCCTCTGATTCTCTGACTCTGTTTCCCCATATCTGATTGCCCGCCTCTGATTCCCCAACTCTGATTCCCCGCCTCTGATTCCCCAGCTCTGATTCCACGCCTCTGATACCCCACGTCTGATTCCCTGCCTCTGATTCCCTGCCACTGATTCCCCGCCTCTGATTCCCCATCTCTGATTCATCACCTCTGATTCCCCACCTCTGATTCCCCATATCTGATTCCCCGCCACAATTTCCCCGCCTCTGATACCCCGCCTCTGATTCCCCATATCTGATTCCCCGCTTCTGATTCCCCAACTCTGATTCCCCGCCTCTGATTCTCAACCTCTGATTCCCCACCTCTGATTCCCCATATCTGATTCCCCGCGTCTGTTTCCCCACCTCTGATTCCCGGCCTCTGATTCCAGGCCTCTGATTCCCGGCCTCTGATTCCCGGCCTCTGATTCCCCGCTTCTGATTCTGATTCCCTGACTCTGATTCCCCATCTCTGATTCCCCACATCTGATTCCCTGCCTCTGATACCCTGCCTCTGAATCCACGCCTCTGAATCCCGCCTCTGATTCCCCATATCTGATTACCCGCCTCTGTTTCCCCGCCTCTGATTCCTCGCCTCTGTTTCCCCATATCTGATTCCCGGACTCTGATTCCCCAGCTAAGATTACCCATCTCTGATTCTGCACATCCGATTCCCTGCCTCTGATTCAACGCCTCTGATTCCCTGCATCTGATTCCCTACCTCTGATTCCCAACCTATGATTCCCCACCTCTGATTCCCTATATCTGATTCTCCGCCACTGTTTCCCAGCCTCTGATTCCCCGCCTCTGTTTCCCCATATCTGATTCCCCGCCTCTGATTCCCCAACTTTGATTCCCTGCCCCTGATTCCCCAGCTCTAATTCCCCACCTCTGATACACCGCGTCTGATTCCCTGCCTCTGATGCCCTGCCTCTGATTCCTAATCTCTGATTCCCTGCCTCTGATTCCCCGCCTCTGATTCCCCGCCTCTGATTCCCCATATCTGATTCCCCGCCTCTGATTCCCCAACTCTGATTCCCCACCTCTGATTCCCCAGCTCTGATTCCCCGCCTCTGATTCCCCGCGTCTGATACCCCGCCTCTGATTCCCCGCCTCTGATTCACCATCTCTGATTCACCACCTCTGATTCCCCACCTCTGATTCCCCATATCTGATTCCCCGCCTCTGTTTCCCCGCCTCAGATTCCCCGCCTCTGATTCCCGGACTCTGAGTCCCCACCTCTGATTCCCGGCCTCTGATTCCCGGCCTCTGATTCCCGGCCTCTGATTCCCGGCCTCTGATTCCCGGCCTCTGATTCCCCACATCTGATTCCATGCCTCTGATTCCCTGCCTCTGATCACCACCTTTGATTCCACGCCTGTGATTCCCAACCTCTGATACCCCACCTCTGATTCCCCATATCTGATGCCCCGCCTCTGTTTCCCCGCCTCTGATTCCCCGCCTCTGTTTCAACATATCTGATTCCCGGATTCTGATTCCCCACCTCTGATTCCCCATCTCTGATTCCGCACATCCGATTCCCTGCCTCTGATTCCCCGCCTCTGATTCCCCGCGTCTGATTCCTTACCTCTGATTCCCAATCTATGATTCCCCACCTCTGATTCCCTATATCTGATTCTCCGCCTCTGTTTCCCAGCCTCTGATTCTCTGACTCTGTTTCCCCATATCTGATTCCCCACCTCTGATTCCCCAACTCTGATTCCCTGCCACTGATTCCCCAGCTCTGATTCCCCGCCTCTGATACCCCGCATCTGATTCCCTGCCTCTGATTCCCCGCCTCTGATCCACAGCTCTGATTCCCCACCTCTGATTCCCCACGTCTGATTCCCTGCCTCTGATTCCCCGCCTCTGATTCCCCATCTCTGATTCATCACCTCTGATTCCCCACCTCTGATTCCCCATATCTGATTCCCCGCCTCTGTTTCCCCGACTCTGATTCCCCGCCTCTGATTCCCCATATCTGATTCTCCGCTTCTGATTCCCCAACTCTGATTCCCCGCCTCTGATTCGCCAGCTATGATTCCCCGCCTCTGATTCCCCGCGTCTGATTCCCTGCCTCTGATTCCCCGCCTCTGAATACCCATCTCTGATTCACCACTTCTGATTCCCTGCGTCTGATTCCCCGCCTCTGATTCCCCATCTCTGATGCCCCGCCTCTGATTCTCCGCCTCTGATTCCCCGCCTCTGTTTCCCCATCTCTGATTCCGCACATCCGATTCCCTGCCTCTGATTCCTCGCCTCTGATTCCCCGCATCTGATTCCTTACCTCTGATTCCCATTCTATGATTCCCCACCTCTGATTCCCTATATCATATTCTCCGCCTCTGTTTCCCAGCCTCTGATTCTCCGTCTCTGTTTCCCCATATCTGATTCCCCACCTCTGATTCCCCAGCTCTGATTCCCTGCCTCTGATACATCGCGTCTGATTCCCTGCCTCTGATTCCCCGCCTCTGATTCCCCAGCTCTGATTCCCCACCTCTGATTCCCCGCGTCTGATTCCCTGCCTCTGATTCCCCGCCTCTGATTCCCCATCTCTGAATCACCACCTCTGATTCACCACCTCTGATTCCCCATATCTGATTCCCCGCCTCTGTTTCCCCATATCTCATTCCCGGACTCTGATTCCCCACCTCTGATTCCCCAGCTCTGATTCTGCACATCCGATTCCCTGCCTCTGATTCCCCGCCTCTGATTCCCCGCATCTGATTCCCTACCTCTGATTCACAACCCTTGATTCCCCACCTCTGATTCCCTATATCTGATTCTCCGCCTCTGTTTCCCAGCCTCTGATTCTCTGACTCTGTTTCCCCATATCTGATTACCCGCCTCTGATTCCCCAACTCTGATTCCCCGCCTCTGATTCCCCAGCTCTGATTCCCCGCCTCTGATACCCCGCGTCTGATTCCCTGCCTCTGATTCCCTGCCTCTGATTCCCCAGCTCTGATTCCCCACCTCTGATTCCCCGCGTCTGATTCCCTGCCTCTGATTCCCCGCCTCTGATTCCCCATCTCTGATTCATCACCTCTGATTCCCCACCTCTGATTACCCATATCTGATACCCCGCCTCTGTTTCCCCGACTCTGATTCCCCGCCTCTGATTCCCCATATCTGATTCTCCGCTTCTGATTCCCCAACTCTGATTACCCGCCTCTGATTCGCCAGCTATGATTCCCCGCCTCTGATTCCCCGCGTCTGATTCCCTGCCTCTGATTCCCCGCCTCTGAATCCCCATCTCTGATTCCCCATCTCTGATTCCCCAATTCTGATTCCCCGCCTCAGATTCCCCAGCTCTGATACCCCGCCTCTGATTCCCTGCCTCTGATTCTCAAACTCTGATTCCCCACCTCTGATTCCCCATATCTGATTCCCCGCGTCTGTTTCCCCACCTCTGATTCCCGGCCTCTGATTCCAGGCCTCTGATTCCCGGCCTCTGATTCCCGGCCTCTGATTCCCCGCTTCTGATTCTGATTCCCTGCCTCTGATTCCCCATCTCTGATTCCCCACATCTGATTCCCTGCCTCTGATACCCTGCCTCTGATTCCCCGCCTCTGATTCCCCGCCTCTGATTCCCCACCTCTGATTCCCTATATCTGATTACCCGCCTCTGTTTCCCCGCCTCTGATTCCGCGCCTATGTTTCCCCATATCTGATTCCCGGACTCTGATTCCCCAGCTCAGATTACCCATCTCTGATTCTGCACATCCGATTCCCTGCCTCTGATTCCCCGCCTATGATTCCCCACCTCTGATTCCCTATATCTGATTCTCCGCCTCTGTTTCCCAGCCTCTGATTCCCCGCCTCTGTTTCCCCATATCTGATTCCCCGCCTCTGATTCCCCAACTCTGATTCCCTGCCCCTGATTCCCCAGCTCTAATTCCCCACCTCTGATACACCGCGTCTGATTCCCTGCCTCTGATGCCCTGCCTCTGATTCCTAATCTCTGATTCCCTGCCTCTGATTCCCCGCCTCTGATTCCCCGCCTCTGATTCCCCATATCTGATTCCCCGCCTCTGATTCCCCAACTCTGATTCCCCGCCTCTGATTCCCCAGCTCTGATTCCCCGCCTCTGATTCCCCGCGTCTGATTCCCCGCCTCTGATTCCCCGCCTCTGATTCACCATTTCTGATTCACCACCTCTGATTCCCCACCTCTGATTCCCCATATCTGATTCCCCGCCTATGTTTCCCCGCCTCAGATTCCCCGCCTCTGATTCCCGGACTCTGAGTCCCCACCTCTGATTCACGGCCTCTGATTCCCGGCCTCTGATCCCCGGCCTCTGATTGCCGGCCTCTGATTGCCGGCCTCTGATTCCCCGCTTCTGATTCTGATTCCCTGCCTCTGATTCCCATCTCTGATTCCCCACATCTGATTCCATGCCTCTGATTCCCTGCCTCTGATCCCCACCTTTGATTCCCCGCCTCTGATTCCCAACCTCTGATTCCCCACCTCAGATTCCCCATATCTGATGCCCCGCCTCTGTTTCCCCGCCTCTGATTCCCCGCCTCTGTTTCCCCATATCTGATTCCCGGATTCTGATTCCCCACCTCTGATTCCCCATCTCTGATTCCGCACATCCGATTCCCTGCCTCTGATTCCCCGCCTCTGATTCCCCGCGTCTGATTCCTTACCTCTGATTCCCAATCTATGATTCCCCACCTCTGATTCCCTATATCTGATTCTCCGCCTCTGTTTCCCAGCCTCTGATTCTCTGACTCTGTTTCCCCATATCTGATTCCCCAGCTCTGATTCCCCGCCTCTGATACCCTGCATCTGATTCCCTGCCTCTGATTCCCCGCCTCTGATCCCCAGCTCTGATTCCCCACCTCTGATTCCCCACGTCTGATTCCCTGCCTCTGATTCCCCGCCTCTGATTCCCCATCTCTGATTCATCACCTCTGATTCCCCATTTCTGATTCCCCATATCTGATTCCCCGCCTCTGTTTCCCTGACTCTGATTCCCCGCCTCTGATTCGCCAGCTATGATTCCCCGCCTCTGATTCCCCGCGTCTGATTCCCTGCCTCTGATTCCCCGCCTCTGAATCCCCATCTCTGATTCACCACCTCTGATTCCCTGCGTCTGATTCCCCGCCTCTGATTCCCCATCTCTGATGCCCCGCCTCTGATTCCCCGCCTCTGATTCCCCACCTCTGTTTCCCCATATCTGATTCCCGGATTCTGATTCCTCACCTCTGATTCCCCATCTCTGATTCCGCACATCCGATTCCCTGCCTCTGATTCCCCGCCTCTGATTCCCCGTGTCTGATTCCTTACCTCTGATTCCCAATCTATGATTCCCCACCTCTGATTCCCTATATCATATTCTCCGCCTCTGTTTCCCAGCCTCTGATTCTCCGACTCTGTTTCCCCATATCTGATTCCCCACTTCTGATTCCCCAGCTCTGATTCCCCGCCTCTGATACCCCGCGTCTGATTCCCTGCCTCTGATTCCCCGCCTCTGATTCCCCAGCTCTGATTCCCCACCTCTGATTCCCCGCATCTGATTCCCTGCCTCTGATTCCCCGCCTCTGATTCCCCATCTCTGAATCACCACCTCTGATTCACCACCTCTGATTCCGCATATCTGATTCCCCGCCTCTGTTTCCCCATATCTCATTCCCGGACTCTGATTCCCCGCCTCTGATTCCCCATCTCTGATGCCCCGCGTCTGATTCCCTGCCTCTGATTCCCCGCCTCTGATTCCCATCTCTGAATCACCACCTCTGATTCGCCACCTCTGATTCCCCATATCTGATTCCCCGCCTCTGTTTCCCCATATCTCATTCCCGGAATCTGATTCCCCACCTCTGATTCCCCAGCTCTGATTCCGTACATCCGATTCCCTGCCTCTGATTCCCCGCCTCTGATTCCCCGCGTCTGATTCCCTACCTCTGATTCACAACCCTTGATTCCCCACCTCTGATTCCCTATATCTGATTCTCCGCCTCTGTTTCCCAGCCTCTGATTCTCTGACTCTGTTTCCCCATATCTGATTCCCCGCCTCTGATTCCCCAACTCTGATTCCCCGCCTCTGATTCCCCAGCTCTGATTCCCCGCCTCTGATACCCCACGTCTGATTCCCTGCCTCTGATTCCCTGCCACTGATTCCCCGCCCCTGATTCCCCATCTCTGATTCATCACCTCTGATTCCCCACCTCTGATTCCCCATATCTGAAACCCCGCCTCTGTTTCCCCGACTCTGATTCCCCACCTCTGATTCCCCATATCTGATTCTCCGCTTCTGATTCCCCAACTCTGATTCCCCGCCTCTGAATCGCCAGCTATGATTCCCCGCCTCTGATTCCCCGCGTCTGATTCCCTGCCTCTGATTCCCCGCCTCTGAATCCCCATCTCTGATTCACCACCTCTGATTCCCTGCGTCTGATTCCCCGCCTCTGATTCCCCATCTCTGATTCCCCATCTCTGATTCCCCAATTCTGATTCCCCGCCTCTGATTCCCCAGCTCTGATACCCCGCCTCTGATTCCCTGCCTCTGATTCTCAACCTCTGATTCCCCACCTCTGATTCCCCATATCTGATTCCCCGCGTCTGTTTCCCCACCTCTGATTCCCGGCCTCTGATTCCCGGCCTCTGATTCCCCGCTTCTGATTCTGATTCCCTGACACTGATTCCCCATCTCTGATTCCCCACATCTGATTCCCTGCCTCTGATACCCTGCCTCTGATTCCCCGCCTCTGAATCCCCGCCTCTGATTCCCCACCTCTGATTCCCCATATCTGATTACCCGCCTCTGTTTCCCCGCCTCTGAATCCTCGCCTCTGTTTCCCCATATCTGATTCCCGGACTCTGATTCCCCAGCTAAGATTACCCATCTCTGATTCTGCACATCCGATTCCCTGCCTCTGATTCCCCGCCTCTGATTCCCTGCATCTGATTCCCTACCTCTGATTCCCAACCTATGATTCCCCACCTCTGATTCCCTATATCTGATTCTCCGCCACTGTTTCCCAGCCTCTGATTCCCTGCCTCTGTTTCCCCATATCTGATTCCCCGCCTCTGATTCCCCAACTCTGATTCCCTGCCCCTGATTCCCCAGCTCTAATTCCCCACCTCTGATACACCGCGTCTGATTCCCTGCCTCTGATGCCCTGCCTCTGATTCCTAATCTCTGATTCCCTGCCTCTGATTCCCCGCCTCTGATTCCCCGCCTCTGATTCCCCATATCTGATTCCCCGCCTCTGATTCCCCAACTCTGATTCCCCGCCTCTGATTCCCCAGCTCTGATTCCCCGCCTCTGATTCCCCGCGTCTGATTCCCCGCCTCTGATTCCCCGCCTCTGATTCACCATCTCTGATTCACCACCTCTGATTCCCCACCTCTGATTCCCCATATCTGATTCCCCGCCTCTGTTTCCCCGCCTCAGATTCCCCGCCTCTGATTCCCGGACTCTGAGTCCCCACCTCTGATTCCCGGCCTCTGATTCCCGGCCTCTGATTCCCGGCCTCTGATTCCCGGCCTCTGATTCCCGGCCTCCGATTCCCTGCTTCTGATTCTGATTCCCTGCCTCTGATTCCCCATCTCTGATTCCCCACATCTGATTCCATGCCTCTGATTCCCTGCCTCTGATCACCACCTTTGATTCCCCGCCTCTGATTCCCAACCTCTGATTCCCCACCTCTGATTCCCCATATCTGATGCCCCGCCTCTGTTTCCCCGCCTCTGATTCCCCGCCTCTGTTTCAACATATCTGATTCCCGGATTCTGATTCCCCACCTCTGATTCCCCATCTCTGATTCCGCACATCCGATTCCCTGCTTCTGATTCCCCGCCTCTGATTCCCCGCGTCTGATTCCTTACCTCTGATTCCCAATCTATGATTCCCCACCTCTGATTCCCTATATCTGATTCTCCGCCTCTGTTTCCCAGCCTCTGATTCTCTGACTCTGTTTCCCCATATCTGATTCCCCACCTCTGATTCCCCAACTCTGATTCCCTGCCTCTGATTCCCCAGCTCTGATTCCCCGCATCTGATACCCCACATCTGATTCCCTGCCTCTGATTCCCCGCCTCTGATCCACAGCTCTGATTCCCCACCTCTGATTCCCCACGTCTGATTCCCTGCCTCTGATTCCCCGCCTCTGATTCCCCATCTCTGATTCATCACCTCTGATTCCCCACCTCTGATTCCCCATATCTGATTCCCCGCCTCTGTTTCCCCGACTCTGATTCACCGCCTCTGATTCCCCATATCTGATTCTCCGCTTCTGATTCCCCAACTCTGATTCCCCACCTCTGATTCGCCAGCTATGATTCCCCGCCTCTGATTCCCCGCGTCTGATTCCCTGCCTCTGATTCCCCGCCTCTGAATACCCATCTCTGATTCACCACCTCTGATTCCCTGCGTCTGATTCCCCGCCTCTGATTCCCCATCTCTGATGCCCCGCCTCTGATTCCCCGCCTCTGATTCCCCGCCTCTGTTTCCCCATCTCTGATTCCGCACATCCGATTCCCTGCCTCTGATTCCCCGCCTCTGATTCCCCGCGTCTGATTCCTTACCTCTGATTCCCAATCTATGATTCCCCACCTCTGATACCCTATATCTGATTCTCCGCCTCTGTTTCCCAGCCTCTGATTCTCTGACTCTGTTTCCCCATATCTGATTCCCCACCTCTGATTCCCCAGCTCTGATTCCCTGCCTCTGATACACCGCGTCTGATTCCCTGCCTCTGATTCCCCGTCTCTGATTCCCCAGCTCTGATTCCCCATCTCTGATTCCCCACATCTGATTCCCTGCCTCTGATTCCCCGCCTCTGATTCCCCATCTCTGAATCACCACCTCTGATTCACCACCTCTGATTCCCCATATCTGATTCCCCGCCTCTGTTTCCCCATATCTCATTCCCGGACTCTGATTCCCCACCTCTGATTCCCCAGCTCTGATTCCGCACATCCGATTCCCTGCCTCTGATTCCCCGCCTCTGATTCCCCGCGTCTGATTCCCTACCTCTGATTCACAACCCTTGATTCCCCACCTCTGATTCCCTATATCTGATTCTCCGCCTCTGTTTCCCAGCCTCTGATTCTCTGACTCTGTTTCCCCATATCTGATTCCCCGCCTCTGATTCCCCAACTCTGATTCCCCGCCTCTGATTCCCCAGCTCTGATTCCCCGCCTCTGATACCCCGCGTCTGATTCCCTGCCTCTGATTCCCTGCCTCTGATTCCCCAGCTCCTTTTCACCACCTCTGATTCCCCGCATCTGATTCCCTTCCTCTGATTCCCCGCCTCTGATTCCCCATCTCTGATTCATCACTTCTGATTCCCCACCTCTGATTCCCCATATCTGATACCCCGCCTCTGTTTCCCCGACTCTGATTCCCCGCCTCTGATTCCCCATATCTGATTCTCCGCTTCTGATTCCCCAACTCTGATTCCCCGCCTCTGATTCGCCAGCTATGATTCCCCGCCTCTGATTCCCCGCGTCTGATTCCCTGCCTCTGATTCCCCGCCTCTGAATCCCCATCTCCGATTCACCACCTCTGATTCCCTGCGTCTGATTCCCCGCCTCTGATTCCCCATCTCTGATTCCCCATCTCTGATTCCCCAATTCTGATTCCCCGCCTCTGATTCCCCAGCTCTGATACCCCACCTCTGATTCCCTGCCTCTGATTCTCAAACTCTGATTCCCCACCTCTGATTCCCCATATCTGATTCCCCGCGTCTGTTTCCCCACCTCTGATTCCCGGCCTCTGATTCCAGGCCTCTGATTCCCGGCCTCTGATTCCCGGCCTCTGATTCCCCGCTTCTGATTCTGATTCCGTGCCTCTGATTCCCCATCTCTGATTCCCCACATCTGATTCCCTGCCTCTGATACCCTGCCTCTGATTCCCCGCCTCTGATTCCCCGCCTCTGATTCCCCACCTCTGATTCCCTATATCTGATTACCCACCTCTGTTTCCCCGCCTCTGATTCCGCGCCTCTGTTTCCCCATATCTGATTCCCGGACTCTGATTCCCCAGCTCAGATTACCCATCTCTGATTCTGCACATCCGATTCCCTGCCTCTGATTCCCCGCCTCTGATTCCCTGCATCTGATTCCCTTCCTCTGATTCCCAACCTATGATTCCCCACCTCTGATTCCCTATATCTGATTCTCCGCCTCTGTTTCCCAGCCTCTGATTCCCCGCCTCTGTTTCCCCATATCTGATTCCCCGCCTCTGATTCCCCAACTCTGATTCCCTGCCCCTGATTCCCCAGCTCTAATTCCCCAACTCTGATTCCCCATATCTGATTCCCCGCCTCTGATTCCCCAACTCTGATTCCCCGCCTCTGATGCCCTGCCTCTGATTCCTAATCTCTGATTCCCTGCCTCTGATTCCCCGCCTCTGATTCCCCGCCTCTGATTCCCCATATCTGATTCCCCGCCTCTGATTCCCCAACTCTGATTCCCCGCCTCTGATTCCCCAGCTCTGATTCCCCGCCTCTGATTCCCCGCGTCTGATTCCCCGCCTCTGATTCCCCGCCTCTGATTCCCAACCTCTGATTCCCCACCTCAGATTCCCCATATCTGATGCCCCGCCTCTGTTTCCCCGCCTCTGATTCCCCGCCTCTGTTTCCCCATATCTGATTCCCGGATTCTGATTCCCCACCTCTGATTCCCCATCTCTGATTCCGCACATCCGATTCCCTGCCTCTGATTCCCCGCCTCTGATTCCCCGCGTCTGATTCCTTACCTCTGATTCCCAATCTATGATTCCCCACCTCTGATTCCCTATATCTGATTCTCCGCCTCTGTTTCCCAGCCTCTGATTCTCTGACTCTGTTTCCCCATATCTGATTCCCCAGCTCTGATTCCCCGCCTCTGATACCCTGCATCTGATTCCCTGCCTCTGATTCCCCGCCTCTGATCCCCAGCTCTGATTCCCCACCTCTGATTCCCCACGTCTGATTCCCTGCCTCTGATTCCCCGCCTCTGATTCCCCATCTCTGATTCATCACCTCTGATTCCCCATTTCTGATTCCCCATATCTGATTCCCCGCCTCTGTTTCCCTGACTCTGATTCCCCGCCTCTGATTCGCCAGCTATGATTCCCCGCCTCTGATTCCCCGCGTCTGATTCCCTGCCTCTGATTCCCCGCCTCTGAATCCCCATCTCTGATTCACCACCTCTGATTCCCTGCGTCTGATTCCCCGCCTCTGATTCCCCATCTCTGATGCCCCGCCTCTGATTCCCCGCCTCTGATTCCCCGCCTCTGTTTCCCCATATCTGATTCCCGGATTCTGATTCCTCACCTCTGATTCCCCATCTCTGATTCCGCACATCCGATTCCCTGCTTCTGATTCCCCGCCTCTGATTCCCCGTGTCTGATTCCTTACCTCTGATTCCCAATCTATGATTCCCCACCTCTGATTCCCTATATCATATTCTCCGCCTCTGTTTCCCAGCCTCTGATTCTCCGACTCTGTTTCCCCATATCTGATTCCCCACTTCTGATTCCCCAGCTCTGATTCCCCGCCTCTGATACCCCGCGTCTGATTCCCTGCCTCTGATTCCCCGCCTCTGATTCCCCAGCTCTGATTCCCCACCTCTGATTCCCCGCATCTGATTCCCTGCCTCTGATTCCCCGCCTCTGATTCCCCATCTCTGAATCACCACCTCTGATTCACCACCTCTGATTCCGCATATCTGATTCCCCGCCTCTGTTTCCCCATATCTCATTCCCGGACTCTGATTCCCCGCCTCTGATTCCCCATCTCTGATGCCCCGCGTCTGATTCCCTGCCTCTGATTCCCCGCCTCTGATTCCCATCTCTGAATCACCACCTCTGATTCGCCACCTCTGATTCCCCATATCTGATTCCCCGCCTCTGTTTCCCCATATCTCATTCCCGGAATCTGATTCCCCACCTCTGATTCCCCAGCTCTGATTCCGTACATCCGATTCCCTGCCTCTGATTCCCCGCCTCTGATTCCCCGCGTCTGATTCCCTACCTCTGATTCACAACCCTTGATTCCCCACCTCTGATTCCCTATATCTGATTCTCCGCCTCTGTTTCCCAGCCTCTGATTCTCTGACTCTGTTTCCCCATATCTGATTCCCCGCCTCTGATTCCCCAACTCTGATTCCCCGCCTCTGATTCCCCAGCTCTGATTCCCCGCCTCTGATACCCCACGTCTGATTCCCTGCCTCTGATTCCCTGCCACTGATTCCCCGCCCCTGATTCCCCATCTCTGATTCATCACCTCTGATTCCCCACCTCTGATTCCCCATATCTGAAACCCCGCCTCTGTTTCCCCGACTCTGATTCCCCACCTCTGATTCCCCATATCTGATTCTCCGCTTCTGATTCCCCAACTCTGATTCCCCGCCTCTGAATCGCCAGCTATGATTCCCCGCCTCTGATTCCCCGCGTCTGATTCCCTGCCTCTGATTCCCCGCCTCTGAATCCCCATCTCTGATTCACCACCTCTGATTCCCTGCGTCTGATTCCCCGCCTCTGATTCCCCATCTCTGATTCCCCATCTCTGATTCCCCAATTCTGATTCCCCGCCTCTGATTCCCCAGCTCTGATACCCCGCCTCTGATTCCCTGCCTCTGATTCTCAACCTCTGATTCCCCACCTCTGATTCCCCATATCTGATTCCCCGCGTCTGTTTCCCCACCTCTGATTCCCGGCCTCTGATTCCCGGCCTCTGATTCCCCGCTTCTGATTCTGATTCCCTGACACTGATTCCCCATCTCTGATTCCCCACATCTGATTCCCTGCCTCTGATACCCTGCCTCTGATTCCCCGCCTCTGAATCCCCGCCTCTGATTCCCCACCTCTGATTCCCCATATCTGATTACCCGCCTCTGTTTCCCCGCCTCTGAATCCTCGCCTCTGTTTCCCCATATCTGATTCCCGGACTCTGATTCCCCAGCTAAGATTACCCATCTCTGATTCTGCACATCCGATTCCCAGCCTCTGATTCCCCGCCTCTGATTCCCTGCATCTGATTCCCTACCTCTGATTCCCAACCTATGATTCCCCACCTCTGATTCCCTATATCTGATTCTCCGCCACTGTTTCCCAGCCTCTGATTCCCTGCCTCTGTTTCCCCATATCTGATTCCCCGCCTCTGATTCCCCAACTCTGATTCCCTGCCCCTGATTCCCCAGCTCTAATTCCCCACCTCTGATACACCGCGTCTGATTCCCTGCCTCTGATGCCCTGCCTCTGATTCCTAATCTCTGATTCCCTGCCTCTGATTCCCCGCCTCTGAATCCCCGCCTCTGATTCCCCATATCTGATTCCCCGCCTCTGATTCCCCAACTCTGATTCCCCGCCTCTGATTCCCCAGCTCTGATTCCCCGCCTCTGATTCCCCGCGTCTGATTCCCCGCCTCTGATTCCCCGCCTCTGATTCACCATCTCTGATTCACCACCTCTGATTCCCCACCTCTGATTCCCCATATCTGATTCCCCGCCTCTGTTTCCCCGCCTCAGATTCCCCGCCTCTGATTCCCGGACTCTGAGTCCCCACCTCTGATTCCCGGCCTCTGATTCCCGGCCTCTGATTCCCGGCCTCTGATTCCCGGCCTCTGATTCCCGGCCTCCGATTCCCTGCTTCTGATTCTGATTCCCTGCCTCTGATTCCCCATCTCTGATTCCCCACATCTGATTCCATGCCTCTGATTCCCTGCCTCTGATCACAACCTTTGATTCCCCGCCTCTGATTCCCAACCTCTGATTCCCCACCTCTGATTCCCCATATCTGATGCCCCGCCTCTGTTTCCCCGCCTCTGATTCCCCGCCTCTGTTTCAACATATCTGATTCCCGGATTCTGATTCCCCACCTCTGATTCCCCATCTCTGATTCCGCACATCCGATTCCCTGCCTCTGATTCCCCGCCTCTGATTCCCCGCGTCTGATTCCTTACCTCTGATTCCCAATCTATGATTCCCCACCTCTGATTCCCTATATCTGATTCTCCGCCTCTGTTTCCCAGCCTCTGATTCTCTGACTCTGTTTCCCCATATCTGATTCCCCACCTCTGATTCCCCAACTCTGATTCCCTGCCTCTGATTCCCCAGCTCTGATTCCCCGCATCTGATACCCCACATCTGATTCCCTGCCTCTGATTCCCCGCCTCTGATCCACAGCTCTGATTCCCCACCTCTGATTCCCCACGTCTGATTCACAGCCTCTGATTCCCCGCCTCTGATTCCCCATCTCTGATTCATCACCTCTGATTCCCCACCTCTGATTCCCCATATCTGATTCCCCGCCTCTGTTTCCCCGACTCTGATTCACCGCCTCTGATTCCCCATATCTGATTCTCCGCTTCTGATTCCCCAACTCTGATTCCCCACCTCTGATTCGCCAGCTATGATTCCCCGCCTCTGATTCCCCGCGTCTGATTCCCTGCCTCTGATTCCCCGCCTCTGAATACCCATCTCTGATTCACCACCTCTGATTCCCTGCGTCTGATTCCCCGCCTCTGATTCCCCATCTCTGATGCCCCGCCTCTGATTCCCCGCCTCTGATTCCCCGCCTCTGTTTCCCCATCTCTGATTCCGCACATCCGATTCCCTGCCTCTGATTCCCCGCCTCTGATTCCCCGCGTCTGATTCCTTACCTCTGATTCCCAATCTATGATTCCCCACCTCTGATTCCCTATATCTGATTCTCCGCCTCTGTTTCCCAGCCTCTGATTCTCTGACTCTGTTTCCCCATATCTGATTCCCCACCTCTGATTCCCCAGCTCTGATTCCCTGCCTCTGATACACCGCGTCTGATTCCCTGCCTCTGATTCCCCGTCTCTGATTCCCCAGCTCTGATTCCCCATCTCTGATTCCCCACATCTGATTCCCTGCCTCTGATTCCCCGCCTCTGATTCCCCATCTCTGAATCACCACCTCTGATTCACCACCTCTGATTCCCCATATCTGATTCCCCGCCTCTGTTTCCCCATATCTCATTCCCGGACTCTGATTCCCCACCTCTGATTCCCCAGCTCTGATTCCGCACATCCGATTCCCTGCCTCTGATTCCCCGCCTCTGATTCCCCGCGTCTGATTCCCTACCTCTGATTCACAACCCTTGATTCCCCACCTCTGATTCCCTATATCTGATTCTCCGCCTCTGTTTCCCAGCCTCTGATTCTCTGACTCTGTTTCCCCATATCTGATTCCCCGCCTCTGATTCCCCAACTCTGATTCCCCGCCTCTGATTCCCCAGCTCTGATTCCCCGCCTCTGATACCCCGCGTCTGATTCCCTGCCTCTGATTCCCTGCCTCTGATTCCCCAGCTCCTTTTCACCACCTCTGATTCCCCGCATCTGATTCCCTTCCTCTGATTCCCCGCCTCTGATTCCCCATCTCTGATTCATCACTTCTGATTCCCCACCTCTGATTCCCCATATCTGATACCCCGCCTCTGTTTCCCCGACTCTGATTCCCCGCCTCTGATTCCCCATATCTGATTCTCCGCTTCTGATTCCCCAACTCTGATTCCCCGCCTCTGATTCGCCAGCTATGATTCCCCGCCTCTGATTCCCCGCGTCTGATTCCCTGCCTCTGATTCCCCGCCTCTGAATCCCCATCTCCGATTCACCACCTCTGATTCCCTGCGTCTGATTCCCCGCCTCTGATTCCCCATCTCTGATTCCCCATCTCTGATTCCCCAATTCTGATTCCCCGCCTCTGATTCCCCAGCTCTGATACCCCACCTCTGATTCCCTGCCTCTGATTCTCAAACTCTGATTCCCCACCTCTGATTCCCCATATCTGATTCCCCGCGTCTGTTTCCCCACCTCTGATTCCCGGCCTCTGATTCCAGGCCTCTGATTCCCGGCCTCTGATTCCCGGCCTCTGATTCCCCGCTTCTGATTCTGATTCCGTGCCTCTGATTCCCCATCTCTGATTCCCCACATCTGATTCCCTGCCTCTGATACCCTGCCTCTGATTCCCCGCCTCTGATTCCCCGCCTCTGATTCCCCACCTCTGATTCCCTATATCTGATTACCCGCCTCTGTTTCCCCGCCTCTGATTCCGCGCCTCTGTTTCCCCATATCTGATTCCCGGACTCTGATTCCCCAGCTCAGATTACCCATCTCTGATTCTGCACATCCGATTCCCTGCCTCTGATTCCCCGCCTCTGATTCCCTGCATCTGATTCCCTTCCTCTGATTCCCAACCTATGATTCCCCACCTCTGATTCCCTATATCTGATTCTCCGCCTCTGTTTCCCAGCCTCTGATTCCCCGCCTCTGTTTCCCCATATCTGATTCCCCGCCTCTGATTCCCCAACTCTGATTCCCTGCCCCTGATTCCCCAGCTCTAATTCCCCAACTCTGATTCCCCATATCTGATTCCCCGCCTCTGATTCCCCAACTCTGATTCCCCGCCTCTGATGCCCTGCCTCTGATTCCTAATCTCTGATTCCCTGCCTCTGATTCCCCGCCTCTGATTCCCCGCCTCTGATTCCCCATATCTGATTCCCCGCCTCTGATTCCCCAACTCTGATTCCCCGCCTCTGATTCCCCAGCTCTGATTCCCCGCCTCTGATTCCCCGCGTCTGATTCCCCGCCTCTGATTCCCCGCCTCTGATTCCCAACCTCTGATTCCCCACCTCAGATTCCCCATATCTGATGCCCCGCCTCTGTTTCCCCGCCTCTGATTCCCCGCCTCTGTTTCCCCATATCTGATTCCCGGATTCTGATTCCCCACCTCTGATTCCCCATCTCTGATTCCGCACATCCGATTCCCTGCCTCTGATTCCCCGCCTCTGATTCCCCGCGTCTGATTCCTTACCTCTGATTCCCAATCTATGATTCCCCACCTCTGATTCCCTATATCTGATTCTCCGCCTCTGTTTCCCAGCCTCTGATTCTCTGACTCTGTTTCCCCATATCTGATTCCCCAGCTCTGATTCCCCGCCTCTGATACCCTGCATCTGATTCCCTGCCTCTGATTCCCCGCCTCTGATCCCCAGCTCTGATTCCCCACCTCTGATTCCCCACGTCTGATTCCCTGCCTCTGATTCCCCGCCTCTGATTCCCCATCTCTGATTCATCACCTCTGATTCCCCATTTCTGATTCCCCATATCTGATTCCCCGCCTCTGTTTCCCTGACTCTGATTCCCCGCCTCTGATTCGCCAGCTATGATTCCCCGCCTCTGATTCCCCGCGTCTGATTCCCTGCCTCTGATTCCCCGCCTCTGAATCCCCATCTCTGATTCACCACCTCTGATTCCCTGCGTCTGATTCCCCGCCTCTGATTCCCCATCTCTGATGCCCCGCCTCTGATTCCCCGCCTCTGATTCCCCGCCTCTGTTTCCCCATATCTGATTCCCGGATTCTGATTCCTCACCTCTGATTCCCCATCTCTGATTCCGCACATCCGATTCCCTGCCTCTGATTCCCCGCCTCTGATTCCCCGTGTCTGATTCCTTACCTCTGATTCCCAATCTATGATTCCCCACCTCTGATTCCCTATATCATATTCTCCGCCTCTGTTTCCCAGCCTCTGATTCTCCGACTCTGTTTCCCCATATCTGATTCCCCACTTCTGATTCCCCAGCTCTGATTCCCCGCCTCTGATACCCCGCGTCTGATTCCCTGCCTCTGATTCCCCGCCTCTGATTCCCCAGCTCTGATTCCCCACCTCTGATTCCCCGCATCTGATTCCCTGCCTCTGATTCCCCGCCTCTGATTCCCCATCTCTGAATCACCACCTCTGATTCACCACCTCTGATTCCGCATATCTGATTCCCCGCCTCTGTTTCCCCATATCTCATTCCCGGACTCTGATTCCCCGCCTCTGATTCCCCATCTCTGATGCCCCGCGTCTGATTCCCTGCCTCTGATTCCCCGCCTCTGATTCCCATCTCTGAATCACCACCTCTGATTCGCCACCTCTGATTCCCCATATCTGATTCCCCGCCTCTGTTTCCCCATATCTCATTCCCGGAATCTGATTCCCCACCTCTGATTCCCCAGCTCTGATTCCGTACATCCGATTCCCTGCCTCTGATTCCCCGCCTCTGATTCCCCGCGTCTGATTCCCTACCTCTGATTCACAACCCTTGATTCCCCACCTCTGATTCCCTATATCTGATTCTCCGCCTCTGTTTCCCAGCCTCTGATTCTCTGACTCTGTTTCCCCATATCTGATTCCCCGCCTCTGATTCCCCAACTCTGATTCCCCGCCTCTGATTCCCCAGCTCTGATTCCCCGCCTCTGATACCCCACGTCTGATTCCCTGCCTCTGATTCCCTGCCACTGATTCCCCGCCTCTGATTCCCCATCTCTGATTCATCACCTCTGATTCCCCACCTCTGATTCCCCATATCTGAAACCCCGCCTCTGTTTCCCCGACTCTGATTCCCCACCTCTGATTCCCCATATCTGATTCTCCGCTTCTGATTCCCCAACTCTGATTCCCCGCCTCTGAATCGCCAGCTATGATTCCCCGCCTCTGATTCCCCGCGTCTGATTCCCTGCCTCTGATTCCCCGCCTCTGAATCCCCATCTCTGATTCACCACCTCTGATTCCCTGCGTCTGATTCCCCGCCTCTGATTCCCCATCTCTGATTCCCCATCTCTGATTCCCCAATTCTGATTCCCCGCCTCTGATTCCCCAGCTCTGATACCCCGCCTCTGATTCCCTGCCTCTGATTCTCAACCTCTGATTCCCCACCTCTGATTCCCCATATCTGATTCCCCGCGTCTGTTTCCCCACCTCTGATTCCCGGCCTCTGATTCCCGGCCTCTGATTCCCCGCTTCTGATTCTGATTCCCTGACACTGATTCCCCATCTCTGATTCCCCACATCTGATTCCCTGCCTCTGATACCCTGCCTCTGATTCCCCGCCTCTGAATCCCCGCCTCTGATTCCCCACCTCTGATTCCCCATATCTGATTACCCGCCTCTGTTTCCCCGCCTCTGAATCCTCGCCTCTGATTCCCCGCGTCTGATTCCTTACCTCTGATTCCCAATCTATGATTCCCCACCTCTGATTCCCTATATCTGATTCTCCGCCTCTGTTTCCCAGCCTCTGATTCTCTGACTCTGTTTCCCCATATCTGATTCCCCACCTCTGATTCCCCAACTCTGATTCCCTGCCTCTGATTCCCCAGCTCTGATTCCCCGCATCTGATACCCCGCATCTGATTCCCTGCCTCTGATTCCCCGCCTCTGATCCACAGCTCTGATTCCCCACCTCTGATTCCCCACGTCTGATTCCCTGCCTCTGATTCCCCGCCTCTGATTCCCCATCTCTGATTCATCACCTCTGATTCCCCACCTCTGATTCCCCATATCTGATTCCCCGCCTCTGTTTCCCCGACTCTGATTCCCCGCCTCTGATTCCCCATATCTGATTCTCCGCTTCTGATTCCCCAACTCTGATTCCCCGCCTCTGATTCCCCGCGTCTGATTCCCTGCCTCTGATTCCCCGCCTCTGAATACCCATCTCTGATTCACCACCTCTGATTCCCTGCGTCTGATTCCCCGCCTCTGATTCCCCATCTCTGATGCCCCGCCTCTGATTCCCCGCCTCTGATTCCCCGCCTCTGTTTCCCCATCTCTGATTCCGCACATCCGATTCCCTGCCTCTGATTCCCGGCCTCTGATTCCCCGCGTCTGATTCCTTACCTCTGATTCCCAATCTGTGATTCCCCACCTCTGATTCCCTATATCATATTCTCCGCCTCTGTTTCCCAGCCTCTGATTCTCCGACTCTGTTTCCCCATATCTGATTCCCCACCTCTGATTCCCCAGCTCTGATTCCCTGCCTCTGATACACCGCGTCTGATTCCCTGCCTCTGATTCCCCGCCTCTGATTCCCCAGCTCTGATTCCCCACCTCTGATTCCCCGCGTCTGATTCCCTGCCTCTGATTCCCCGCCTCTGATTCCCCATCTCTGAATCACCACCTCTGATTCACCACCTCTGATTCCCCATATCTGATTCCCCGCCTCTGTTTCCCCATATCTCATTCCCGGACTCTGATTCCCCACCTCTGATTCCCCAGCTCTGATTCCGCACATCCGATTCCCTGCCTCTGATTCCCCGCCTCTGATTCCCCGCGTCTGATTCCCTACCTCTGATTCACAACCCTTGATTCCCCACCTCTGATTCCCTATATCTGATTCTCCGCCTCTGTTTCCCAGCCTCTGATTCTCTGACTCTGTTTCCCCATATCTGATTCCCCGCCTCTGATTCCCCAACTCTGATTCCCTGCCTCTGATTCCCCAGCTCTGATTCCCCGCCTCTGATACCCCGCGTCTGATTCCCTGCCTCTGATTCCCCGCCTCTGATTCCCCATCTCTGATTCATCACCTCTGATTCACCACCTCTGATTCCCTGCGTCTGATTCCCCGCCTCTGATTCCCCATCTCTGATTCCCCATCTCTGATTCCCCAATTCTGATTCCCCGCCTCTGATTCCCCAGCTCTGATACCCCGCCTCTGATTCCCTGCCTCTGATTCTCAAACTCTGATTCCCCACCTCTGATTCCCCATATCTGATTCCCCGCGTCTGTTTCCCCACCTCTGATTCCCGGCCTCTGATCCCAGGCCTCTGATTCCCGGCCTCTGATTCCCGGCCTCTGATTCCCCGCTTCTGATTCTGATTCCCTGCCTCTGATTCCCCATCTCTGATTCCCCACATCTGATTCCCTGCCTCTGATACCCTGCCTCTGATTCCCCGCCTCTGATTCCCCGCCTCTGATTCCCCACCTCTGATTCCCTATATCTGATTACCCGCCTCTGTTTCCCCGCCTCTGATTCCGCGCCTCTGTTTCCCCATATCTGATTCCCGGACTCTGATTCCCCAGCTCAGATTACCCATCTCTGATTCTGCACATCCGATTCCCTGCCTCTGATTCCCCAACTCTGATTCCCTGCCCCTGATTCCCCAGCTCTAATTCCCCACCTCTGATACACCGCGTCTGATTCCCTGCCTCTGATGCCCTGCCTCTGATTCCTAATCTCTGATTCCCTGCCTCTGATTCCCCGCCTCTGATTCCCCGCCTCTGATTCCCCATATCTGATTCCCCGCCTCTGATTCCCCAACTCTGATTCCCCGCCTCTGATTCCCCAGCTCTGATTCCCCACCTCTGATTCCCCGCGTCTGATTCCCCGCCTCTGATTCCCCGCCTCTGATTCACCATTTCTGATTCACCACCTCTGATTCCCCACCTCTGATTCCCCATATCTGATTCCCCGCCTATGTTTCCCCGCCTCAGATTCCCCGCCTCTGATTCCCGGACTCTGAGTCCCCACCTCTGATTCACGGCCTCTGATTCCCGGCCTCTGATCCCCGGCCTCTGATTGCCGGCCTCTGATTGCCGGCCTCTGATTCCCCGCTTCTGATTCTGATTCCCTGCCTCTGATTCCCATCTCTGATTCCCCACATCTGATTCCATGCCTCTGATTCCCTGCCTCTGATCCCCACCTTTGATTCCCCGCCTCTGATTCCCAACCTCTGATTCCCCACCTCAGATTCCCCATATCTGATGCCCCGCCTCTGTTTCCCCGCCTCTGATTCCCCGCCTCTGTTTCCCCATATCTGATTCCCGGATTCTGATTCCCCACCTCTGATTCCCCATCTCTGATTCCGCACATCCGATTCCCTGCCTCTGATTCCCCGCCTCTGATTCCCCGCGTCTGATTCCTTACCTCTGATTCCCAATCTATGATTCCCCACCTCTGATTCCCTATATCTGATTCTCCGCATCTGTTTCCCAGCCTCTGATTCTCTGACTCTGTTTCCCCATATCTGATTCCCCAGCTCTGATTCCCCGCCTCTGATACCCTGCATCTGATTCCCTGCCTCTGATTCCCCGCCTCTGATCCCCAGCTCTGATTCCCCACCTCTGATTCCCCACGTCTGATTCCCTGCCTCTGATTCCCCGCCTCTGATTCCCCATCTCTGATTCATCACCTCTGATTCCCCATTTCTGATTCCCCATATCTGATTCCCCGCCTCTGTTTCCCTGACTCTGATTCCCCGCCTCTGATTCGCCAGCTATGATTCCCCGCCTCTGATTCCCCGCGTCTGATTCCCTGCCTCTGATTCCCCGCCTCTGAATCCCCATCTCTGATTCACCACCTCTGATTCCCTGCGTCTGATTCCCCGCCTCTGATTCCCCATCTCTGATGCCCCGCCTCTGATTCCCCGCCTCTGATTCCCCGCCTCTGTTTCCCCATATCTGATTCCCTGCCTCTGATTCCCCGCCTCTGATCCCCAGCTCTGATTCCCCACCTCTGATTCCCCACGTCTGATTCCCTGCCTCTGATTCCCCATCTCTGATGCCCCGCCTCTGATTCCCCGCCTCTGATTCCCCGCCTCTGATACCCCGCCTCTGATTCCCCGCGTCTGATTCCCTACCTCTGATTCACAACCCTTGATTCCCCACCTCTGATTCCCTATATCTGATTCTCCGCCTCTGTTTCCCAGCCTCTGATTCTCTGACTCTGTTTCCCCATATCTGATTCCCCGCCTCTGATTCCCCAACTCTGATTCCCCGCCTCTGATTCCCCAGCTCTGATTCCCCGCCTCTGATACCCCGCGTCTGATTCCCTGCCTCTGATTCCCTGCTTCTGATTCCCCAGCTCCTTTTCACCACCTCTGATTCCCCGCATCTGATTCCCTTCCTCTGATTCCCCGCCTCTGATTCCCCATCTCTGATTCATCACTTCTGATTCCCCACCTCTGATTCCCCATATCTGATACCCCGCCTCTGTTTCCCCGACTCTGATTCCCCGCCTCTGATTCCCCATATCTGATTCTCCGCTTCTGATTCCCCAACTCTGATTCCCCGCCTCTGATTCGCCAGCTATGATTCCCCGCCTCTGATTCCCCGCGTCTGATTCCCTGCCTCTGATTCCCCGCCTCTGAATCCCCATCTCCGATTCACCACCTCTGATTCCCTGCGTCTGATTCCCCGCCTCTGATTCCCCATCTCTGATTCCCCATCTCTGATTCCCCAATTCTGATTCCCCGCCTCTGATTCCCCAGCTCTGATACCCCACCTCTGATTCCCTGCCTCTGATTCTCAAACTCTGATTCCCCACCTCTGATTCCCCATATCTGATTCCCCGCGTCTGTTTCCCCACCTCTGATTCCCGGCCTCTGATTCCAGGCCTCTGATTCCCGGCCTCTGATTCCCGGCCTCTGATTCCCCGCTTCTGATTCTGATTCCGTGCCTCTGATTCCCCATCTCTGATTCCCCACATCTGATTCCCTGCCTCTGATACCCTGCCTCTGATTCCCCGCCTCTGATTCCCCGCCTCTGATTCCCCACCTCTGATTCCCTATATCTGATTACCCGCCTCTGTTTCCCCGCCTCTGATTCCGCGCCTCTGTTTCCCCATATCTGATTCCCGGACTCTGATTCCCCAGCTCAGATTACCCATCTCTGATTCTGCACATCCGATTCCCTGCCTCTGATTCCCCGCCTCTGATTCCCTGCATCTGATTCCCTTCCTCTGATTCCCAACCTATGATTCCCCACCTCTGATTCCCTATATCTGATTCTCCGCCTCTGTTTCCCAGCCTCTGATTCCCCGCCTCTGTTTCCCCATATCTGATTCCCCGCCTCTGATTCCCCAACTCTGATTCCCTGCCCCTGATTCCCCAGCTCTAATTCCCCAACTCTGATTCCCCATATCTGATTCCCCGCCTCTGATTCCCCAACTCTGATTCCCCGCCTCTGATGCCCTGCCTCTGATTCCTAATCTCTGATTCCCTGCCTCTGATTCCCCGCCTCTGATTCCCCGCCTCTGATTCCCCATATCTGATTCCCCGCCTCTGATTCCCCAACTCTGATTCCCCGCCTCTGATTCCCCAGCTCTGATTCCCCGCCTCTGATTCCCCGCGTCTGATTCCCCGCCTCTGATTCCCCGCCTCTGATTCCCAACCTCTGATTCCCCACCTCAGATTCCCCATATCTGATGCCCCGCCTCTGTTTCCCCGCCTCTGATTCCCCGCCTCTGTTTCCCCATATCTGATTCCCGGATTCTGATTCCCCACCTCTGATTCCCCATCTCTGATTCCGCACATCCGATTCCCTGCCTCTGATTCCCCGCCTCTGATTCCCCGCGTCTGATTCCTTACCTCTGATTCCCAATCTATGATTCCCCACCTCTGATTCCCTATATCTGATTCTCCGCCTCTGTTTCCCAGCCTCTGATTCTCTGACTCTGTTTCCCCATATCTGATTCCCCAGCTCTGATTCCCCGCCTCTGATACCCTGCATCTGATTCCCTGCCTCTGATTCCCCGCCTCTGATCCCCAGCTCTGATTCCCCACCTCTGATTCCCCACGTCTGATTCCCTGCCTCTGATTCCCCGCCTCTGATTCCCCATCTCTGATTCATCACCTCTGATTCCCCATTTCTGATTCCCCATATCTGATTCCCCGCCTCTGTTTCCCTGACTCTGATTCCCCGCCTCTGATTCGCCAGCTATGATTCCCCGCCTCTGATTCCCCGCGTCTGATTCCCTGCCTCTGATTCCCCGCCTCTGAATCCCCATCTCTGATTCACCACCTCTGATTCCCTGCGTCTGATTCCCCGCCTCTGATTCCCCATCTCTGATGCCCCGCCTCTGATTCCCCGCCTCTGATTCCCCGCCTCTGTTTCCCCATATCTGATTCCCGGATTCTGATTCCTCACATCTGATTCCCCATCTCTGATTCCGCACATCCGATTCCCTGCCTCTGATTCCCCGCCTCTGATTCCCCGTGTCTGATTCCTTACCTCTGATTCCCAATCTATGATTCCCCACCTCTGATTCCCTATATCATATTCTCCGCCTCTGTTTCCCAGCCTCTGATTCTCCGACTCTGTTTCCCCATATCTGATTCCCCACTTCTGATTCCCCAGCTCTGATTCCCCGCCTCTGATACCCCGCGTCTGATTCCCTGCCTCTGATTCCCCGCCTCTGATTCCCCAGCTCTGATTCCCCACCTCTGATTCCCCGCATCTGATTCCCTGCCTCTGATTCCCCACCTCTGATTCCCCATCTCTGAATCACCACCTCTGATTCACCACCTCTGATTCCGCATATCTGATTCCCCGCCTCTGTTTCCCCATATCTCATTCCCGGACTCTGATTCCCCGCCTCTGATTCCCCATCTCTGATGCCCCGCGTCTGATTCCCTGCCTCTGATTCCCCGCCTCTGATTCCCATCTCTGAATCACCACCTCTGATTCGCCACCTCTGATTCCCCATATCTGATTCCCCGCCTCTGTTTCCCCATATCTCATTCCCGGAATCTGATTCCCCACCTCTGATTCCCCAGCTCTGATTCCGTACATCCGATTCCCTGCCTCTGATTCCCCGCCTCTGATTCCCCGCGTCTGATTCCCTACCTCTGATTCACAACCCTTGATTCCCCACCTCTGATTCCCTATATCTGATTCTCCGCCTCTGTTTCCCAGCCTCTGATTCTCTGACTCTGTTTCCCCATATCTGATTCCCCGCCTCTGATTCCCCAACTCTGATTCCCCGCCTCTGATTCCCCAGCTCTGATTCCCCGCCTCTGATACCCCACGTCTGATTCCCTGCCTCTGATTCCCTGCCACTGATTCCCCGCCCCTGATTCCCCATCTCTGATTCATCACCTCTGATTCCCCACCTCTGATTCCCCATATCTGAAACCCCGCCTCTGTTTCCCCGACTCTGATTCCCCACCTCTGATTCCCCATATCTGATTCTCCGCTTCTGATTCCCCAACTCTGATTCCCCGCCTCTGAATCGCCAGCTATGATTCCCCGCCTCTGATTCCCCGCGTCTGATTCCCTGCCTCTGATTCCCCGCCTCTGAATCCCCATCTCTGATTCACCACCTCTGATTCCCTGCGTCTGATTCCCCGCCTCTGATTCCCCATCTCTGATTCCCCATCTCTGATTCCCCAATTCTGATTCCCCGCCTCTGATTCCCCAGCTCTGATACCCCGCCTCTGATTCCCTGCCTCTGATTCTCAACCTCTGATTCCCCACCTCTGATTCCCCATATCTGATTCCCCGCGTCTGTTTCCCCACCTCTGATTCCCGGCCTCTGATTCCCGGCCTCTGATTCCCCGCTTCTGATTCTGATTCCCTGACACTGATTCCCCATCTCTGATTCCCCACATCTGATTCCCTGCCTCTGATACCCTGCCTCTGATTCCCCGCCTCTGAATCCCCGCCTCTGATTCCCCACCTCTGATTCCCCATATCTGATTACCCGCCTCTGTTTCCCCGCCTCTGAATCCTCGCCTCTGTTTCCCCATATCTGATTCCCGGACTCTGATTCCCCAGCTAAGATTACCCATCTCTGATTCTGCACATCCGATTCCCTGCCTCTGATTCCCCGCCTCTGATTCCCTGCATCTGATTCCCTACCTCTGATTCCCAACCTATGATTCCCCACCTCTGATTCCCTATATCTGATTCTCCGCCACTGTTTCCCAGCCTCTGATTCCCTGCCTCTGTTTCCCCATATCTGATTCCCCGCCTCTGATTCCCCAACTCTGATTCCCTGCCCCTGATTCCCCAGCTCTAATTCCCCACCTCTGATACACCGCGTCTGATTCCCTGCCTCTGATGCCCTGCCTCTGATTCCTAATCTCTGATTCCCTGCCTCTGATTCCCCGCCTCTGAATCCCCGCCTCTGATTCCCCATATCTGATTCCCCGCCTCTGATTCCCCAACTCTGATTCCCCGCCTCTGATTCCCCAGCTCTGATTCCCCGCCTCTGATTCCCCGCGTCTGATTCCCCGCCTCTGATTCCCCGCCTCTGATTCACCATCTCTGATTCACCACCTCTGATTCCCCACCTCTGATTCCCCATATCTGATTCCCCGCCTCTGTTTCCCCGCCTCAGATTCCCCGCCTCTGATTCCCGGACTCTGAGTCCCCACCTCTGATTCCCGGCCTCTGATTCCCGGCCTCTGATTCCCGGCCTCTGATTCCCGGCCTCTGATTCCCGGCCTCCGATTCCCTGCTTCTGATTCTGATTCCCTGCCTCTGATTCCCCATCTCTGATTCCCCACATCTGATTCCATGCCTCTGATTCCCTGCCTCTGATCACCACCTTTGATTCCCCGCCTCTGATTCCCAACCTCTGATTCCCCACCTCTGATTCCCCATATCTGATGCCCCGCCTCTGTTTCCCCGCCTCTGATTCCCCGCCTCTGTTTCAACATATCTGATTCCCGGATTCTGATTCCCCACCTCTGATTCCCCATCTCTGATTCCGCACATCCGATTCCCTGCCTCTGATTCCCCGCCTCTGATTCCCCGCGTCTGATTCCTTACCTCTGATTCCCAATCTATGATTCCCCACCTCTGATTCCCTATATCTGATTCTCCGCCTCTGTTTCCCAGCCTCTGATTCTCTGACTCTGTTTCCCCATATCTGATTCCCCACCTCTGATTCCCCAACTCTGATTCCCTGCCTCTGATTCCCCAGCTCTGATTCCCCGCATCTGATACCCCACATCTGATTCCCTGCCTCTGATTCCCCGCCTCTGATCCACAGCTCTGATTCCCCACCTCTGATTCCCCACGTCTGATTCCCTGCCTCTGATTCCCCGCCTCTGATTCCCCATCTCTGATTCATCACCTCTGATTCCCCACCTCTGATTCCCCATATCTGATTCCCCGCCTCTGTTTCCCCGACTCTGATTCACCGCCTCTGATTCCCCATATCTGATTCTCCGCTTCTGATTCCCCAACTCTGATTCCCCACCTCTGATTCGCCAGCTATGATTCCCCGCCTCTGATTCCCCGCGTCTGATTCCCTGCCTCTGATTCCCCGCCTCTGAATACCCATCTCTGATTCACCACCTCTGATTCCCTGCGTCTGATTCCCCGCCTCTGATTCCCCATCTCTGATGCCCCGCCTCTGATTCCCCGCCTCTGATTCCCCGCCTCTGTTTCCCCATCTCTGATTCCGCACATCCGATTCCCTGCCTCTGATTCCCCGCCTCTGATTCCCCGCGTCTGATTCCTTACCTCTGATTCCCAATCTATGATTCCCCACCTCTGATTCCCTATATCTGATTCTCCGCCTCTGTTTCCCAGCCTCTGATTCTCTGACTCTGTTTCCCCATATCTGATTCCCCACCTCTGATTCCCCAGCTCTGATTCCCTGCCTCTGATACACCGCGTCTGATTCCCTGCCTCTGATTCCCCGTCTCTGATTCCCCAGCTCTGATTCCCCATCTCTGATTCCCCACATCTGATTCCCTGCCTCTGATTCCCCGCCTCTGATTCCCCATCTCTGAATCACCACCTCTGATTCACCACCTCTGATTCCCCATATCTGATTCCCCGCCTCTGTTTCCCCATATCTCATTCCCGGACTCTGATTCCCCACCTCTGATTCCCCAGCTCTGATTCCGCACATCCGATTCCCTGCCTCTGATTCCCCGCCTCTGATTCCCCGCGTCTGATTCCCTACCTCTGATTCACAACCCTTGATTCCCCACCTCTGATTCCCTATATCTGATTCTCCGCCTCTGTTTCCCAGCCTCTGATTCTCTGACTCTGTTTCCCCATATCTGATTCCCCGCCTCTGATTCCCCAACTCTGATTCCCCGCCTCTGATTCCCCAGCTCTGATTCCCCGCCTCTGATACCCCGCGTCTGATTCCCTGCCTCTGATTCCCTGCCTCTGATTCCCCAGCTCCTTTTCACCACCTCTGATTCCCCGCATCTGATTCCCTTCCTCTGATTCCCCGCCTCTGATTCCCCATCTCTGATTCATCACTTCTGATTCCCCACCTCTGATTCCCCATATCTGATACCCCGCCTCTGTTTCCCCGACTCTGATTCCCCGCCTCTGATTCCCCATATCTGATTCTCCGCTTCTGATTCCCCAACTCTGATTCCCCGCCTCTGATTCGCCAGCTATGATTCCCCGCCTCTGATTCCCCGCGTCTGATTCCCTGCCTCTGATTCCCCGCCTCTGAATCCCCATCTCCGATTCACCACCTCTGATTCCCTGCGTCTGATTCCCCGCCTCTGATTCCCCATCTCTGATTCCCCATCTCTGATTCCCCAATTCTGATTCCCCGCCTCTGATTCCCCAGCTCTGATACCCCACCTCTGATTCCCTGCCTCTGATTCTCAAACTCTGATTCCCCACCTCTGATTCCCCATATCTGATTCCCCGCGTCTGTTTCCCCACCTCTGATTCCCGGCCTCTGATTCCAGGCCTCTGATTCCCGGCCTCTGATTCCCGGCCTCTGATTCCCCGCTTCTGATTCTGATTCCGTGCCTCTGATTCCCCATCTCTGATTCCCCACATCTGATTCCCTGCCTCTGATACCCTGCCTCTGATTCCCCGCCTCTGATTCCCCGCCTCTGATTCCCCACCTCTGATTCCCTATATCTGATTACCCGCCTCTGTTTCCCCGCCTCTGATTCCGCGCCTCTGTTTCCCCATATCTGATTCCCGGACTCTGATTCCCCAGCTCAGATTACCCATCTCTGATTCTGCACATCCGATTCCCTGCCTCTGATTCCCCGCCTCTGATTCCCTGCATCTGATTCCCTTCCTCTGATTCCCAACCTATGATTCCCCACCTCTGATTCCCTATATCTGATTCTCCGCCTCTGTTTCCCAGCCTCTGATTCCCCGCCTCTGTTTCCCCATATCTGATTCCCCGCCTCTGATTCCCCAACTCTGATTCCCTGCCCCTGATTCCCCAGCTCTAATTCCCCAACTCTGATTCCCCATATCTGATTCCCCGCCTCTGATTCCCCAACTCTGATTCCCCGCCTCTGATGCCCTGCCTCTGATTCCTAATCTCTGATTCCCTGCCTCTGATTCCCCGCCTCTGATTCCCCGCCTGTGATTCCCCATATCTGATTCCCCGCCTCTGATTCCCCAACTCTGATTCCCCGCCTCTGATTCCCCAGCTCTGATTCCCCGCCTCTGATTCCCCGCGTCTGATTCCCCGCCTCTGATTCCCCGCCTCTGATTCCCAACCTCTGATTCCCCACCTCAGATTCCCCATATCTGATGCCCCGCCTCTGTTTCCCCGCCTCTGATGCCCCGCCTCTGTTTCCCCATATCTGATTCCCGGATTCTGATTCCCCACCTCTGATTCCCCATCTCTGATTCCGCACATCCGATTCCCTGCCTCTGATTCCCCGCCTCTGATTCCCCGCGTCTGATTCCTTACCTCTGATTCCCAATCTATGATTCCCCACCTCTGATTCCCTATATCTGATTCTCCGCCTCTGTTTCCCAGCCTCTGATTCTCTGACTCTGTTTCCCCATATCTGATTCCCCAGCTCTGATTCCCCGCCTCTGATACCCTGCATCTGATTCCCTGCCTCTGATTCCCCGCCTCTGATCCCCAGCTCTGATTCCCCACCTCTGATTCCCCACGTCTGATTCCCTGCCTCTGATTCCCCGCCTCTGATTCCCCATCTCTGATTCATCACCTCTGATTCCCCATTTCTGATTCCCCATATCTGATTCCCCGCCTCTGTTTCCCTGACTCTGATTCCCCGCCTCTGATTCGCCAGCTATGATTCCCCGCCTCTGATTCCCCGCGTCTGATTCCCTGCCTCTGATTCCCCGCCTCTGAATCCCCATCTCTGATTCACCACCTCTGATTCCCTGCGTCTGATTCCCCGCCTCTGATTCCCCATCTCTGATGCCCCGCCTCTGATTCCCCGCCTCTGATTCCCCGCCTCTGTTTCCCCATATCTGATTCCCGGATTCTGATTCCTCACCTCTGATTCCCCATCTCTGATTCCGCACATCCGATTCCCTGCCTCTGATTCCCCGCCTCTGATTCCCCGTGTCTGATTCCTTACCTCTGATTCCCAATCTATGATTCCCCACCTCTGATTCCCTATATCATATTCTCCGCCTCTGTTTCCCAGCCTCTGATTCTCCGACTCTGTTTCCCCATATCTGATTCCCCACTTCTGATTCCACAGCTCTGATTCCCCGCCTCTGATACCCCGCGTCTGATTCCCTGCCTCTGATTCCCCGCCTCTGATTCCCCAGCTCTGATTCCCCACCTCTGATTCCCCGCATCTGATTCCCTGCCTCTGATTCCCCGCCTCTGATTCCCCATCTCTGAATCACCACCTCTGATTCACCACCTCTGATTCCGCATATCTGATTCCCCGCCTCTGTTTCCCCATATCTCATTCCCGGACTCTGATTCCCCGCCTCTGATTCCCCATCTCTGATGCCCCGCGTCTGATTCCCTGCCTCTGATTCCCCGCCTCTGATTCCCATCTCTGAATCACCACCTCTGATTCGCCACCTCTGATTCCCCATATCTGATTCCCCGCCTCTGTTTCCCCATATCTCATTCCCGGAATCTGATTCCCCACCTCTGATTCCCCAGCTCTGATTCCGTACATCCGATTCCCTGCCTCTGATTCCCCGCCTCTGATTCCCCGCGTCTGATTCCCTACCTCTGATTCACAACCCTTGATTCCCCACCTCTGATTCCCTATATCTGATTCTCCGCCTCTGTTTCCCAGCCTCTGATTCTCTGACTCTGTTTCCCCATATCTGATTCCCCGCCTCTGATTCCCCAACTCTGATTCCCCGCCTCTGATTCCCCAGCTCTGATTCCCCGCCTCTGATACCCCACGTCTGATTCCCTGCCTCTGATTCCCTGCCACTGATTCCCCGCCTCTGATTCCCCATCTCTGATTCATCACCTCTGATTCCCCACCTCTGATTCCCCATATCTGAAACCCCGCCTCTGTTTCCCCGACTCTGATTCCCCACCTCTGATTCCCCATATCTGATTCTCCGCTTCTGATTCCCCAACTCTGATTCCCCGCCTCTGAATCGCCAGCTATGATTCCCCGCCTCTGATTCCCCGCGTCTGATTCCCTGCCTCTGATTCCCCGCCTCTGAATCCCCATCTCTGATTCACCACCTCTGATTCCCTGCGTCTGATTCCCCGCCTCTGATTCCCCATCTCTGATTCCCCATCTCTGATTCCCCAATTCTGATTCCCCGCCTCTGATTCCCCAGCTCTGATACCCCGCCTCTGATTCCCTGCCTCTGATTCTCAACCTCTGATTCCCCACCTCTGATTCCCCATATCTGATTCCCCGCGTCTGTTTCCCCACCTCTGATTCCCGGCCTCTGATTCCCGGCCTCTGATTCCCCGCTTCTGATTCTGATTCCCTGACACTGATTCCCCATCTCTGATTCCCCACATCTGATTCCCTGCCTCTGATACCCTGCCTCTGATTCCCCGCCTCTGAATCCCCGCCTCTGATTCCCCACCTCTGATTCCCCATATCTGATTACCCGCCTCTGTTTCCCCGCCTCTGAATCCTCGCCTCTGATTCCCCGCGTCTGATTCCTTACCTCTGATTCCCAATCTATGATTCCCCACCTCTGATTCCCTATATCTGATTCTCCGCCTCTGTTTCCCAGCCTCTGATTCTCTGACTCTGTTTCCCCATATCTGATTCCCCACCTCTGATTCCCCAACTCTGATTCCCTGCCTCTGATTCCCCAGCTCTGATTCCCCGCATCTGATACCCCGCATCTGATTCCCTGCCTCTGATTCCCCGCCTCTGATCCACAGCTCTGATTCCCCACCTCTGATTCCCCACGTCTGATTCCCTGCCTCTGATTCCCCGCCTCTGATTCCCCATCTCTGATTCATCACCTCTGATTCCCCACCTCTGATTTCCCATATCTGATTCCCCGCCTCTGTTTCCCCGACTCTGATTCCCCGCCTCTGATTCCCCATATCTGATTCTCCGCTTCTGATTCCCCAACTCTGATTCCCCGCCTCTGATTCCCCGCGTCTGATTCCCTGCCTCTGATTCCCCGCCTCTGAATACCCATCTCTGATTCACCACGTCTGATTCCCTGCGTCTGATTCCCCGCCTCTGATTCCCCATCTCTGATGCCCCGCCTCTGATTCCCCGCCTCTGATTCCCCGCCTCTGTTTCCCCATCTCTGATTCCGCACATCCGATTCCCTGCCTCTGATTCCCGGCCTCTGATTCCCCGCGTCTGATTCCTTACCTCTGATTCCCAATCTGTGATTCCCCACCTCTGATTCCCTATATCATATTCTCCGCCTCTGTTTCCCAGCCTCTGATTCTCCGACTCTGTTTCCCCATATCTGATTCCCCACCTCTGATTCCCCAGCTCTGATTCCCTGCCTCTGATACACCGCGTCTGATTCCCTGCCTCTGATTCCCCGCCTCTGATTCCCCAGCTCTGATTCCCCACCTCTGATTCCCCGCGTCTGATTCCCTGCCTCTGATTCCCCGCCTCTGATTCCCCATCTCTGAATCACCACCTCTGATTCACCACCTCTGATTCCCCATATCTGATTCCCCGCCTCTGTTTCCCCATATCTCATTCCCGGACTCTGATTCCCCACCTCTGATTCCCCAGCTCTGATTCCGCACATCCGATTCCCTGCCTCTGATTCCCCGCCTCTGATTCCCCGCGTCTGATTCCCTACCTCTGATTCACAACCCTTGATTCCCCACCTCTGATTCCCTATATCTGATTCTCCGCCTCTGTTTCCCAGCCTCTGATTCTCTGACTCTGTTTCCCCATATCTGATTCCCCGCCTCTGATTCCCCAACTCTGATTCCCTGCCTCTGATTCCCCAGCTCTGATTCCCCGCCTCTGATACCCCGCGTCTGATTCCCTGCCTCTGATTCCCCGCCTCTGATTCCCCATCTCTGATTCATCACCTCTGATTCACCACCTCTGATTCCCTGCGTCTGATTCCCCGCCTCTGATTCCCCATCTCTGATTCCCCATCTCTGATTCCCCAATTCTGATTCCCCGCCTCTGATTCCCCAGCTCTGATACCCCGCCTCTGATTCCCTGCCTCTGATTCTCAAACTCTGATTCCCCACCTCTGATTCCCCATATCTGATTCCCCGCGTCTGTTTCCCCACCTCTGATTCCCGGCCTCTGATCCCAGGCCTCTGATTCCCGGCCTCTGATTCCCGGCCTCTGATTCCCCGCTTCTGATTCTGATTCCCTGCCTCTGATTCCCCATCTCTGATTCCCCACATCTGATTCCCTGCCTCTGATACCCTGCCTCTGATTCCCCGCCTCTGATTCCCCGCCTCTGATTCCCCACCTCTGATTCCCTATATCTGATTACCCGCCTCTGTTTCCCCGCCTCTGATTCCGCGCCTCTGTTTCCCCATATCTGATTCCCGGACTCTGATTCCCCAGCTCAGATTACCCATCTCTGATTCTGCACATCCGATTCCCTGCCTCTGATTCCCCAACTCTGATTCCCTGCCCCTGATTCCCCAGCTCTAATTCCCCACCTCTGATACACCGCGTCTGATTCCCTGCCTCTGATGCCCTGCCTCTGATTCCTAATCTCTGATTCCCTGCCTCTGATTCCCCGCCTCTGATTCCCCGCCTCTGATTCCCCATATCTGATTCCCCGCCTCTGATTCCCCAACTCTGATTCCCCGCCTCTGATTCCCCAGCTCTGATTCCCCGCCTCTGATTCCCCGCATCTGATTCCCCGCCTCTGATTCCCCGCCTCTGATTCACCATCTCTGATTCACCACCTCTGATTCCCCACCTCTGATTCCCCATATCTGATTCCCCGCCTATGTTTCCCCGCCTCAGATTCCCCGCCTCTGATTCCCGGACTCTGAGTCCCCACCTCTGATTCCCGGCCTCTGATTCCCGACCTCTGATTGCCGGCCTCTGATTCCCGGTCTCTGATTCCCCGCTTCTGATTCTGATTCCCTGCCTCTTATTCCCATCTCTGATTCCCCACATCTCATTCCATGCCTCTGATTCCCTGCCTCTGATCCCCACCTTTGATTCCCCGCCTCTGATTCCCAACCTCTGATTCCCCACCTCAGATTCCCCATATCTGATGCCCCGCCTCTGTTTCCCCGCCTCTGATTCCCCGCCTCTGTTTCCCCATATCTGATTCCCGGATTCTGATTCCCCACCTCTGATTCCCCATCTCTGATTCCGCACATCCGATTCCCTGCCTCTGATTCCCCGCCTCTGATTCCCCGCGTCTGATTCCTTACCTCTGATTCCCAATCTATGATTCCCCACCTCTGATTCCCTATATCTGATTCTCCGCCTCTGTTTCCCAGCCTCTGATTCTCTGACTCTGTTTCCCCATATCTGGTTCCCCGCGTCTGATTCCCCGCCTCTTATTCCCCGCCTCTGATTCACCATCTCTGATTCACCACCTCTGATTCCCCACCTCTGATTCCCCATATCTGATTCCCCGCCTCTGTTTCTCCGCCTCAGATTCCCCGCCTCTGATTCCCGGACTCTGAGTCCCCACCTCTGATTCCCGGCCTCTGATTCCCGGCCTCTGATTCCCGGCCTCTGATTCCCGGCCTCTGATTCCCGGCCTCTGATTCCCCGCTTCTGATTCTGATTCCCTGCCTCTGATTCCCCATCTCTGATTCCCCACATCTGATTCCATGCCTCTGATTCCCTGCCTCTGATCACCACATTTGATTCCCCGCCTCTGATTCCCAACCTCTGATTCCCCACCTCTGATTCCCCATATCTGATGCCCCGCCTCTGTTTCCCTGCCTCTGATTCCCCGCCTCTGTTTCAACATATCTGATTCCCGGATTCTGATTCCCCACCTCTGATTCCCCATCTCTGATTCTGCACATCCGATTCCCTGCCTCTGATTCCCCGCCTCTGATTCCCCGCGTCTGATTCCTTACCTCTGATTCCCAATCTATGATTCCCCACCTCTGATTCCCTATATCTGATTCTCCGCCTCTGTTTCCCAGCCTCTGATTCTCTGACTCTGTTTCCCCATATCTGATTCCCCACCTCTGATTCCCCAACTCTGATTCCCTGCCTCTGATTCCCCAGCTCTGATTCCCCGCCTCTGATACCCCGCATCTGATTCCCTGCCTCTGATTCCCCGCCTCTGATCCACAGCTCTGATTCCCCACCTCAGATTCCCCACGTCTGATTCCCTGCCTCTTATTCCCCGCCTCTGATTCCCCATCTCTGATTCATCACCTCTGATTCCCCACCTCTGATTCACCATATCTGATTCCCCGCCTCTGTTTCCCCGACTCTGATTCCCCGCCTCTGATTCCCCATATCTGATTCTCCGCTTCTGATTCCCCAACTCTGATTCCCCGCCTCTGATTCGCCAGCTATGATTCCCCGCCTCTGATTCCCCGCGTCTGATTCCCTGCCTCTGATTCCCCGCCTCTGAATACCCATCTCTGATTAACCACCTCTGATTCCCTGCGTCTGATTCCCCGCCTCTGATTCCCCATCTCTGATGCCCCGCCTCTGATTCCCCGCCTCTGATTCCCCGCCTCTCTTTCCCCATCTCTGATTCCGCACATCCGATTCCCTGCGTCTGATTCCCCACCTCTGATTCCCCGCGTCTGATTCCTTACCTCTGATTCCCAATCTATGATTCCCCACCTCGTATTCCCTCTATCATATTCTCCGCCTCTGTTTCCCATCCTCTGATTCTCCGACTCTGTTTCCCCATATCTGATTCCCCACCTCTGATTCCCCAGCTCTGATTCCCTGCCTCTGATACACCGCGTCTGATTCCCTGCCTCTGATTCCCCGCCTCTGATTCCCCAGCTCTGATTCCCCACCTCTGATTCCCCGCGTCTGATTCCCTGCCTCTGATTCCCCGCCTCTGATTCCCCATCTCTGAATCACCACCTCTGATTCACCACCTCTGATTCCCCATATCTGATTCCCCGCCTCTGTTTCCCCATATCTCATTCCCGGACTCTGATTCCCCACCTCTGATTCCCCAGCTCTGATTCCGCACATCCGATTCCCTGCCTCTGATTCCCCGCCTCTGATTCCCCGCGTCTGATTCCCTACCTCTGATTCACAACCCTTGATTCCCCACCTCTGATTCCCTATATCTGATTCTCCACCTCTGTTTCCCAGCCTCTGATTCTCTGACTCTGTTTCCCCATATCTGATTCCCCGCCTCTGATTCCCCAACTCTGATTCCCCGCCTCTGATTCCCCAGCTCTGATTCCCCGCCTCTGATACCCCGCGTCTGATTCCCTGCCTCTGATTCCCTGCCTCTGATTCCCCAGCTCTGATTCCCCACCTCTGATTCCCCGCGTCTGATTCCCTGCCTCTGATTCCCCGCCTCTGATTCCCCATCTCTGATTCATCACCTCTGATTCACCACCTCTGATTCCCTGCGTCTGATTCCCCGCCTCTGATTCCCCATCTCTGATTCCCCATCTCTGATTCCCCAATTCTGATTCCCCGCCTCTGATTCCCCAGCTCTGATACCCCGCCTCTGATTCCCTGCCTCTGATTCTCAAACTCTGATTCCCCACCTCTGATTCCCCATATCTGATTCCCCGCGTCTGTTTCCCCACCTCTGATTCCCGGCCTCTGATTCCAGGCCTCTGATTCCCGGCCTCTGATTCCCGGCCTCTGATTCCCCGCTTCTGATTCTGATACCCTGCCTCTGATTCCCCATCTCTGATTCCCCACATCTGATTCCCTGCCTCTGATACCCTGCCTCTGATTCCCCACCTCTGATTCCCCGCCTCTGATTCCCCACCTCTGATTCCCTATATCTGATTACCCGCCTCTGTTTCCCCGCCTCTGATTCCGCGCCTCTGTTTCCCCATATCTGATTCCCGGACTCTGATTCCCCAGCTCAGATTACCCATCTCTGATTCTGCACATCCGATTCCCTGCCTCTGATTCCCCGCCTCTGATTCCCTGCATCTGAATCCCTACCTCTGATTCCCAACCTATGATTCCCCACCTCTGATTCCCTATATCTGATTCTCCGCCTCTGTTTCCCAGCCTCTGATTCCCCGCCTCTGTTTCCCCATATCTGATTCCCCGCCTCTGATTCCCCAACTCTGATTCCCTGCCCCTGATTCCCCAGCTCTAATTCCCCACCTCTGATACACCGCGTCTGATTCCCTGCCTCTGATGCCCTGCCTCTGATTCCTAATCTCTGATTCCCTGCCTCTGATTCCCCGCCTCTGATTCCCCGCCTCTGATTCCCCATATCTGATTCCCCGCCTCTGATTCCCCAACTCTGATTCCCCGCCTCTGATTCCCCAGCTCTGATTCCCCGCCTCTGATTCCCCGCGTCTGATTCCCCGCCTCTGATTCCCCGCCTCTGATTCACCATCTCTGATTCACCACCTCTGATTCCCCACCTCTGATTCCCCATATCTGATTCCCCGCCTCTGTTTCTCCGCCTCAGATTCCCCGCCTCTGATTCCCGGACTCTGAGTCCCCACCTCTGATTCCCGGCCTCTGATTCCCGTCCTCTGATTCCCGGCCTCTGATTCCCAGCCTCTGATTCCCGGCCTCTGATTCCCCGCTTCTGATTCTGATTCCCTGCCTCTGATTCCCCATCTCTGATTCCCCACATCTGATTCCATGCCTCTGATTCCCTGCCTCTGATCACCACCTTTGATTCCCCGCCTCTGATTCCCAACCTCTGATTACCCACCTCTGATTCCCCATATCTGATGCCCCGCCTCTGTTTCCCCGCCTCTGATTCCCCGCCTCTGTTTCAACATATCTGATTCCCGGATTCTGATTCCCCACCTCTGATTCCCCATCTCTGATTCCGCACATCCGATTCCCTGCCTCTGATTCCCCGCCTCTGATTCCCCATCTCTGATTCATCACCTCTGATTCCCCACCTCTGATTCACCATATCTGATTCCCCGCCTCTGTTTCCCCGACTCTGATTCCCCGCCTCTGATTCCCCATATCTGATTCTCCGCTTCTGATTCCCCAACTCTGATTCCCCGCCTCTGATTCGCCAGCTATGATTCCCCGCCTCTGATTCCCTGCGTCTGATTCCCTTACTCTGATTCCCCGCCTCTGAATACCCATCTCTGATTCACCACCTCTGATTCCCTGCGTCTGATTCCCCGCCTCTGATTCCCCATCTCTGATGCCCCGCCTCTGATTCCCCGCCTCTGATTCCCAGCCTCTGTTTCCCCATCTCTGATTCCGCACATCCGATTCCCTGCCTCTGATTCCCCACCTCTGATTCCCCGCGTCTGATTCCTTACCTCTGATTCCCAATCTATGATTCCCCACCTCTTATTCCCTCTATCATATTCTCCGCCTCTGTTTCCCAGCCTCTGATTCTCCGACTCTGTTTCCCCATATCTGATTCCCCACCTCTGATTCCCCAGCTCTGATTCCCTGCCTCTGATACACCGCGTCTGATTCCCTGCCTCTGATTCCCCGCCTCTGATTCCCCAGCTCTGATTCCCCACCTCTGATTCCCCGCGTCTGATTCCCTGCCTCTGATTCCCCGCCTCTGATTCCCCATCTCTGAATCACCACCTCTGATTCACCACCTCTGATTCCCCATATCTGATTCCCCGCCTCTGATTCCCCAGCTCTGATTCCCCGCCTCTGATTCCCCGCGTCTGATTCCCCGCCTCTGATTCCCCGCCTCTGATTCACCATCTCTGATTCACCACCTCTGATTCCCCACCTCTGATTCCCCATATCTGATTCCCCGCCTCTGTTTCTCCGCCTCAGATTCCCCGCCTCTGATTCCCGGACTCTGAGTCCCCACCTCTGATTCCCGGCCTCTGATTCCCGTCCTCTGATTCCCGGCCTCTGATTCCCGGCCTCTGATTCCCGGCCTCTGATTCCCCGCTTCTGATTCTGATTCCCTGCCTCTGATTCCCCATCTCTGATTCCCCACATCTGATTCCATGCCTCTGATTCCCTGCCTCTGATCACCACCTTTGATTCCCCGCCTCTGATTCCCAACCTCTGATTCCCCACCTCTGATTCCCCATATCTGATGCCCCGCCTCTGTTTCCCCGCCTCTGATTCCCCGCCTCTGTTTCAACATATCTGATTCCCGGATTCTGATTCCCCACCTCTGATTCCCCATCTCTGATTCCGCACATCCGATTCCCTGCCTCTGATTCCCCGCCTCTGATTCCCCATCTCTGATTCATCACCTCTGATTCCCCACCTCTGATTCACCATATCTGATTCCCCGCCTCTGTTTCCCCGACTCTGATTCCCCGCCTCTGATTCCCCATATCTGATTCTCCACTTCTGATTCCCCAACTCTGATTCCCCGCCTCTGATTCGCCAGCTATGATTCCCCGCCTCTGATTCCCCGCGTCTGATTCCCTTCCTCTGATTCCCCGCCTCTGAATACCCATCTCTGATTCACCACCTCTGATTCCCTGCGTCTGATTCCCCGCCTCTGATTCCCCATCTCTGATGCCCCGCCTCTGATTCCCCGCCTCTGATTCCCAGCCTCTGTTTCCCCATCTCTGATTCCGCACATCCGATTCCCTGCCTCTGATTCCCCACCTCTGATTCCCCGCGTCTGATTCCTTACCTCTGATTCCCAATCTATGATTCCCCACCTCTTATTCCCTCTATCATATTCTCCGCCTCTGTTTCCCAGCCTCTGATTCTCCGACTCTGTTTCCCCATATCTGATTCCCCACCTCTGATTCCCCAGCTCTGATTCCCTGCCTCTGATACACCGCGTCTGATTCCCTGCCTCTGATTCCCCGCCTCTGATTCCCCAGCTCTGATTCCCCACCTCTGATTCCCCGCGTCTGATTCCCTGCCTCTGATTCCCCGCCTCTGATTCCCCATCTCTGAATCACCACCTCTGATTCACCACCTCTGATTCCCCATATCTGATTCCCCGCCTCTGTTTCCCCATATCTCATTCCCGGACTCTGATTCCCCACCTCTGATTCCCCAGCTCTGATTCCGCACATCCGATTCCCTGCCTCTGATTCCCCGCCTCTGATTTCCCGCGTCTGATTCCCTACCTCTGATTCACAACCCTTGATTCCCCACCTCTGATTCCCTATATCTGATTCTCCACCTCTGTTTCCCAGCCTCTGATTCTCTGACTCTGTTTCCCCATATCTGATTCCCCGCCTCTGATTCCCCAACTCTGATTCCCCGCCTCTGATTCCCCAGCTCTGATTCCCCGCCTCTGATACCCCGCGTCTGATTCCCTGCCTCTGATTCCCTGCCTCTGATTCCCCAGCTCCTTTTCACCACCTCTGATTCCCCGCATCTGATTCCCTTCCTCTGATTCCCCGCCTCTGATTCCCCATCTCTGATTCATCACTTCTGATTCCCCACCTCTGATTCCCCATATCTGATACCCCGCCTCTGTTTCCCCGACTCTGATTCCCCGCCTCTGATTCCCCATATCTGATTCTCCGCTTCTGATTCCCCAACTCTGATTCCCCGCCTCTGATTCGCCAGCTATGATTCCCCGCCTCTGATTCCCCGCGTCTGATTCCCTGCCTCTGATTCCCCGCCTCTGAATCCCCATCTCCGATTCACCACCTCTGATTCCCTGCGTCTGATTCCCCGCCTCTGATTCCCCATCTCTGATTCCCCATCTCTGATTCCCCAATTCTGATTCCCCGCCTCTGATTCCCCAGCTCTGATACCCCACCTCTGATTCCCTGCCTCTGATTCTCAAACTCTGATTCCCCACCTCTGATTCCCCATATCTGATTCCCCGCATCTGTTTCCCCACCTCTGATTCCCGGCCTCTGATTCCAGGCCTCTGATTCCCGGCCTCTGATTCCCGGCCTCTGATTCCCCGCTTCTGATTCTGATTCCGTGCCTCTGATTCCCCATCTCTGATTCCCCACATCTGATTCCCTGCCTCTGATACCCTGCCTCTGATTCCCCGCCTCTGATTCCCCGCCTCTGATTCCCCACCTCTGATTCCCTATATCTGATTACCCGCCTCTGTTTCCCCGCCTCTGATTCCGCGCCTCTGTTTCCCCATATCTGATTCCCGGACTCTGATTCCCCAGCTCAGATTACCCATCTCTGATTCTGCACATCCGATTCCCTGCCTCTGATTCCCCGCCTCTGATTCCCTGCATCTGATTCCCTTCCTCTGATTCCCAACCTATGATTCCCCACCTCTGATTCCCTATATCTGATTCTCCGCCTCTGTTTCCCAGCCTCTGATTCCCCGCCTCTGTTTCCCCATATCTGATTCCCCGCCTCTGATTCCCCAACTCTGATTCCCTGCCCCTGATTCCCCAGCTCTAATTCCCCAACTCTGATTCCCCATATCTGATTCCCCGCCTCTGATTCCCCAACTCTGATTCCCCGCCTCTGATGCCCTGCCTCTGATTCCTAATCTCTGATTCCCTGCCTCTGATTCCCCGCCTCTGATTCCCCGCCTCTGATTCCCCATATCTGATTCCCCGCCTCTGATTCCCCAACTCTGATTCCCCGCCTCTGATTCCCCAGCTCTGATTCCCCGCCTCTGATTCCCCGCGTCTGATTCCCCGCCTCTGATTCCCCGCCTCTGATTCCCAACCTCTGATTCCCCACCTCAGATTCCCCATATCTGATGCCCCGCCTCTGTTTCCCCGCCTCTGATTCCCCGCCTCTGTTTCCCCATATCTGATTCCCGGATTCTGATTCCCCACCTCTGATTCCCCATCTCTGATTCCGCACATCCGATTCCCTGCCTCTGATTCCCCGCCTCTGATTCCCCGCGTCTGATTCCTTACCTCTGATTCCCAATCTATGATTCCCCACCTCTGATTCCCTATATCTGATTCTCCGCCTCTGTTTCCCAGCCTCTGATTCTCTGACTCTGTTTCCCCATATCTGATTCCCCAGCTCTGATTCCCCGCCTCTGATACCCTGCATCTGATTCCCTGCCTCTGATTCCCCGCCTCTGATCCCCAGCTCTGATTCCCCACCTCTGATTCCCCACGTCTGATTCCCTGCCTCTGATTCCCCGCCTCTGATTCCCCATCTCTGATTCATCACCTCTGATTCCCCATTTCTGATTCCCCATATCTGATTCCCCGCCTCTGTTTCCCTGACTCTGATTCCCCGCCTCTGATTCGCCAGCTATGATTCCCCGCCTCTGATTCCCCGCGTCTGATTCCCTGCCTCTGATTCCCCGCCTCTGAATCCCCATCTCTGATTCACCACCTCTGATTCCCTGCGTCTGATTCCCCGCCTCTGATTCCCCATCTCTGATGCCCCGCCTCTGATTCCCCGCCTCTGATTCCCCGCCTCTGTTTCCCCATATCTGATTCCCGGATTCTGATTCCTCACCTCTGATTCCCCATCTCTGATTCCGCACATCCGATTCCCTGCCTCTGATTCCCCGCCTCTGATTCCCCGTGTCTGATTCCTTACCTCTGATTCCCAATCTATGATTCCCCACCTCTGATTCCCTATATCATATTCTCCGCCTCTGTTTCCCAGCCTCTGATTCTCCGACTCTGTTTCCCCATATCTGATTCCCCACTTCTGATTCCCCAGCTCTGATTCCCCGCCTCTGATACCCCGCGTCTGATTCCCTGCCTCTGATTCCCGGCCTCTGATTCCCCAGCTCTGATTCCCCACCTCTGATTCCCCGCATCTGATTCCCTGCCTCTGATTCCCCGCCTCTGATTCCCCATCTCTGAATCACCACCTCTGATTCACCACCTCTGATTCCGCATATCTGATTCCCCGCCTCTGTTTCCCCATATCTCATTCCCGGACTCTGATTCCCCGCCTCTGATTCCCCATCTCTGATGCCCCGCGTCTGATTCCCTGCCTCTGATTCCCCGCCTCTGATTCCCATCTCTGAATCACCACCTCTGATTCGCCACCTCTGATTCCCCATATCTGATTCCCCGCCTCTGTTTCCCCATATCTCATTCCCGGAATCTGATTCCCCACCTCTGATTCCCCAGCTCTGATTCCGTACATCCGATTCCCTGCCTCTGATTCCCCGCCTCTGATTCCCCGCGTCTGATTCCCTACCTCTGATTCACAACCCTTGATTCCCCACCTCTGATTCCCTATATCTGATTCTCCGCCTCTGTTTCCCAGCCTCTGATTCTCTGACTCTGTTTCCCCATATCTGATTCCCCGCCTCTGATTCCCCAACTCTGATTCCCCGCCTCTGATTCCCCAGCTCTGATTCCCCGCCTCTGATACCCCACGTCTGATTCCCTGCCTCTGATTCCCTGCCACTGATTCCCCGCCTCTGATTCCCCATCTCTGATTCATCACCTCTGATTCCCCACCTCTGATTCCCCATATCTGAAACCCCGCCTCTGTTTCCCCGACTCTGATTCCCCACCTCTGATTCCCCATATCTGATTCTCCGCTTCTGATTCCCCAACTCTGATTCCCCGCCTCTGAATCGCCAGCTATGATTCCCCGCCTCTGATTCCCCGCGTCTGATTCCCTGCCTCTGATTCCCCGCCTCTGAATCCCCATCTCTGATTCACCACCTCTGATTCCCTGCGTCTGATTCCCCGCCTCTGATTCCCCATCTCTGATTCCCCATCTCTGATTCCCCAATTCTGATTCCCCGCCTCTGATTCCCCAGCTCTGATACCCCGCCTCTGATTCCCTGCCTCTGATTCTCAACCTCTGATTCCCCACCTCTGATTCCCCATATCTGATTCCCCGCGTCTGTTTCCCCACCTCTGATTCCCGGCCTCTGATTCCCCGCTTCTGATTCTGATTCCCTGACACTGATTCCCCATCTCTGATTCCCCACATCTGATTCCCTGCCTCTGATACCCTGCCTCTGATTCCCCGCCTCTGAATCCCCGCCTCTGATTCCCCACCTCTGATTCCCCATATCTGATTACCCGCCTCTGTTTCCCCGCCTCTGAATCCTCGCCTCTGATTCCCCGCGTCTGATTCCTTACCTCTGATTCCCAATCTATGATTCCCCACCTCTGATTCCCTATATCTGATTCTCCGCCTCTGTTTCCCAGCCTCTGATTCTCTGACTCTGTTTCCCCATATCTGATTCCCCACCTCTGATTCCCCAACTCTGATTCCCTGCCTCTGATTCCCCAGCTCTGATTCTCTGCCTCTGATTCCCCGCCTCTGATCCACAGCTCTGATTCCCCACCTCTGATTCCCCACGTCTGATTCCCTGCCTCTGATTCCCCGCCTCTGATTCCCCATCTCTGATTCATCACCTCTGATTCCCCACCTCTGATTCCCCATATCTGATTCCCCGCCTCTGTTTCCCCGACTCTGATTCCCCGCCTCTGATTCCCCATATCTGATTCTCCGCTTCTGATTCCCCAACTCTGATTCCCCGCCTCTGATTCCCCGCGTCTGATTCCCTGCCTCTGAATCCCCGCCTCTGAATACCCATCTCTGATTCACCACCTCTGATTCCCTGCGTCTGATTCCCCGCCTCTGATTCCCCATCTCTGATGCGCCGCCTCTGATTCCCCGCCTCTGATTCCCCGCCTCTGTTTCCCCATCTCTGATTCCGCACATCCGATTCCCTGCCTCTGATTCCCGGCCTCTGATTCCCCGCGTCTGATTCCTTACCTCTGATTCCCAATCTATGATTCCCCACCTCTGATTCCCTATATCATATTCTCCGCCTCTGTTTCCCAGCCTCTGATTCTCCGACTCTGTTTCCCCATATCTGATTCCCCACCTCTGATTCCCCAGCTCTGATTCCCTGCCTCTGATACACCGCGTCTGATTCCCTGCTTCTGATTCCCCGCCTCTGATTCCCCAGCTCTGATTCCCCACCTCTGATTCCCCGCGTCTGATTCCCTGCCTCTGATTCCCCGCCTCTGATTCCCCATCTCTGAATCACCACCTCTGATTCACCACCTCTGATTCCCCATATCTGATTCCCCGCCTCTGTTTCCCCATATCTCATTCCCGGACTCTGATTCCCCACCTCTGATTCCCCAGCTCTGATTCCGCACATCCGATTCCCTGCCTCTGATTCCCCGCCTCTGATTCCCCGCGTCTGATTCCCTACCTCTGGTTCACAACCCTTGATTCCCCACCTCTGATTCCCTATATCTGATTCTCCGCCTCTGTTTCCCAGCCTCTGATTCTCTGACTCTGTTTCCCCATATCTGATTCCCCGCCTCTGATTCCCCAACTCTGATTCCCTGCCTCTGATTCCCCAGCTCTGATTCCCCGCCTCTGATACCCCACGTCTGATTCCCTGCCTCTGATTCCCCGCCTCTGATTCCCCATCTCTGATTCATCACCTCTGATTCACCACCTCTGATTCCCTGCGTCTGATTCCCCGCCTCTGATTCCCCATCTCTGATTCCCCATCTCTGATTCCCCAATTCTGATTCCCCGCCTCTGATTCCCCAGCTCTGATACCCCGCCTCTGATTCCCCATCTCTGATGCCCCGCCTCTGATTCCCCGCCTCTGATTCCCCGCCTCTGTTTCCCCATATCTGATTCCCGGATTCTGATTCCTCACCTCTGATTCCCCATCTCTGATTCCGCACATCCGATTCCCTGCCTCTGATTCCCCGCCTCTGATTCCCCGTGTCTGATTCCTTACCTCTGATTCCCAATCTATGATTCCCCACCTCTGATTCCCTATATCATATTCTCCGCCTCTGTATCCCAGCCTCTGATTCTCCGACTCTGTTTCCCCATATCTGATTCCCCACTTCTGATTCCCCAGCTCTGATTCCCCGCCTCTGATACCCCGCGTCTGATTCCCTGCCTCTGATTCCCCGCCTCTGATTCCCCAGCTCTGATTCCCCACCTCTGATTCCCCGCATCTGATTCCCTGCCTCTGATTCCCCGCCTCTGATTCCCCATCTCTGAATCACCACCTCTGATTCACCACCTCTGATTCCGCATATCTGATTCCCCGCCTCTGTTTCCCCATATCTCATTCCCGGACTCTGATTCCCCGCCTCTGATTCCCCATCTCTGATGCCCCGCGTCTGATTCCCTGCCTCTGATTCCCCGCCTCTGATTCCCATCTCTGAATCACCACCTCTGATTCGCCACCTCTGATTCCCCATATCTGATTCCCCGCCTCTGTTTCCCCATATCTCATTCCCGGAATCTGATTCCCCACCTCTGATTCCACAGCTCTGATTCCGTACATCCGATTCCCTGCCTCTGATTCCCCGCCTCTGATTCCCCGCGTCTGATTCCCTACCTCTGATTCACAACCCTTGATTCCCCACCTCTGATTCCCTATATCTGATTCTCCGCCTCTGTTTCCCAGCCTCTGATTCTCTGACTCTGTTTCCCCATATCTGATTCCCCGCCTCTGATTCCCCAACTCTGATTCCCCGCCTCTGATTCCCCAGCTCTGATTCCCCGCCTCTGATACCCCACGTCTGATTCCCTGCCTCTGATTCCCTGCCACTGATTCCCCGCCTCTGATTCCCCATCTCTGATTCATCACCTCTGATTCCCCACCTCTGATTCCCCATATCTGAAACCCCGCCTCTGTTTCCCCGACTCTGATTCCCCACCTCTGATTCCCCATATCTGATTCTCCGCTTCTGATTCCCCAACTCTGATTCCCCGCCTCTGAATCGCCAGCTATGATTCCCCGCCTCTGATTCCCCGCGTCTGATTCCCTGCCTCTGATTCCCCGCCTCTGAATCCCCATCTCTGATTCACCACCTCTGATTCCCTGCGTCTGATTCCCCGCCTCTGATTCCCCATCTCTGATTCCCCATCTCTGATTCCCCAATTCTGATTCCCCGCCTCTGATTCCCCAGCTCTGATACCCCGCCTCTGATTCCCTGCCTCTGATTCTCAACCTCTGATTCCCCACCTCTGATTCCCCATATCTGATTCCCCGCGTCTGTTTCCCCACCTCTGATTCCCGGCCTCTGATTCCCCGCTTCTGATTCTGATTCCCTGACACTGATTCCCCATCTCTGATTCCCCACATCTGATTCCCTGCCTCTGATACCCTGCCTCTGATTCCCCGCCTCTGAATCCCCGCCTCTGATTCCCCACCTCTGATTCCCCATATCTGATTACCCGCCTCTGTTTCCCCGCCTCTGAATCCTCGCCTCTGATTCCCCGCGTCTGATTCCTTACCTCTGATTCCCAATCTATGATTCCCCACCTCTGATTCCCTATATCTGATTCTCCGCCTCTGTTTCCCAGCCTCTGATTCTCTGACTCTGTTTCCCCATATCTGATTCCCCACCTCTGATTCCCCAACTCTGATTCCCTGCCTCTGATTCCCCAGCTCTGATTCTCTGCCTCTGATTCCCCGCCTCTGATCCACAGCTCTGATTCCCCACCTCTGATTCCCCACGTCTGATTCCCTGCCTCTGATTCCCCGCCTCTGATTCCCCATCTCTGATTCATCACCTCTGATTCCCCACCTCTGATTCCCCATATCTGATTCCCCGCCTCTGTTTCCCCGACTCTGATTCCCCGCCTCTGATTCCCCATATCTGATTCTCCGCTTCTGATTCCCCAACTCTGATTCCCCGCCTCTGATTCCCCGCGTCTGATTCCCTGCCTCTGAATCCCCGCCTCTGAATACCCATCTCTGATTCACCACCTCTGATTCCCTGCGTCTGATTCCCCGCCTCTGATTCCCCATCTCTGATGCGCCGCCTCTGATTCCCCGCCTCTGATTCCCCGCCTCTGTTTCCCCATCTCTGATTCTGCACATCCGATTCCCTGCCTCTGATTCCCGGCCTCTGATTCCCCGCGTCTGATTCCTTACCTCTGATTCCCAATCTATGATTCCCCACCTCTGATTCCCTATATCATATTCTCCGCCTCTGTTTCCCAGCCTCTGATTCTCCGACTCTGTTTCCCCATATCTGATTCCCCACCTCTGATTCCCCAGCTCTGATTCCCTGCCTCTGATACACCGCGTCTGATTCCCTGCTTCTGATTCCCCGCCTCTGATTCCCCAGCTCTGATTCCCCACCTCTGATTCCCCGCGTCTGATTCCCTGCCTCTGATTCCCCGCCTCTGATTCCCCATCTCTGAATCACCACCTCTGATTCACCACCTCTGATTCCCCATATCTGATTCCCCGCCTCTGTTTCCCCATATCTCATTCCCGGACTCTGATTCCCCACCTCTGATTCCCCAGCTCTGATTCCGCACATCCGATTCCCTGCCTCTGATTCCCCGCCTCTGATTCCCCGCGTCTGATTCCCTACCTCTGGTTCACAACCCTTGATTCCCCACCTCTGATTCCCTATATCTGATTCTCCGCCTCTGTTTCCCAGCCTCTGATTCTCTGACTCTGTTTCCCCATATCTGATTCCCCGCCTCTGATTCCCCAACTCTGATTCCCTGCCTCTGATTCCCCAGCTCTGATTCCCCGCCTCTGATACCCCACGTCTGATTCCCTGCCTCTGATTCCCCGCCTCTGATTCCCCATCTCTGATTCATCACCTCTGATTCACCACCTCTGATTCCCTGCGTCTGATTCCCCGCCTCTGATTCCCCATCTCTGATTCCCCATCTCTGATTCCCCAATTCTGATTCCCCGCCTCTGATTCCCCAGCTCTGATACCCCGCCTCTGATTCCCTGCCTCTGATTCTCAAACTCTGATTCCCCACCTCTGATTCCCCATATCTGATTCCCCGCGTCTGTTTCCCCACCTCTGATTCCCGGCCTCTGATCCCAGGCTTCTGATTCCCGGCCTCTGATTCCCGGCCTCTGATTCCCCGCTTCTGATTCTGATTCCCTGCCTCTGATTCCCCATCTCTGATTCCCCACATCTGATTCCCTGCCTCTGATACCCTGCCTCTGATTCCCCGCCTCTGATTCCCCGCCTCTGATTCCCCACCTCTGATTCCCTATATCTGATTACCCGCCTCTGTTTCCCCGCCTCTGATTCCGCGCCTCTGTTTCCCCATATCTGATTCCCGGACTCTGATTCCCCAGCTCAGATTACCCATCTCTGATTCTGCACATCCGATTCCCTGCCTCTGATTCCCCAACTCTGATTCCCTGCCCCTGATTCCCCAGCTCTAATTCCCCACCTCTGATACACCGCGTCTGATTCCCTGCCTCTGATGCCCTGCCTCTGATTCCTAATCTCTGATTCCCTGCCTCTGATTCCCCGCCTCTGATTCCCCGCCTCTGATTCCCCATATCTGATTCCCCGCCTCTGATTCCCCAACTCTGATTCCCCGCCTCTGATTCCCCAGCTCTGATTCCCCGCCTCTGATTCCCCGCATCTGATTCCCCGCCTCTGATTCCCCGCCTCTGATTCACCATCTCTGATTCACCACCTCTGATTCCCCACCTCTGATTCCCCATATCTGATTCCCCGCCTATGTTTCCCCGCCTCAGATTCCCCGCCTCTGATTCCCGACCTCTGATTGCCGGCCTCTGATTCCCGGTCTCTGATTCCCCGCTTCTGATTCTGATTCCCTGCCTCTGATTCCCATCTCTGATTCCCCACATCTCATTCCATGCCTCTGATTCCCTGCCTCTGATCCCCACCTTTGATTCCCCGCCTCTGATTCCCAACCTCTGATTCCCCACCTCAGATTCCCCATATCTGATGCCCCGCCTCTGTTTCCCCGCCTCTGATTCCCCGCCTCTGTTTCCCCATATCTGATTCCCGGATTCTGATTCCCCACCTCTGATTCCCCATCTCTGATTCCGCACATCCGATTCCCTGCCTCTGATTCCCCGCCTCTGATTCCCCGCGTCTGATTCCTTACCTCTGATTCCCAATCTATGATTCCCCACCTCTGATTCCCTATATCTGATTCTCCGCCTCTGTTTCCCAGCCTCTGATTCTCTGACTCTGTTTCCCCATATCTGATTCCCCGCGTCTGATTCCCCGCCTCTTATTCCCCGCCTCTGATTCACCATCTCTGATTCACCACCTCTGATTCCCCACCTCTGATTCCCCATATCTGATTCCCCGCCTCTGTTTCTCCGCCTCAGATTCCCCGCCTCTGATTCCCGGACTCTGAGTCCCCACCTCTGATTCCCGGCCTCTGATTCCCGGCCTCTGATTCCCGGCCTCTGATTCCCGGCCTCTGATTCCCGGCCTCTGATTCCCCGCTTCTGATTCTGATTCCCTGCCTCTGATTCCCCATCTCTGATTCCCCACATCTGATTCCATGCCTCTGATTCCCTGCCTCTGATCACCACATTTGATTCCCCGCCTCTGATTCCCAACCTCTGATTCCCCACCTCTGATTCCCCATATCTGATGCCCCGCCTCTGTTTCCCTGCCTCTGATTCCCCGCCTCTGTTTCAACATATCTGATTCCCGGATTCTGATTCCCCACCTCTGATTCCCCATCTCTGATTCCGCACATCCGATTCCCTGCCTCTGATTCCCCGCCTCTGATTCCCCGCGTCTGATTCCTTACCTCTGATTCCCAATCTATGATTCCCCACCTCTGATTCCCTATATCTGATTCTCCGCCTCTGTTTCCCAGCCTCTGATTCTCTGACTCTGTTTCCCCATATCTGATTCCCCACCTCTGATTCCCCAACTCTGATTCCCTGCCTCTGATTCCCCAGCTCTGATTCCCCGCCTCTGATACCCCGCATCTGATTCCCTGCCTCTGATTCCCCGCCTCTGATCCACAGCTCTGATTCCCCACCTCTGATTCCCCACGTCTGATTCCCTGCCTCTTATTCCCCGCCTCTGATTCCCCATCTCTGATTCATCACCTCTGATTCCCCACCTCTGATTCACCATATCTGATTCCCCGCCTCTGTTTCCCCGACTCTGATTCCCCGCCTCTGATTCCCCATATCTGATTCTCCGCTTCTGATTCCCCAACTCTGATTCCCCGCCTCTGATTCGCCAGCTATGATTCCCCGCCTCTGATTCCCCGCGTCTGATTCCCTGCCTCTGATTCCCCGCCTCTGAATACCCATCTCTGATTAACCACCTCTGATTCCCTGCGTCTGATTTCCCGCCTCTGATTCCCCATCTCTGATGCCCCGCCTCTGATTCCCCGCCTCTGATTCCCCGCCTCTCTTTCCCCATCTCTGATTCCGCACATCCGATTCCCTGCGTCTGATTCCCCACCTCTGATTCCCCGCGTCTGATTCCTTACCTCTGATTCCCAATCTATGATTCCCCACCTCGTATTCCCTCTATCATATTCTCCGCCTCTGTTTCCCAGCCTCTGATTCTCCGACTCTGTTTCCCCATATCTGATTCCCCACCTCTGATTCCCCAGCTCTGATTCCCTGCCTCTGATACACCGCGTCTGATTCCCTGCCTCTGATTCCCCGCCTCTGATTCCCCAGCTCTGATTCCCCACCTCTGATTCCCCGCATCTGATTCCCTGCCTCTGATTCCCCGCCTCTGATTCCCCATCTCTGAATCACCACCTCTGATTCACCACCTCTGATTCCCCATATCTGATTCCCCGCCTCTGTTTCCCCATATCTCATTCCCGGACTCTGATTCCCCACCTCTGATTCCCCAGCTCTGATTCCGCACATCCGATTCCCTGCCTCTGATTCCCCGCCTCTGATTCCCCGCGTCTGATTCCCTACCTCTGATTCACAACCCTTGATTCCCCACCTCTGATTCCCTATATCTGATTCTCCACCTCTGTTTCCCAGCCTCTGATTCTCTGACTCTGTTTCCCCATATCTGATTCCCCGCCTCTGATTCCCCAACTCTGATTCCCCGCCTCTGATTCCCCAGCTCTGATTCCCCGCCTCTGATACCCCGCGTCTGATTCCCTGCCTCTGATTCCCTGCCTCTGATTCCCCAGCTCTGATTCCCCACCTCTGATTCCCCGCGTCTGATTCCCTGCCTCTGATTCCCCGCCTCTGATTCCCCATCTCTGATTCATCACCTCTGATTCACCACCTCTGATTCCCTGCGTCTGATTCCCCGCCTCTGATTCCCCATCTCTGATTCCCCATCTCTGATTCCCCAATTCTGATTCCCCGCCTCTGATTCCCCAGCTCTGATACCCCGCCTCTGATTCCCTGCCTCTGATTCTCAAACTCTGATTCCCCACCTCTGATTCCCCATATCTGATTCCCCGCGTCTGTTTCCCCACCTCTGATTCCCGGCCTCTGATTCCAGGCCTCTGATTCCCGGCCTCTGATTCCCGGCCTCTGATTCCCCGCTTCTGATTCTGATTCCCTGCCTCTGATTCCCCATCTCTGATTCCCCACATCTGATTCCCTGCCTCTGATACCCTGCCTCTGATTCCCCACCTCTGATTCCCCGCCTCTGATTCCCCACCTCTGATTCCCTATATCTGATTACCCGCCTCTGTTTCCCCGCCTCTGATTCCGCGCCTCTGTTTCCCCATATCTGATTCCCGGACTCTGATTCCCCAGCTCAGATTACCCATCTCTGATTCTGCACATCCGATTCCCTGCCTCTGATTCCCCGCCTCTGATTCCCTGCATCTGAATCCCTACCTCTGATTCCCAACCTATGATTCCCCACCTCTGATTCCCTATATCTGATTCTCCGCCTCTGTTTCCCAGCCTCTGATTCCCCGCCTCTGTTTCCCCATATCTGATTCCCCGCCTCTGATTCCCCAACTCTGATTCCCTGCCCCTGATTCCCCAGCTCTAATTCCCCACCTCTGATACACCGCGTCTGATTCCCTGCCTCTGATGCCCTGCCTCTGATTCCTAATCTCTGATTCCCTGCCTCTGATTCCCCGCCTCTGATTCCCCGCCTCTGATTCCCCATATCTGATTCCCCGCCTCTGATTCCCCAACTCTGATTCCCCGCCTCTGATTCCCCAGCTCTGATTCCCCGCCTCTGATTCCCCGCGTCTGATTCCCCGCCTCTGATTCCCCGCCTCTGATTCACCATCTCTGATTCACCACCTCTGATTCCCCACCTCTGATTCCCCATATCTGATTTCCCGCCTCTGTTTCTCCGCCTCAGATTCCCCGCCTCTGATTCCCGGACTCTGAGTCCCCACCTCTGATTCCCGGCCTCTGATTCCCGTCCTCTGATTCCCGGCCTCTGATTCCCAGCCTCTGATTCCCGGCCTCTGATTCCCCGCTTCTGATTCTGATTCCCTGCCTCTGATTCCCCATCTCTGATTCCCCACATCTGATTCCATGCCTCTGATTCCCTGCCTCTGATCACCACCTTTGATTCCCCGCCTCTGATTCCCAACCTCTGATTCCCCACCTCTGATTCCCCATATCTGATGCCCCGCCTCTGTTTCCCCGCCTCTGATTCCCCGCCTCTGTTTCAACATATCTGATTCCCGGATTCTGATTCCCCACCTCTGATTCCCCATCTCTGATTCCGCACATCCGATTCCCTGCCTCTGATTCCCCGCCTCTGATTCCCCATCTCTGATTCATCACCTCTGATTCCCCACCTCTGATTCACCATATCTGATTCCCCGCCTCTGTTTCCCCGACTCTGATTCCCCGCCTCTGATTCCCCATATCTGATTCTCCGCTTCTGATTCCCCAACTCTGATTCCCCGCCTCTGATTCGCCAGCTATGATTCCCCGCCTCTGATTCCCCGCGTCTGATTCCCTTCCTCTGATTCCCCGCCTCTGAATACCCATCTCTGATTCACCACCTCTGATTCCCTGCGTCTGATTCCCCGCCTCTGATTCCCCATCTCTGATGCCCCGCCTCTGATTCCCCGCCTCTGATTCCCAGCCTCTGTTTCCCCATCTCTGATTCCGCACATCCGATTCCCTGCCTCTGATTCCCCACCTCTGATTCCCCGCGTCTGATTCCTTACCTCTGATTCCCAATCTATGATTCCCCACCTCTTATTCCCTCTATCATATTCTCCGCCTCTGTTTCCCAGCCTCTGATTCTCCGACTCTGTTTCCCCATATCTGATTCCCCACCTCTGATTCCCCAGCTCTGATTCCCTGCCTCTGATACACCGCGTCTGATTCCCTGCCTCTGATTCCCCGCCTCTGATTCCCCAGCTCTGATTCCCCACCTCTGATTCCCCGCGTCTGATTCCCTGCCTCTGATTCCCCGCCTCTGATTCCCCATCTCTGAATCACCACCTCTGATTCACCACCTCTGATTCCCCATATCTGATTCCCCGCCTCTGATTCCCCAGCTCTGATTCCCCGCCTCTGATTCCCCGCGTCTGATTCCCCGCCTCTGATTCCCCGCCTCTGATTCACCATCTCTGATTCACCACCTCTGATTCCCCACCTCTGATTCCCCATATCTGATTCCCCGCCTCTGTTTCTCCGCCTCAGATTCCCCGCCTCTGATTCCCGGACTCTGAGTCCCCACCTCTGATTCCCGGCCTCTGATTCCCGTCCTCTGATTCCCGGCCTCTGATTCCCGGCCTCTGATTCCCGGCCTCTGATTCCCCGCTTCTGATTCTGATTCCCTGCCTCTGATTCCCCATCTCTGATTCCCCACATCTGATTCCATGCCTCTGATTCCCTGCCTCTGATCACCACCTTTGATTCCCCGCCTCTGATTCCCAACCTCTGATTCCCCACCTCTGATTCCCCATATCTGATGCCCCGCCTCTGTTTCCCCGCCTCTGATTCCCCGCCTCTGTTTCAACATATCTGATTCCCGGATTCTGATTCCCCACCTCTGATTCCCCATCTCTGATTCCGCACATCCGATTCCCTGCCTCTGATTCCCCGCCTCTGATTCCCCATCTCTGATTCATCACCTCTGATTCCCCACCTCTGATTCACCATATCTGATTCCCCGCCTCTGTTTCCCCGACTCTGATTCCCCGCCTCTGATTCCCCATATCTGATTCTCCACTTCTGATTCCCCAACTCTGATTCCCCGCCTCTGATTCGCCAGCTATGATTCCCCGCCTCTGATTCCCCGCGTCTGATTCCCTTCCTCTGATTCCCCGCCTCTGAATACCCATCTCTGATTCACCACCTCTGATTCCCTGCGTCTGATTCCCCGCCTCTGATTCCCCATCTCTGATGCCCCGCCTCTGATTCCCCGCCTCTGATTCCCAGCCTCTGTTTCCCCATCTCTGATTCCGCACATCCGATTCCCTGCCTCTGATTCCCCACCTCTGATTCCCCGCGTCTGATTCCTTACCTCTGATTCCCAATCTATGATTCCCCACCTCTTATTCCCTCTATCATATTCTCCGCCTCTGTTTCCCAGCCTCTGATTCTCCGACTCTGTTTCCCCATATCTGATTCCCCACCTCTGATTCCCCAGCTCTGATTCCCTGCCTCTGATACACCGCGTCTGATTCCCTGCCTCTGATTCCCCGCCTCTGATTCCCCAGCTCTGATTCCCCACCTCTGATTCCCCGCGTCTGATTCCCTGCCTCTGATTCCCCGCCTCTGATTCCCCATCTCTGAATCACCACCTCTGATTCACCACCTCTGATTCCCCATATCTGATTCCCCGCCTCTGTTTCCCCATATCTCATTCCCGGACTCTGATTCCCCACCTCTGATTCCCCAGCTCTGATTCCGCACATCCGATTCCCTGCCTCTGATTCCCCGCCTCTGATTCCCCGCGTCTGATTCCCTACCTCTGATTCACAACCCTTGATTCCCCACCTCTGATTCCCTATATCTGATTCTCCACCTCTGTTTCCCAGCCTCTGATTCTCTGACTCTGTTTCCCCATATCTGATTCCCCGCCTCTGATTCCCCAACTCTGATTCCCCGCCTCTGATTCCCCAGCTCTGATTCCCCACCTCTGATTCCCCGCGTCTGATTCCCTGCCTCTGATTCCCCGCCTCTGATTCCCCATCTCTGATTCATCACCTCTGATTCACCACCTCTGATTCCCTGCGTCTGATTCCCCGCCTCTGATTCCCCATCTCTGATTCCCCATCTCTGATTCCCCAATTCTGATTCCCCGCCTCTGATTCCCCAGCTCTGATACCCCGCCTCTGATTCCCTGCCTCTGATTCTCAAACTCTGATTCCCCACCTCTGATTCCCCATATCTGATTCCCCGCGTCTGTTTCCCCACCTCTGATTCCCGGCCTCTGATTCCAGTCCTCTGATTCCCGGCCTCTGATTCCCGGCCTCTGATTCCCCGCTTCTGATTCTGATTCCCTGCCTCTGATTCCCCATCTCTGATTCCCCACATCTGATTCCCTGCCTCTGATACCCTGCCTCTGATTCCCCGCCTCTGATTCCCCGCCTCTGATTCCCCACCTCTGATTCCCTATATCTGATTACCCGCCTCTGTTTCCCCGCCTCTGATTCCGCGCCTCTGTTTCCCCATATCTGATTCCCGGACTCTGATTCCCCAGCTCAGAATACCCATCTCTGATTCTGCACATCCGATTCCCTGCCTCTGATTCCCCGCCTCTGATTCCCTGCATCTGAATCCCTACCTCTGATTCCCAACCTATGATTCCCCACCTCTGATTCCCTATATCTGATTCTCCGCCTCTGTTTCCCAGCCTCTGATTCCCCGCCTCTGTTTCCCCATATCTGATTCCCCGCCTCTGATTCCCCAACTCTGATTCCCTGCCCCTGATTCCCCAGCTCTAATTCCCCACCTCTGATACACCGCGTCTGATTCCCTGCCTCTGATGCCCTGCCTCTGATTCCTAATCTCTGATTCCCTGCCTCTGATTCCCCGCCTCTGATTCCCCGCCTCTGATTCCCCATATCTGATTCCCTGCCTCTGATTCCCCAACTCTGATTCCCCGCCTCTGATTCCCCAGCTCTGATTCCCCGCCTCTGATTCCCCGCGTCTGATTCCCCGCCTCTGATTCCCCGCCTCTGATTCACCATCTCTGATTCACCACCTCTGATTCCCCACCTCTGATTCCCCATATCTGATTCCCCGCCTCTGTTTCTCCGCCTCAGATTCCCCGCCTCTGATTCCCGGACTCTGAGTCCCCACCTCTGATTCCCGGCCTCTGATTCCCGGCCTCTGATTCCCGGCCTCTGATTCCCGGCCTCTGATTCCCGGCCTCTGATTCCCCGCTTCTGATTCTGATTCCCTGCCTCTGATTCCCCATCTCTGATTCCCCACTTCTGATTCCATGCCTCTGATTCCCTCCCTCTGATCACCACCTTTGATTCCCCGCCTCTGATTCCCAACCTCTGATTCCCCACCTCTGATTCCCCATATCTGATGCCCCGCCTCTGTTTCCCCGCCTCTGATTCCCCGCCTCGGTTTCAACATATCTGATTCCCGGATTCTGATTCCCCACCTCTGATTCCCCATCTCTGATTCCGCACATCCGATTCCCTGCCTCTGATTCCCCGCCTATGATTCCCCGCGTCTGATTCCTTACCTCTGATTCCCAATCTATGATTCCCCACCTCTGATTCCCTACATCTGATTCTCCACCTCTGTTTCCCAGCCTCTGATTCTCTGACTCTGTTTCCCCATATCTGATTCCCCACCTCTGATTAACCAACTCTGATTCCCTGCCTCTGATTCCCCAGCTCTGATTCCCCGCCTCTGATACCCCGCATCTGATTCCCTGCCTCTGATTCCCCGCCTCTGATCCACAGCTCTGATTCCCCACCTCTGATTCCCCACGTCTGATTCCCTGCCTCTGATTCCCCGCCTCTGATTCCCCATCTCTGATTCATCACCTCTGATTCCCCACCTCTGATTCCCCATATCTGATTCCCCGCCTCTGTTTCCCCGACTCGGATTCCCCGCCTCTGATTCCCCATATCTGATTCTCCGCTTCTGATTCCCCAACTCTGATTCCCCGCCTCTGATTCGCCAGCTATGATTCCCCGCCTCTGATTCCCCGCGTCTGATTCCCTGCCTCTGATTCCCCGCCTCTGAATACCCATCTCTGATTCACCACCTCTGATTCCCTGCGTCTGATTCCCCGCCTCTGATTCCCCATCTCTGATGCCCCGCCTCTGATTCCCCGCCTCTGATTCCCCGCCTCTGTTTCCCCATCTCTGATTCCGCACATCCGATTCCCTGCCTCTGATTCCCGGCCTCTGATTCCCCGCGTCTGATTCCTTACCTCTGATTCCCAATCTATGATTCCCCACCTCTGATTCCCTATATCATATTCTCCGCCTCTGTTTCCCAGCCTCTGATTCTCCGACTCTGTTTCCCCATATCTGATTCCCCACCTCTGATTCCCCAGCTCTGATTCCCTGCCTCTGATACACCGCGTCTGATTCCCTGCCTCTGATTCCCCGCCTCTGATTCCCCAGCTCTGATTCCCCACCTCTGATTCCCCGCGTCTGATTCCCTGCCTCTGATTCCCCGCCTCTGATTCCCCATCTCTGAATCACCACCTCTGATTCACCACCTCTGATTCCCCATATCTGATTCCCCGCCTCTGTTTCCCCATATCTCATTCCCGGACTCTGATTCCCCACCTCTGATTCCCCAGCTCTGATTCCGCACATCCGATTCCCTGCCTCTGATTCCCCGCCTCTGATTCCCCGCGTCTGATTCCCTACCTCTGATTCACAACCCTTGATTCCCCACCTCTGATTCCCTATATCTGATTCTCCGCCTCTGTTTCCCAGCCTCTGATTCTCTGACTCTGTTTCCCCATATCTGATTCCCCGCCTCTGATTCCCCAACTCTGATTCCCTGCCTCTGATTCCCCAGCTCTGATTCCCCGCCTCTGATACCCCGCGTCTGATTCCCTGCCTCTGATTCCCCGCCTCTGATTCCCCATCTCTGATTCATCACCTCTGATTCACCACCTCTGATTCCCTGCGTCTGATTCCCCGCCTCTGATTCCCCATCTCTGATTCCCCATCTCTGATTCCCCAATTCTGATTCCCCGCCTCTGATTCCCCAGCTCTGATACCCCGCCTCTGATTCCCTGCCTCTGATTCTCAAACTCTGATTCCCCACCTCTGATTCCCCATATCTGATTCCCCGCGTCTGTTTCTCCACCTCTGATTCCCGGCCTCTGATTCCAGGCCTCTGATTCCCGGCCTCTGATTCCCGGCCTCTGATACCCCGCTTCTGATTCTGATTCCCTGCCTCTGATTCCCCATCTCTGATTCCCCACATCTGCTTCCCTGCCTCTGATACCCTGCCTCTGATTCCCCGCCTCTGATTCCCCGCCTCTGATTCCCCACCTCTGATTCCCTATATCTGATTACCCGCCTCTGTTTCCCCGCCTCTGATTCCGTGCCTCTGTTTCCCCATATCTGATTCCCGGACTCTGATTCCCCAGCTCAGATTACCCATCTCTGATTCTGCACATCCGATTCCCTGCCTCTGATTCCCCAACTCTGATTCCCTGCCCCTGATTCCCCAGCTCTAATTCCCCACCTCTGATACACCGCGTCTGATTCCCTGCCTCTGATGCCCTGCCTCTGATTCCTAATCTCTGATTCCCTGCCTCTGATTCCCCGCCTCTGATTCCCCGCCTCTGATTCCCCATATCTGATTCCCCGCCTCTGATTCCCCAACTCTGATTCCCCGCCTCTGATTCCCCAGCTCTGATTCCCCGCCTCTGATTCCCCGCGTCTGATTCCCCGCCTCTGATTCCCCGCCTCTGATTCACCATCTCTGATTCACCACCTCTGATTCCCCACCTCTGATTCCCCATATCTGATTCCCCGCCTATGTTTCCCCGCCTCAGATTCCCCGCCTCTGATTCACGGACTCTGAGTCCCCACCTCTGATTCCCGGCCTCTGATTCCCGACCTCTGATTGCCGGCCTCTGATTCCCGGTCTCTGATTCCCCGCTTCTGATTCTGATTCCCTGCCTCTGATTCCCATCTCTGATTCCCCACATCTCATTCCATGCCTCTGATTCCCTGCCTCTGATCCCCACCTTTGATTCCCCGCCTCTGATTCCCAACCTCTGATTCCCCACCTCAGATTCCCCATATCTGATGCCCCGCCTCTGTTTCCCCGCCTCTGATTCCCCGCCTCTGTTTCCCCATATCTGATTCCCGGATTCTGATTCCCCACCTCTGATTCCCCATCTCTGATTCCGCACATCCGATTCCCTGCCTCTGATTCCCCGCCTCTGATTCCCCGCGTCTGATTCCTTACCTCTGATTCCCAATCTATGATTCCCCACCTCTGATTCCCTATATCTGATTCTCCGCCTCTGTTTCCCAGCCTCTGATTCTCTGACTCTGTTTCCCCATATCTGATACCCCACCTCTGATTCCCCAACTCTGATTCCCCGCCTCTGATTCCCCAGCTCTGATTGCCCGCCTCTGATACCCCGCTTCTGATTCCCTGCCTCTGATTCCCCGCCTCTGATCCCCAGCTCTGATTCCCCACCTCTGATTCCCCACCTCTGATTCCCCATCTCTGATTCCGCACATCCGATTCCCTGCCTCTGACTCCCCGCCTCTGATTCCCCGCGTCTGATTCCTTACCTCTGATTCCCAATCTATGATTCCCCACATCTGATTCCCTATATCTTATTCTCCTCCTCTGTTTCCCAGCCTCTAATTCTCCGACTCTGTTTCCCCATATCTGATTCCCCACCTCTGATTCCCCAGCTCTGATTCCCTGCCTCTGATTCCCCGCCTCTGATTCCCCATCTCTGATTCATCACCTCTGATTCCCCACCTCTGATTCCCCATATCTGATACCCCGCCTCTGTTTCCCCGACTCTGATTCCCCGCCTCTGATTCCCCATATCTGATTCTCCGCTTCTGATTCCCCAACTCTGATTCCCCGCCTCTGATTCGCCAGCTATGATTCCCCGCCTCTGATTCCCCGCGTATGATTCCCTGGCTCTGATTCCCCGCCTCTGAATCCCTGCGTCTGATTCCCCGCCTCTGATTCCCCATCTCTGATTCCCCATCTCTGATTCCCCAATTCTGATTCCCCGCCTCTGATTCCCCAGCTATGATTCCCCGCCTCTGATTCCCCGCGTATGATTCCCTGCCTCTGATTCACCACCTCTGATTCCCTGCGTCTGATTCCCCGCCTCTGATTCCCCACCTCTGATTCCCCACCTCTGATTCCCCATATCTGATACCCCGCCTCTGTTTCCCCGACTCTGATTCCCCACCTCTGACTCCCCATATCTGATTCTCCGCTTCTGATTCCCCAACTCTGATTCCCCGCCTCTGAATCGCCAGCTATGATTCCCCGCCTCTGATTCCCCGCGTCTGATTCCCTGCCTCTGATTCCCCGCCACTGAATCCCCATCTCTGATTCACCACCTCTGATTCCCTGCGTCAGATTCCACGCCTCTGATTCCCCATCTCTGATTCCCCATCTCTGATTCCCCAATTCTGATTCCCCGCCTCTGATTCCCCAGCTCTGATACCCCGCCTCTGATTCCCTGCCTCTGATTCTCAACCTCTGATTCCCCACCTCTGATTCCCCATATCTGATTCTCCGCGTCTGTTTCCCCACCTCTGATTCCCGGCCTCTGATTCCAGGCCTCTGATTCCCGGCCTCTGATTCCCGGCCTCTGATTCCCCGCTTCTGATTCTGATTCATTGACTCTGATTCCCCATCTCTGATTCCCCACATCTGATTCCCTGCCTCTGATACCCTGCCTCTGATTCCCCGCCTCTGAATCCCCGCCTCTGATTCCCCACCTCTGATACCCCATATCTGATTACCCGCCTCTGTTTCCCCTCCTCTGATTCCCCGCCTCTGTTTCCCCATATCTGATTCCCGGACTCTGATTCCCCAGCTCAGATTACCCATCTCTGATTCTGCACATCCGATTCCCTGCCTCTGATTCCCCGCCTCTGATTTCCTGCATCTGATTCCCTACCTCTGATTCCCAACCTATGATTCCCCACCTCTGATTCACTATATCTGATTCTCCGCCTCTGTTTCCCAGCCTCTAATTCCCCGCCTCTGTTTCCCCATATCTGATTCCCCGCCTCTGATTCCCCGCCTCTGATTCCCCGCCTCTGATTCCCCATATCTGATTCCCCGCCTCTGATTGCCCAACTCTGATTCCCCGCCTCTGATTCCCCATCTCTGATTCCCCGCCTCTGATTCCCCGCGTCTGATTCCCCGCCTCTGATTCCCCGCCACTGATTCACCATCTCTGATTCACCACCTCTGATTCCCCACCTCTGATTCCCCATATCTAATTCCCCGCCTCTGTTTCCCCGCCTCAGATTCCCCGCCTCTGATTCCCGGACTCTGAGTCCCCACCTCTGATTCCCGGCCTCTGATTCCCGGCCTCTGATTCCCGGCCTTTGATTCCCGGCCTCTGATTCCCCGCTTCTGATTCTGATTCCCTGCCTCTGATTCCCCATCTCTGATTCCCCACATCTGATTCCCTGCCTCTGATACCCTGCCTCTGATTCCCCGCCTCTGATTCCCCGCCTCTGATTCCCCACCTCTGATTCCCTATATCTGATTACCCGCCTCTGTTTCCCCGCCTCTGATTCCGCGCCTCTGTTTCCCCATATCTGATTCCCGGACTCTGATTCGCCAGCTCAGATTACCCATCTCTGATTCTGCACATCCGATTCCCTGCCTCTAATTCCCCACCTCTGATACACCGCGTCTGATTCCCTGCCTCTGATGCCCTGCCTCTGATTCCTAATCTCTGATTCCCTGCCTCTGATTCCCCGCCTCTGATTCCCCGCCTCTGATTCCCCATATCTGATTCCCCGCCTCTGATTCCCCAACTCTGATTCCCCGCCTCTGATTCCCCAGCTCTGATTCCCCGCCTCTGATTCCCCGCGTCTGATTCCCCGCCTCTGATTCCCCGCCTCTGATTCACCATCTCTGATTCACCACCTCTGATTCCCCACCTCTGATTCCCCATATCTGATTCCCCGCCTATGTTTCCCCGCCTCAGATTCCCCGCCTCTGATTCCCGGACTCTGAGTCCCCACCTCTGATTCCCGGCCTCTGATTCCCGACCTCTGATTGCCGGCCTCTGATTCCCGGTCTCTGATTCCCCGCTTCTGATTCTGATTCCCTGCCTCTGATTCCCATCTCTGATTCCCCACATCTCATTCCATGCCTCTGATTCCCTGCCTCTGATCCCCACCTTTGATTCCCCGCCTCTGATTCCCAACCTCTGATTCCCCACCTCAGATTCCCCATATCTGATGCCCCGCCTCTGTTTCCCCGCCTCTGATTCCCCGCCTCTGTTTCCCCATATCTGATTCCCGGATTCTGATTCCCCACCTCTGATTCCCCATCTCTGATTCCGCACATCCGATTCCCTGCCTCTGATTCCCCGCCTCTGATTCCCCGCGTCTGATTCCTTACCTCTGATTCCCAATCTATGATTCCCCACCTCTGATTCCCTATATCTGATTCTCCGCCTCTGTTTCCCAGCCTCTGATTCTCTGACTCTGTTTCCCCATATCTGATTCCCCGCGTCTGATTCCCCGCCTCTTATTCCCCGCCTCTGATTCACCATCTCTGATTCACCACCTCTGATTCCCCACCTCTGATTCCCCATATCTGATTCTCCGCCTCTGTTTCTCCGCCTCAGATTCCCCGCCTCTGATTCCCGGACTCTGAGTCCCCACCTCTGATTCCCGGCCTCTGATTCCCGGCCTCTGATTCCCGGCCTCTGATTCCCGGCCTCTGATTCCCGGCCTCTGATTCCCCGCTTCTGATTCTGATTCCCTGCCTCTGATTCCCCATCTCTGATTCCCCACATCTGATTCCATGCCTCTGATTCCCTGCCTCTGATCACCACATTTGATTCCCCGCCTCTGATTCCCAACCTCTGATTCCCCACCTCTGATTCCCCATATCTGATGCCCCGCCTCTGTTTCCCTGCCTCTGATTCCCCGCCTCTGTTTCAACATATCTGATTCCCGGATTCTGATTCCCCACCTCTGATTCCCCATCTCTGATTCCGCACATCCGATTCCCTGCCTCTGATTCCCCGCCTCTGATTCCCCGCGTCTGATTCCTTACCTCTGATTCCCAATCTATGATTCCCCACCTCTGATTCCCTATATCTGATTCTCCGCCTCTGTTTCCCAGCCTCTGATTCTCTGACTCTGTTTCCCCATATCTGATTCCCCACCTCTGATTCCCCAACTCTGATTCCCTGCCTCTGATTCCCCAGCTCTGATTGCCCGCCTCTGATACCCCGCATCTGATTCCCTGCCTCTGATTCCCCGCCTCTGATCCACAGCTCTGATTCCCCACCTCTGATTCCCCACGTCTGATTCCCTGCCTCTTATTCCCCGCCTCTGATTCCCCATCTCTGATTCATCACCTCTGATTCCCCGCCTCTGATTCCCCGCCTCTGATTCACCATCTCTGATTCACCACCTCTGATTCCCCACCTCTGATTCCCCATATCTGATTCCCCGCCTATGTTTCCCCGCCTCAGATTCCCCGCCTCTGATTCCCGGACTCTGAGTCCCCACCTCTGATTCCCGGCCTCTGATTCCCGACCTCTGATTGCCGGCCTCTGATTCCCGGTCTCTGATTCCCCGCTTCTGATTCTGATTCCCTGCCTCTGATTCCCATCTCTGATTCCCCACATCTCATTCCATGCCTCTGATTCCCTGCCTCTGATCCCCACCTTTGATTCCCCGCCTCTGATTCCCAACCTCTGATTCCCCACCTCAGATTCCCCATATCTGATGCCCCGCCTCTGTTTCCCCGCCTCTGATTCCCCGCCTCTGTTTCCCCATATCTGATTCCCGGATTCTGATTCCCCACCTCTGATTCCCCATCTCTGATTCCGCACATCCGATTCCCTGCCTCTGATTCCCCGCCTCTGATTCCCCGCGTCTGATTCCTTACCTCTGATTCCCAATCTATGATTCCCGACCTCTGATTCCCTATATCTGATTCTCCGCCTCTGTTTCCCAGCCTCTGATTCTCTGACTCTGTTTCCCCATATCTGATTCCCCGCGTCTGATTCCCCGCCTCTTATTCCCAGCCTCTGATTCACCATCTCTGATTCACCACCTCTGATTCCCCACCTCTGATTCCCCATATCTGATTCCCCGCCTCTGTTTCTCCGCCTCAGATTCCCCGCCTCTGATTCCCGGACTCTGAGTCCCCACCTCTGATTCCCGGCCTCTGATTCCCGGCCTCTGATTCCCGGCCTCTGATTCCCGGCCTCTGATTCCCGGCCTCTGATTCCCCGCTTCTGATTCTGATTCCCTGCCTCTGATTCCCCATCTCTGATTCCCCACATCTGATTCCATGCCTCTGATTCCCTGCCTCTGATCACCACATTTGATTCCCCGCCTCTGATTCCCAACCTCTGATTCCCCACCTCTGATTCCCCATATCTGATGCCCCGCCTCTGTTTCCCTGCCTCTGATTCCCCGCCTCTGTTTCAACATATCTGATTCCCGGATTCTGATTCCCCACCTCTGATTCCCCATCTCTGATTCCGCACATCCGATTTCCTGCCTCTGATTCCCCGCCTCTGATTCCCCGCGTCTGATTCCTTACCTCTGATTCCCAATCTATGATTCCCCACCTCTGATTCCCTATATTTGATTCTCCGCCTCTGTTTCCCAGCCTCTGATTCCCCGCCTCTGTTTCCCCATATCTGATTCCCGGATTCTGATTCCCCACCTCTGATTCCCCATCTCTGATTCCGCACATCCGATTCCCTGCCTCTGATTCCCCGCCTCTGATTCCCCGCGTCTGATTCCTTACCTCTGATTCCCAATCTATGATTCCCCACCTCTGATTCCCTATATCTGATTCTCCGCCTCTGTTTCCCAGCCTCTGATTCTCTGACTCTGTTTCCCCATATCTGATTCCCCGCGTCTGATTCCCCGCCTCTTATTCCCCGCCTCTGTTTCCCCGACTCTGATTCCCCGCCTCCGATTCCCCATATCTGATTCTCCGCTTCTGATTCCCCAACTCTGATTCCCCGCCTCTGATTCGCCAGCTATGATTCCCCGCCTCTGATTCCCCGCGTCTGATTCCCTGCCTCTGATTCCCCGCCTCTGAATACCCATCTCTGATTAACCACCTCTGATTCCCTGCGTCTGATTCCCCGCCTCTGATTCCCCATCTCTGATGCCCCGCCTCTGATTCCCCGCCTCTGATTCCCCGCCTCTCTTTCCCCATCTCTGATTCCGCACATCCGATTCCCTGCGTCTGATTCCCCACCTCTGATTCCCCGCGTCTGATTCCTTACCTCTGATTCCCAATCTATGATTCCCCACCTCGTATTCCCTCTATCATATTCTCCGCCTCTGTTTCCCAGCCTCTGATTCTCCGACTCTGTTTCCCCATATCTGATTCCCCACCTCTGATTCCCCAGCTCTGATTCCCTGCCTCTGATACACCGCGTCTGATTCCCTGCCTCTGATTCCCCGCCTCTGATTCCCCAGCTCTGATTCCCCACCTCTGATTCCCCGCGTCTGATTCCCTGACTCTGATTCCCCGCCTCTGATTCCCCATCTCTGAATCACCACCTCTGATTCACCACCTCTGATTCCCCATATCTAATTCCCCGCCTCTGTTTCCCCATATCTCATTCCCGGACTCTGATTCCCCACCTCTGATTCCCCAGCTCTGATTCCGCACATCCGATTCCCTGCCTCTGATTCCCCGCCTCTGATTCCCCGCGTCTGATTCCCTACCTCTGATTCACAACCCTTGATTCCCCACCTCTGATTCCCTATATCTGATTCTCCACCTCTGTTTCCCAGCCTCTGATTCTCTGACTCTGTTTCCCCATATCTGATTCCCCGCCTCTGATTCCCCAACTCTGATTCCCCGCCTCTGATTCCCCAGCTCTGATTCCCCGCCTCTGATACCCCGCGTCTGATTCCCTGCCTCTGATTCCCTGCCTCTGATTCCCCAGCTCTGATTCCCCACCTCTGATTCCCCGCGTCTGATTCCCTGCCTCTGATTCCCCGCCTCTGATTCCCCATCTCTGATTCATCACCTCTGATTCACCACCTCTGATTCCCTGCGTCTGATTCCCCGCCTCTGATTCCCCATCTCTGATTCCCCATCTCTGATTCCCCAATTCTGATTCCCCGCCTCTGATTCCCCAGCTCTGATACCCCGCCTCTGATTCCCTGCTTCTGATTCTCAAACTCTGATTCCCCACCTCTGATTCCCCATATCTGATTCCCCGCGTCTGTTTCCCCACCTCTGATTCCCGGCCACTGATTCCAGGCCTCTGATTCCCGGCCTCTGATTCCCGGCCTCTGATTCCCCGCTTCTGATTCTGATTCCCTGCCTCTGATTCCCCATCTCTGATTCCCCACATCTGATTCCCTGCCTCTGATACCCAGCCTCTGATTCCCCGCCTCTGATTCCCCGCCTCTGATTCCCCACCTCTGATTCCCTATATCTGATTACCCGCCTCTGTTTCCCCGCCTCTGATTCCGCGCCTCTGTTTCCCCATATCTGATTCCCGGACTCTGATTCCCCAGCTCAGATTACCCATCTCTGATTCTGCACATCCGATTCCCTGCCTCTGATTCCCCGCCTCTGATTCCCTGCATCTGAATCCCTACCTCTGATTCCCAACCTATGATTCCCCACCTCTGATTCCCTATATCTGATTCTCCGCCTCTGTTTCCCAGCCTCTGATTCCCCGCCTCTGTTTCCCCATATCTGATTCCCCGCCTCTGATTCCCCAACTCTGATTCCCTGCCCCTGATTCCCCAGCTCTAATTCCCCACCTCTGATACACCGCGTCTGATTCCCTGCCTCTGATGCCCTGCCTCTGATTCCTAATCTCTGATTCCCTGCCTCTGATTCCCCGCCTCTGATTCCCCGCCTCTGATTCCCCATATCTGATTCCCCGCCTCTGATTCCCCAACTCTGATTCCCCGCCTCTGATTCCCCAGCTCTGATTCCCCGCCTCTGATTCCCCGCGTCTGATTCCCCGCCTCTGATTCCCCGCCTCTGATTCACCATCTCTGATTCACCACCTCTGATTCCCCACCTCTGATTCCCCATATCTGATTCCCTGCCTCTGTTTCTCCGCCTCAGATTCCCCGCCTCTGATTCCCGGACTCTGAGTCCCCACCTCTGATTCCCGGCCTCTGATTCCCGTCCTCTGATTCCCGGCCTCTGATTCCCGGCCTCTGATTCCCGGCCTCTGATTCCCCGCTTCTGATTCTGATTCCCTGCCTCTGATTCCCCATCTCTGATTCCCCACATCTGATTCCATGCCTCTGATTCCCTGCCTCTGATCACCACCTTTGATTCCCCGCCTCTGATTCCCAACCTCTGATTCCCCACCTCTGATTCCCCATATCTGATGCCCCGCCTCTGTTTCCCCGCCTCTGATTCCCCGCCTCTGTTTCAACATATCTGATTCCCGGATTCTGATTCCCCACCTCTGATTCCCCATCTCTGATTCCGCACATCCGATTCCCTGCCTCTGATTCCCCGCCTCTGATTCCCCATCTCTGATTCATCACCTCTGATTCCCCACCTCTGATTCACCATATCTGATTCCCCGCCTCTGTTTCCCCGACTCTGATTCCCCGCCTCTGATTCCCCATATCTGATTCTCCGCTTCTGATTCCCCAACTCTGATTCCCCGCCTCTGATTCGCCAGCTATGATTCCCCGCCTCTGATTCCCCGCGTCTGATTCCCTTCCTCTGATTCCCCGCCTCTGAATACCCATCTCTGATTCACCACCTCTGATTCCCTGCGTCTGATTCCCCGCCTCTGATTCCCCATCTCTGATGCCCCGCCTCTGATTCCCCGCCTCTGATTCCCAGCCTCTGTTTCCCCATCTCTGATTCCGCACATCCGATTCCCTGCCTCTGATTCCCCACCTCTGATTCCCCGCGTCTGATTCCTTACCTCTGATTCCCAATCTATGATTCCCCACCTCTTATTCCCTCTATCATATTCTCCGCCTCTGTTTCCCAGCCTCTGATTCTCCGACTCTGTTTCCCCATATCTGATTCCCCACCTCTGATTCCCCAGCTCTGATTCCCTGCCTCTGATACACCGCGTCTGATTCCCTGACTCTGATTCCCCGCCTCTGATTCCCCAGCTCTGATTCCCCACCTCTGATTCCCCGCGTCTGATTCCCTGCCTCTGATTCCCCGCCTCTGATTCCCCATCTCTGAATCACCACCTCTGATTCACCACCTCTGATTCCCCATATCTGATTCCCCGCCTCTGATTCCCCAGCTCTGATTCCCCGCCTCTGATTCCCCGCGTCTGATTCCCCGCCTCTGATTCCCCGCCTCTGATTCACCATCTCTGATTCACCACCTCTGATTCCCCACCTCTGATTCCCCATATCTGATTCCCCGCCTCTGTTTCTCCGCCTCAGATTCCCCGCCTCTGATTCCCGGACTCTGAGTCCCCACCTCTGATTCCCGGCCTCTGATTCCCGTCCTCTGATTCCCGGCCTCTGATTCCCGGCCTCTGATTCCCGGCCTCTGATTCCCCGCTTCTGATTCTGATTCCCTGCCTCTGATTCCCCATCTCTGATTCCCCACATCTGATTCCATGCCTCTGATTCCCTGCCTCTGATCACCACCTTTGATTCCCCGCCTCTGATTCCCAACCTCTGATTCCCCACCTCTGATTCCCCATATCTGATGCCCCGCCTCTGTTTCCCCGCCTCTGATTCCCCGCCTCTGTTTCAACATATCTGATTCCCGGATTCTGATTCCCCACCTCTGATTCCCCATCTCTGATTCTGCACATCCGATTCCCTGCCTCTGATTCCCCGCCTCTGATTCCCCATCTCTGATTCATCACCTCTGATTCCCCACCTCTGATTCACCATATCTGATTCCCCGCCTCTGTTTCCCCGACTCTGATTCCCCGCCTCTGATTCCCCATATCTGATTCTCCACTTCTGATTCCCCAACTCTGATTCCCCGCCTCTGATCCGCCAGCTATGATTCCCCGCCTCTGATTCCCCGCGTCTGATTCCCTTCCTCTGATTCCCCGCCTCTGAATACCCATCTCTGATTCACCACCTCTGATTCCCTGCGTCTGATTCCCCGCCTCTGATTCCCCATCTCTGATGCCCCGCCTCTGATTCCCCGCCTCTGATTCCCAGCCTCTGTTTCCCCATCTCTGATTCCGCACATCCGATTCCCTGCCTCTGATTCCCCACCTCTGATTCCCCGCGTCTGATTCCTTACCTCTGATTCCCAATCTATGATTCCCCACCTCTTATTCCCTCTATCATATTCTCCGCCTCTGTTTCCCAGCCTCTGATTCTCCGACTCTGTTTCCCCATATCTGATTCCCCACCTCTGATTCCCCAGCTCTGATTCCCTGCCTCTGATACACCGCGTCTGATTCCCTGCCTCTGATTCCCCGCCTCTGATTCCCCAGCTCTGATTCCCCACCTCTGATTCCCCGCGTCTGATTCCCTGCCTCTGATTCCCCGCCTCTGATTCCCCATCTCTGAATCACCACCTCTGATTCACCACCTCTGATTCCCCATATCTGATTCCCCGCCTCTGTTTCCCCATATCTCATTCCCGGACTCTGATTCCCCACCTCTGATTCCCCAGCTCTGATTCCGCACATCCGATTCCCTGCCTCTGATTCCCCGCCTCTGATTCCCCGCGTCTGATTCCCTACCTCTGATTCACAACCCTTGATTCCCCACCTCTGATTCCCTATATCTGATTCTCCACCTCTGTTTCCCAGCCTCTGATTCTCTGACTCTGTTTCCCCATATCTGATTCCCCGCCTCTGATTCCCCAACTCTGATTCCCCGCCTCTGATTCCCCAGCTCTGATTCCCCACCTCTGATTCCCCGCGTCTGATTCCCTGCCTCTGATTCCCCGCCTCTGATTCCCCATCTCTGATTCATCACCTCTGATTCACCACCTCTGATTCCCTGCGTCTGATTCCCCGCCTCTGATTCCCCATCTCTGATTCCCCATCTCTGATTCCCCAATTCTGATTCCCCGCCTCTGATTCCCCAGCTCTGATACCCCGCCTCTGATTCCCTGCCTCTGATTCTCAAACTCTGATTCCCCACCTCTGATTCCCCATATCTGATTCCCCGCGTCTGTTTCCCCACCTCTGATTCCCGGCCTCTGATTCCAGGCCTCTGATTCCCGGCCTCTGATTCCCGGCCTCTGATTCCCCGCTTCTGATTCTGATTCCCTGCCTCTGATTCCCCATCTCTGATTCCCCACATCTGATTCCCTGCCTCTGATACCCTGCCTCTGATTCCCCGCCTCTGATTCCCCGCCTCTGATTCCCCACCTCTGATTCCCTATATCTGATTACCCGCCTCTGTTTCCCCGCCTCTGATTCCGCGCCTCTGTTTCCCCATATCTGATTCCCGGACTCTGATTCCCCAGCTCAGAATACCCATCTCTGATTCTGCACATCCGATTCCCTGCCTCTGATTCCCCGCCTCTGATTCCCTGCATCTGAATCCCTACCTCTGATTCCCAACCTATGATTCCCCACCTCTGATTCCCTATATCTGATTCTCCGCCTCTGTTTCCCAGCCTCTGATTCCCCGCCTCTGTTTCCCCATATCTGATTCCCCGCCTCTGATTCCCCAACTCTGATTCCCTGCCCCTGATTCCCCAGCTCTAATTCCCCACCTCTGATACACCGCGTCTGATTCCCTGCCTCTGATGCCCTGCCTCTGATTCCTAATCTCTGATTCCCTGCCTCTGATTCCCCGCCTCTGATTCCCCGCCTCTGATTCCCCATATCTGATTCCCTGCCTCTGATTCCCCAACTCTGATTCCCCGCCTCTGATTCCCCAGCTCTGATTCCCCGCCTCTGATTCCCCGCGTCTGATTCCCCGCCTCTGATTCCCCGCCTCTGATTCACCATCTCTGATTCACCACCTCTGATTCCCCACCTCTGATTCCCCATATCTGATTCCCCGCCTCTGTTTCTCCGCCTCAGATTCCCCGCCTCTGATTCCCGGACTCTGAGTCCCCACCTCTGATTCCCGGCCTCTGATTCCCGGCCTCTGATTCCCGGCCTCTGATTCCCGGCCTCTGATTCCCGGCCTCTGATTCCCCGCTTCTGATTCTGATTCCCTGCCTCTGATTCCCCATCTCTGATTCCCCACTTCTGATTCCATGCCTCTGATTCCCTCCCTCTGATCACCACCTTTGATTCCCCGCCTCTGATTCCCAACCTCTGATTCCCCACCTCTGATTCCCCATATCTGATGCCCCGCCTCTGTTTCCCCGCCTCTGATTCCCCGCCTCTGTTTCAACATATCTGATTCCCGGATTCTGATTCCCCACCTCTGATTCCCCATCTCTGATTCCGCACATCCGATTCCCTGCCTCTGATTCCCCGCCTCTGATTCCCCGCGTCTGGTTCCTTACCTCTGATTCCCAATCTATGATTCCCCACCTCTGATTCCCTACATCTGATTCTCCGCCTCTGTTTCCCAGCCTCTGATTCTCTGACTCTGTTTCCCCATATCTGATTCCCCACCTCTGATTAACCAACTCTGATTCCCTGCCTCTGATTCCCCAGCTCTGATTCCCCGCCTCTGATACCCCGCATCTGATTCCCTGCCTCTGATTCCCCGCCTCTGATCCACAGCTCTGATTCCCCACCTCTGATTACCCACGTCTGATTCCCTGCCTCTGATTCCCCGCCTCTGATTCCCCATCTCTGATTCATCACCTCTGATTCCCCACCTCTGATTCCCCATATCTGATTCCCCGCCTCTGTTTCCCCGACTCTGATTCCCCGCCTCTGATTCCCCATATCTGATTCTCCGCTTCTGATTCCCCAACTCTGATTCCCCGCCTCTGATTCGCCAGCTATGATTCCCCGCCTCTGATTCCCCGCGTCTGATTCCCTGCCTCTGATTCCCCGCCTCTGAATACCCATCTCTGATTCACCACCTCTGATTCCCTGCGTCTGATTCCCCGCCTCTGATTCCCCATCTCTGATGCCCCGCCTCTGATTCCCCGCCTCTGATTCCCCGCCTCTGTTTCCCCATCTCTGATTCCGCACATCCGATTCCCTGCCTCTGATTCCCGGCCTCTGATTCCCCGCGTCTGATTCCTTACCTCTGATTCCCAATCTATGATTCCCCACCTCTGATTCCCTATATCATATTCTCCGCCTCTGTTTCCCAGCCTCTGATTCTCCGACTCTGTTTCCCCATATCTGATTCCCCACCTCTGATTCCCCAGCTCTGATTCCCTGCCTCTGATACACCGCGTCTGATTCCCTGCCTCTGATTCCCCGCCTCTGATTCCCCAGCTCTGATTCCCCACCTCTGATTCCCCGCGTCTGATTCCCTGCCTCTGATTCCCCGCCTCTGATTCCCCATCTCTGAATCACCACCTCTGATTCACCACCTCTGATTCCCCATATCTGATTCCCCGCCTCTGTTTCCCCATATCTCATTCCCGGACTCTGATTCCCCACCACTGATTCCCCAGCTCTGATTCCGCACATCCGATTCCCTGCCTCTGATTCCCCGCCTCTGATTCCCCGCGTCTGATTCCCTATCTCTGATTCACAACCCTTGATTCCCCACCTCTGATTCCCTATATCTGATTCTCCGCCTCTGTTTCCCAGCCTCTGATTCTCTGACTCTGTTTCCCCATATCTGATTCCCCGCCTCTGATTCCCCAACTCTGATTCCCTGCCTCTGATTCCCCAGCTCTGATTCCCCGCCTCTGATACCCCGCGTCTGATTCCCTGCCTCTGATTCCCCGCCTCTGATTCCCCATCTCTGATTCATCACCTCTGATTCACCACCTCTGATTCCCTGCGTCTGATTCCCCGCCTCTGATTCCCCATCTCTGATTCCCCATCTCTGATTCCCCAATTCTGATTCCCCGCCTCTGATTCCCCAGCTCTGATACCCCGCCTCTGATTCCCTGCCTCTGATTCTCAAACTCTGATTCCCCACCTCTGATTCCCCATATCTGATTCCCCGCGTCTGTTTCCCCACCTCTGATTCCCGGCCTCTGATTCCAGGCCTCTGATTCCCGGCCTCTGATTCCCGGCCTCTGATTCCCCGCTTCTGATTCTGATTTCCTGCCTCTGATTCCCCATCTCTGATTCCCCACATCTGATTCCCTGCCTCTGATACCCTGCCTCTGATTCCCCGCCTCTGATTCCCCGCCTCTGATTCCCCACCTCTGATTCCCTATATCTGATTACCCGCCTCTGTTTCCCCGCCTCTGATTCCGCGCCTCTGTTTCCCCATATCTGATTCCCGGACTCTGATTCCCCAGCTCAGATTACCCATCTCTGATTCTGCACATCCGATTCCCTGCCTCTGATTCCCCAACTCTGATTCCCTGCCCCTGATTCCCCAGCTCTAATTCCCCACCTCTGATACACCGCGTCTGATTCCCTGCCTCTGATGCCCTGCCTCTGATTCCTAATCTCTGATTCCCTGCCTCTGATTCCCCGCCTCTGATTCCCCGCCTCTGATTCCCCATATCTGATTCCCCGCCTCTGATTCCCCAACTCTGATTCCCCGCCTCTGATTCCCCAGCTCTGATTCCCCGCCTCTGATTCCCCGCGTCTGATTCCCCGCCTCTGATTCCCCGCCTCTGATTCACCATCTCTGATTCACCACCTCTGATTCCCCACCTCTGATTCCCCATATCTGATTCCCCGCCTATGTTTCCCCGCCTCAGATTCCCCGCCTCTGATTCCCGGACTCTGAGTCCCCACCTCTGATTCCCGGCCTCTGATTCCCGACCTCTGATTGCCGGCCTCTGATTCCCGGTCTCTGATTCCCCGCTTCTGATTCTGATTCCCTGCCTCTGATTCCCATCTCTGATTCCCCACATCTCATTCCATGCCTCTGATTCCCTGCCTCTGATCCCCACCTTTGATTCCCCGCCTCTGATTCCCAACCTCTGATTCCCCACCTCAGATTCCCCATATCTGATGCCCCGCCTCTGTTTCCCCGCCTCTGATTCCCCGCCTCTGTTTCCCCATATCTGATTCCCGGATTCTGATTCCCCACCTCTGATTCCCCATCTCTGATTCCGCACATCCGATTCCCTGCCTCTGATTCCCCGCCTCTGATTCCCCGCGTCTGATTCCTTACCTCTGATTCCCAATCTATGATTCCCAACCTCTGATTCCCTATATCTGATTCTCCGCCTCTGTTACCCAGCCTCTGATTCTCTGACTCTGTTTCCCCATATCTGATTCCCCGCGTCTGATTCCCCGCCTCTTATTCCCCGCCTCTGATTCACCATCTCTGATTCACCACCTCTGATTCCCCACCTCTGATTCCCCATATCTGATTCCCCGCCTCTGTTTCTCCGCCTCAGATTCCCCGCCTCTGATTCCCGGACTCTGAGTCCCCACCTCTGATTCCCGGCCTCTGATTCCCGGCCTCTGATTCCCGGCCTCTGATTCCCGGCCTCTGATTCCCGGCCTCTGATTCCCCGCTTCTGATTCTGATTCCCTGCCTCTGATTCCCCATCTCTGATTCCCCACATCTGGTTCCATGCCTCTGATTCCCTGCCTCTGATCACCACCTTTGATTCCCCGCCTCTGATTCCCAACCTCTGATTCCCCACCTCTGATTCCCCATATCTGATGCCCCGCCTCTGTTTCCCTGCCTCTGATTCCCCGCCTCTGTTTCAACATATCTGATTCCCGGATTCTGATTCCCCACCTCTGATTCCCCATCTCTGATTCCGCACATCCGATTCCCTGCCTCTGATTCCCCGCCTCTGATTCCCCGCGTCTGATTCCTTACCTCTGATTCCCAATCTATGATTCCCCACCTCTGATTCCCTATATCTGATTCTCCGCCTCTGTTTCCCAGCCTCTGATTCTCTGACTCTGTTTCCCCATATCTGATTCCCCACCTCTGATTCCCCAACTCTGATTCCCTGCCTCTGATTCCCCAGCTCTGATTCCCCGCCTCTGATACCCCGCATCTGATTCCCTGCCTCTGATTCCCCGCCTCTGATCCACAGCTCTGATTCCCCACCTCTGATTCCCCACGTCTGATTCCCTGCCTCTTATTCCCCGCCTCTGATTCCCCATCTCTGATTCATCACCTCTGATTCCCCACCTCTGATTCACCATATCTGATTCCCCGCCTCTGTTTCTCCGACTCTGATTCCCCGCCTCTGATTCCCCATATCTGATTCTCCGCTTCTGATTCCCCAACTCTGATTCCCCGCCTCTGATTCGCCAGCTATGATTCCCCGCCTCTGATTCCCCGCGTCTGATTCCCTGCCTCTGATTCCCCGCTTCTGAATACCCATCTCTGATTAACCACCTCTGATTCCCTGCGTCTGATTCCCCGCCTCTGATTCCCCATCTCTGATGCCCCGCCTCTGATTCCCCGCCTCTGATTCCCCGCCTCTCTTTCCCCATCTCTGATTCCGCACATCCGATTCCCTGCGTCTGATTCTCCACCTCTGATTCCCCGCGTCTGATTCCTTACCTCTGATTCCCAATCTATGATTCCCCACCTCGTATTCCCTCTATCATATTCTCCGCCTCTGTTTCCCAGCCTCTGATTCTCCGACTCTGTTTCCCCATATCTGATTCCCCACCTCTGATTCCCCAGCTCTGATTCCCTGCCTCTGATACACCGCGTCTGATTCCCTGCCTCTGATTCCCCGCCTCTGATTCCCCAGCTCTGATTCCCCACCTCTGATTCCCCGCGTCTGATTCCCTGCCTCTGATTCCCCGCCTCTGATTCCCCATGTCTGAATCACCACCTCTGATTCACCACCTCTGATTCCCCATATCTGATTCCCCGCCTCTGTTTCCCCATATCTCATTCCCGGACTCTGATTCCCCACCTCTGATTCCCCAGCTCTGATTCCGCACATCCGATTCCCTGCCTCTGATTCCCCGCCTCTGATTCCCCGCGTCTGATTCCCTACCTCTGATTCACAACCCTTGATTCCCCACCTCTGATTCCCTATATCTGATTCTCCACCTCTGTTTCCCAGCCTCTGATTCTCTGACTCTGTTTCCCCATATCTGATTCCCCGCCTCTGATTCCCCAACTCTGATTCCCCGCCTCTGTTTCCCCAGCTCTGATTCCCCACCTCTGATACCCCGCGTCTGATTCCCTGCCTCTGATTCCCTGCCTCTGATTCCCCAGCTCTGATTCCCCACCTCTGATTCCCCGCGTCTGATTCCCTGCCTCTGATTCCCCGCCTCTGATTCCCCATCTCTGATTCATCACCTCTGATTCACCACCTCTGATTCCCTGCGTCTGATTCCCCGCCTCTGATTCCCCATCTCTGATTCCCCATCTCTGATTCCCCAATTCTGATTCCCCGCCTCTGATTCCCCAGCTCTGATACCCCGCCTCTGATTCCCTGCCTCTGATTCTCAAACTCTGATTCCCCACCTCTGATTCCCCATATCTGATTCCCCGCGTCTGTTTCCCCACCTCTGATTCCCGGCCTCTGATTCCAGGCCTCTGATTCCCGGCCTCTGATTCCCGGCCTCTGATTCCCCGCTTCTGATTCTGATTCCCTGCCTCTGATTCCCCATCTCTGATTCCCCACATCTGATTCCCTGCCTCTGATACCCTGCCTCTGATTCCCCGCCTCTGATTCCCCGCCTCTGATTCCCCACCTCTGATTCCCTATATCTGATTACCCGCCTCTGTTTCCCCGCCTCTGATTCCGCGCCTCTGTTTCCCCATATCTGATTCCCGGACTCTGATTCCCCAGCTCAGATTACCCATCTCTGATTCTGCACATCCGATTCCCTGCCTCTGATTCCCCGCCTCTGATTCCCTGCATCTGAATCCCTACCTCTGATTCCCAACCTATGATTCCCCACCTCTGATTCCCTATATCTGATTCTCCGCCTCTGTTTCCCAGCCTCTGATTCCCCGCCTCTGTTTCCCCATATCTGATTCCCCGCCTCTGATTCCCCAACTCTGATTCCCTGCCCCTGATTCCCCAGCTCTAATTCCCCACCTCTGATACACCGCGTCTGATTCCCTGCCTCTGATGCCCTGCCTCTGATTCCTAATCTCTGATTCCCTGCCTCTGATTCCCCGCCTCTGATTCCCCGCCTCTGTTTCCCCATATCTGATTCCCCACCTCTGATTCCCCAGCTCTGATTCCCTGCCTCTGATACACCGCGTCTGATTCCCTGCCTCTGATTCCCCGCCTCTGATTCCCCAGCTCTGATTCCCCACCTCTGATTCCCCGCGTCTGATTCCCTGCCTCTGATTCCCCGCCTCTGATTCCCCATCTCTGAATCACCACCTCTGATTCACCACCTCTGATTCCCCATATCTGATTCCCCGCCTCTGTTTCCCCATATCTCATTCCCGGACTCTGATTCCCCACCTCTGATTCCCCAGCTCTGATTCCGCACATCCGATTCCCTGCCTCTGATTCCCCGCCTCTGATTCCCCGCGTCTGATTCCCTACCTCTGATTCACAACCCTTGATTCCCCACCTCTGATTCCCTATATCTGATTCTCCGCCTCTGTTTCCCAGCCTCTGATGCTCTGACTCTGTTTCCCCATATCTGATTCCCCACCTCTGATTCCCCAACTCTGATTCCCTGCCTCTGATTCCCCAGCTCTGATTCCCCGCCTCTGATACCCCGCGTCTGATTCCCTGCCTCTGATTCCCCGCCTCTGATTCCCCATCTCTGATTCATCACCTCTGATTCACCACCTCTGATTCCCTGCGTCTGATTCCCCGCCTCTGATTCCCCATCTCTGATTCCCCATCTCTGATTCCCCAATTCTGATTCCCCGCCTCTGATTCCCCAGCTCTGATACCCCGCCTCTGATTCCCTGCCTCTGATTCTCAAACTCTGATTCCCCACCTCTGATTCCCCATATCTGATTCCCCGCGTCTGTTTCCCCACCTCTGATTCCCGGCCTCTGATTCCAGGCCTCTGATTCCCGGCCTCTGATTCCCGGCCTCTGATTCCCCGCTTCTGATTCTGATTCCCTGCCTCTGATTCCCCATCTCTGATTCCCCACATCTGATTCCCTGCCTCTGATACCCTGCCTCTGATTCCCCGCCTCTGATTCCCCGCCTCTGATTCCCCACCTCTGATTCCCTATATCTGATTACCCGCCTCTGTTTCCCCGCCTCTGATTCCGCGCCTCTGTTTCCCCATATCTGATTCCCGGACTCTGATTCCCCAGCTCAGATTACCCATCTCTGATTCTGCACATCCGATTCCCTGCCTCTGATTCCCCAACTCTGATTCCCTGCCCCTGATTCCCCAGCTCTAATTCCCCACCTCTGATACACCGCGTCTGATTCCCTGCCTCTGATGCCCTGCCTCTGATTCCTAATCTCTGATTCCCTGCCTCTGATTCCCCGCCTCTGATTCCCCGCCTCTGATTCCCCATATCTGATTCCCCGCCTCTGATTCCCCAACTCTGATTCCCCGCCTCTGATTCCCCAGCTCTGATTCCCCGCCTCTGATTCCCCGCGTCTGATTCCCCGCCTCTGATTCCCCGCCTCTGATTCACCATCTCTGATTCACCACCTCTGATTCCCCACCTCTGATTCCCCATATCTGATTCCCCGCCTATGTTTCCCCGCCTCAGATTCCCCGCCTCTGATTCCCGGACTCTGAGTCCCCACCTCTGATTCCCGGCCTCTGATTCCTGACCTCTGATTGCCGGCCTCTGATTCCCGGTCTCTGATTCCCCGCTTCTGATTCTGATTCCCTGCCTCTGATTCCCATCTCTGATTCCCCACATCTCATTCCATGCCTCTGATTCCCTGCCTCTGATCCCCATCTTTGATTCCCCGCCTCTGATTCCCAACCTCTGATTCCCCGCCTCTGTTTCCCCATATCTGATTCCCGGATTCTGATTCCCCACCTCTGATTCCCCATCTCTGATTCCGCACATCCGATTCCCTGCCTCTGATTCCCCGCCTCTGATTCCCCGCGTCTGATTCCTTACCTCTGATTCTCAATCTATGATTCCCCACCTCTGATTCCCTATATCTGATTCTCCGCCTCTGTTTCCCAGCCTCTGATTCTCTGACTCTGTTTCCCCATATCTGATTCCCCGCGTCTGATTCCCCGCCTCTTATTCCCCGCCTCTGATTCACCATCTCTGATTCACCACCTCTGATTCCCCACCTCTGATTCCCCATATCTGATTCCCCGCCTCTGTTTCTCCGCCTCAGATTCCCCGCCTCTGATTCCCGGACTCTGAGTCCCCACCTCTGATTCCCGGCCTCTGATTCCCGGCCTCTGATTCCCGGCCTCTGATTCCCGGCCTCTGATTCCCGGCCTCTGATTCCCCGCTTCTGATTCTGATTCCCTGCCTCTGATTCCCCATCTCTGATTCCCCACATCTGATTCCATGCCTCTGATTCCCTGCCTCTGATCACCACCTTTGATTCCCCGCCTCTGATTCCCAACCTCTGATTCCCCACCTCTGATTCCCCATATCTGATGCCCCGCCTCTGTTTCCCTGCCTCTGATTCCCCGCCTCTGTTTCAACATATCTGATTCCCGGATTCTGATTCCCCACCTCTGATTCCCCATCTCTGATTCCGCACATCCGATTCCCTGCCTCTGATTCCCCGCCTCTGATTCCCCGCGTCTGATTCCTTACCTCTGATTCCCAATCTATGATTCCCCACCTCTGATTCCCTATATCTGATTCTCCGCCTCTGTTTCCCAGCCTCTGATTCTCTGACTCTGTTTCCCCATATCTGATTCCCCACCTCTGATTCCCCAACTCTGATTCCCTGCCTCTGATTCCCCAGCTCTGATTCCCCGCCTCTGATACCCCGCATCTGATTCCCTGCCTCTGATTCCCCGCCTCTGATCCACAGCTCTGATTCCCCACCTCTGATTCCCCACGTCTGATTCCCTGCCTCTTATTCCCCGCCTCTGATTCCCCATCTCTGATTCATCACCTCTGATTCCCCACCTCTGATTCACCATATCTGATTCCCCGCCTCTGTTTCTCCGACTCTGATTCCCCGCCTCTGATTCCCCATATCTGATTCTCCGCTTCTGATTCCCCAACTCTGATTCCCCGCCTCTGATTCGCCAGCTATGATTCCCCGCCTCTGATTCCCCGCGTCTGATTCCCTGCCTCTGATTCCCCGCTTCTGAATACCCATCTCTGATTAACCACCTCTGATTCCCTGCGTCTGATTCCCCGCCTCTGATTCCCCATCTCTGATGCCCCGCCTCTGATTCCCCGCCTCTGATTCCCCGCCTCTCTTTCCCCATCTCTGATTCCGCACATCCGATTCCCTGCGTCTGATTCTCCACCTCTGATTCCCCGCGTCTGATTCCTTACCTCTGATTCCCAATCTATGATTCCCCACCTCGTATTCCCTCTATCATATTCTCCGCCTCTGTTTCCCAGCCTCTGATTCTCCGACTCTGTTTCCCCATATCTGATTCCCCACCTCTGATTCCCCAGCTCTGATTCCCTGCCTCTGATACACCGCGTCTGATTCCCTGCCTCTGATTCCCCGCCTCTGATTCCCCAGCTCTGATTCCCCACCTCTGATTCCCCGCGTCTGATTCCCTGCCTCTGATTCCCCGCCTCTGATTCCCCATGTCTGAATCACCACCTCTGATTCACCACCTCTGATTCCCCATATCTGATTCCCCGCCTCTGTTTCCCCATATCTCATTCCCGGACTCTGATTCCCCACCTCTGATTCCCCAGCTCTGATTCCGCACATCCGATTCCCTGCCTCTGATTCCCCGCCTCTGATTCCCCGCGTCTGATTCCCTACCTCTGATTCACAACCCTTGATTCCCCACCTCTGATTCCCTATATCTGATTCTCCACCTCTGTTTCCCAGCCTCTGATTCTCTGACTCTGTTTCCCCATATCTGATTCCCCGCCTCTGATTCCCCAACTCTGATTCCCCGCCTCTGATTCCCCAGCTCTGATTCCCCGCCTCTGATACCCCGCGTCTGATTCCCTGCCTCTGATTCCCTGCCTCTGATTCCCCAGCTCTGATTCCCCACCTCTGATTCCCCGCGTCTGATTCCCTGCCTCTGATTCCCCGCCTCTGATTCCCCATCTCTGATTCATCACCTCTGATTCACCACCTCTGATTCCCTGCGTCTGATTCCCCGCCTCTGATTCCCCATCTCTGATTCCCCATCTCTGATTCCCCAATTCTGATTCCCCGCCTCTGATTCCCCAGCTCTGATACCCCGCCTCTGATTCCCTGCCTCTGATTCTCAAACTCTGATTCCCCACCTCTGATTCCCCATATCTGATTCCCCGCGTCTGTTTCCCCACCTCTGATTCCCGGCCTCTGATTCCAGGCCTCTGATTCCCGGCCACTGATTCCCGGCCTCTGATTCCCCGCTTCTGATTCTGATTCCCTGCCTCTGATTCCCCATCTCTGATTCCCCACATCTGATTCCCTGCCTCTGATACCCTGCCTCTGATTCCCCGCCTCTGATTCCCCGCCTCTGATTCCCCACCTCTGATTCCCTATATCTGATTACCCGCCTCTGTTTCCCCGCCTCTGATTCCGCGCCTCTGTTTCCCCATATCTGATTCCCGGACTCTGATTCCCCAGCTCAGATTACCCATCTCTGATTCTGCACATCCGATTCCCTGCCTCTGATTCCCCGCCTCTGATTCCCTGCATCTGAATCCCTACCTCTGATTCCCAACCTATGATTCCCCACCTCTGATTCCCTATATCTGATTCTCCGCCTCTGTTTCCCAGCCTCTGATTCCCCGCCTCTGTTTCCCCATATCTGATTCCCCGCCTCTGATTCCCCAACTCTGATTCCCTGCCCCTGATTCCCCAGCTCTAATTCCCCACCTCTGATACACCGCGTCTGATTCCCTGCCTCTGATGCCCTGCCTCTGATTCCTAATCTCTGATTCCCTGCCTCTGATTCCCCGCCTCTGATTCCCCGCCTCTGATTCCCCATATCTGATTCCCCGCCTCTGATTCCCCAACTCTGATTCCCCGCCTCTGATTCCCCAGCTCTGATTCCCCGCCTCTGATTCCCCGCGTCTGATTCCCCGCCTCTGATTCCCCGCCTCTGATTCACCATCTCTGATTCACCACCTCTGATTCCCCACCTCTGATTCCCCATATCTGATTCCCCGCCTCTGTTTCTCCGCCTCAGATTCCCCGCCTCTGATTCCCGGACTCTGAGTCCCCACCTCTGATTCCCGGCCTCTGATTCCCGTCCTCTGATTCCCGGCCTCTGATTCCCGGCCTCTGATTCCCGGCCTCTGATTCCCCGCTTCTGATTCTGATTCCCTGCCTCTGATTCCCCATCTCTGATTCCCCACATCTGATTCCATGCCTCTGATTCCCTGCCTCTGATCACCACCTTTGATTCCCCGCCTCTGATTCCCAACCTCTGATTCCCCACCTCTGATTCCCCATATCTGATGCCCCGCCTCTGTTTCCCCGCCTCTGATTCCCCACCTCTGATTCCCCATCTCTGATTCCGCACATCCGATTCCCTGCCTCTGATTCCCCGCCTCTGATTCCCCATCTCTGATTCATCACCTCTGATTCCCCACCTCTGATTCACCATATCTGATTCCCCGCCTCTGTTTCCCCGACTCTGATTCCCCGCCTCTGATTCCCCATATCTGATTCTCCGCTTCTGATTCCCCAACTCTGATTCCCCGCCTCTGATTCGCCAGCTATGATTCCCCGCCTCTGATTCCCCGCGTCTGATTCCCTTCCTCTGATTCCCCGCCTCTGAATACCCATCTCTGATTCACCACCTCTGATTCCCTGCGTCTGATTCCCCGCCTCTGATTCCCCATCTCTGATGCCCCGCCTCTGATTCCCCGCCTCTGATTCCCAGCCTCTGTTTCCCCATCTCTGATTCCGCACATCCGATTCCCTGCCTCTGATTCCCCACCTCTGATTCCCCGCGTCTGATTCCTTACCTCTGATTCCCAATCTATGATTCCCCACCTCTTATTCCCTCTATCATATTCTCCGCCTCTGTTTCCCAGCCTCTGATTCTCCGACTCTGTTTCCCCATATCTGATTCCCCACCTCTGATTCCCCAGCTCTGATTCCCTGCCTCTGATACACCGCGTCTGATTCCCTGCCTCTGATTCCCCGCCTCTGATTCCCCAGCTCTGATTCCCCACCTCTGATTCCCCGCGTCTGATTCCCTGCCTCTGATTCCCCGCCTCTGATTCCCCATCTCTGAATCACCACCTCTGATTCACCACCTCTGATTCCCCATATCTGATTCCCCGCCTCTGTTTCCCCATATCTCATTCCCGGACTCTGATTCCCCACCTCTGATTCCCCAACTCTGATTCCGCACATCCGATTCCCTGCCTCTGATTCCCCGCCTCTGATTCCCCGCGTCTGATTCCCTACCTCTGATTCACAACCCTTGATTCCCCACCTCTGATTCCCTATATCTGATTCTCCACCTCTGTTTCCCAGCCTCTGATTCTCTGACTCTGTTTCCCCATATCTGATTCCCCGCCTCTGATTCCCCAACTCTGATTCCCCGCCTCTGATTCCCCAGCTCTGATTCCCCACCTCTGATTCCCCGCGTCTGATTCCCTGCCTCTGATTCCCCGCCTCTGATTCCCCATCTCTGATTCATCACCTCTGATTCACCACCTCTGATTCCCTGCGTCTGATTCCCCGCCTCTGATTCCCCATCTCTGATTCCCCATCTCTGATTCCCCAATTCTGATTCCCCGCCTCTGATTCCCCAGCTCTGATACCCCGCCTCTGATTCCCTGCCTCTGATTCTCAAACTCTGATTCCCCACCTCTGATTCCCCATATCTGATTCCCCGCGTCTGTTTCCCCACCTCTGATTCCCGGCCTCTGATTCCAGGCCTCTGATTCCCGGCCTCTGATTCCCGGCCTCTGATTCCCCGCTTCTGATTCTGATTCCCTGCCTCTGATTCCCCATCTCTGATTCCCCACATCTGATTCCCTGCCTCTGATACCCTGCCTCTGATTCCCCGCCTCTGATTCCCCGCCTCTGATTCCCCACCTCTGATTCCCTATATCTGATTACCCGCCTCTGTTTCCCCGCCTCTGATTCCGCGCCTCTGTTTCCCCATATCTGATTCCCGGACTCTGATTCCCCAGCTCAGAATACCCATCTCTGATTCTGCACATCCGATTCCCTGCCTCTGATTCCCCGCCTCTGATTCCCTGCATCTGAATCCCTACCTCTGATTCCCAACCTATGATTCCCCACCTCTGATTCCCTATATCTGATTCTCCGCCTCTGTTTCCCAGCCTCTGGTTCCCCGCCTCTGATTCCCCGCGTCTGATTCCCTACCTCTGATTCAAAACCCTTGATTCCCCACCTCTGATTCCCTATATCTGATTCTCCGCCTCTGTTTCCCAGCCTCTGATTCTCTGACTCTGTTTCCCCATATCTGATTCCCCGCCTCTGATTCCCCAACACTGATTCCCCGCCTCTGATTCCCCAGCTCTGATTCCCCGCCTCTGATGCCCCGCGTCTGATTCCCTGCCTCTGATTCCCTGCCACTGATTCCCCAGCTCTGATTCCCCACCTCTGATTCCCCGCGTCTGATTCCCTGCCTCTGATTCCCCGCCTCTGATTCCCCATCTCTGATTCATCACCTCTGATTCCCCACCTCTGATTCCCCATATCTGATACCCCGCCTCTGTTTCCCCGACTCTGATTCCCCACCTCTGACTCCCCATATCTGATTCTCCGCTTCTGATTCCCCAACTCTGATTCCCCACCTCTGAATCGCCAGCTATGATTCCCCGCCTCTGATTCCCCGCGTCTGATTCCCTGCCTCTGATTCCCCGCCACTGAATCCCCATCTCTGATTCACCACCTCTGATTCCCTGCGTCTGATTCCACGCCTCTGATTCCCCATCTCTGATTCCCCATCTCTGATTCCCCAATTCTGATTCCCCGCCTCTGATTCCCCAGCTCTGATACCACGCCTCTGATTCCCTGCCTCTGATTCTCAACCTCTGATTCCCCACCTCTGATTCCCCATATCTGATTCTCCGCGTCTGTTTCCCCACCTCTGATTCCCGGCCTCTGATTCCAGGCCTCTGATTCCCGGCCTCTGATTCCCGGCCTCTGATTCCCCGCTTCTGATTCTGATTCATTGACTCTGATTCCCCATCTCTGATTCCCCACATCTGATTCCCTGCCTCTGATACCCTGCCTCTGATTCCCCGCCTCTGAATCCCCGCCTCTGATTCCCCACCTCTGATTCCCCATATCTGATTACCCGCCTCTGTTTCCCCGCCTCTGATTCCCCGCCTCTGTTTCCCCATATCTGATTCCCGGACTCTGATTCCCCAGCTCAGATTACCCATCTCTGATTCTGCACATCCGATTCCCTGCCTCTGATTCCCCGCCTCTGATTTCCTGCATCTGATTCCCTACCTCTGATTCCCAACCTATGATTCCCCACCTCTGATTCACTATATCTGATTCTCCACCTCTGTTTCCCAGCCTCTAATTCCCCGCCTCTGTTTCCCCATATCTGATTCCCCGCCTCTGATTCCCCGCCTCTGATTCCCCGCCTCTGATTCCCCATATCTGATTCCCCGCCTCTGATTGCCCAACTCTGATTCCCCGCCTCTGATTCCCCATCTCTGATTCCCCGCCTCTGATTCCCCGCGTCTGATTCCCCGCCTCTGATTCCCCGCCACTGATTCACCATCTCTGATTCCCCACCTCTGATTCCCCATATCTAATTCCCCGCCTCTGTTTCCCCGCCTCAGATTCCCCGCCTCTGATTCCCGGACTCTGAGTCCCCACCTCTGATTCCCGGCCTCTGATTCCCGGCCTCTGATTCCCGGCCTTTGATTCCCGGCCTCTGATTCCCGGCCTCTGATTCCCCACATCTGATTTCATGCCTCTGATTCCCTGCCTCTGATCACCACCTTTGATTCCCCGCCTCTGATTCCCAACCTCTGATTCCCCACCTCTGATTCCCCATATCTGATGCCCCGCCTCTGTTTCCCCGCCTCTGATTCCCCGCCTCTGTTTCAACATATCTGATTCCCGGATTCTGATTCCCCACCTCTGATTCCCCATCTCTGATTCATCACATCCGATTCCCTGCCTCTGATTCCCCGCCTCTGATTCCCCGCGTCTGATTCCTTACCTCTGATTCCCAATCTATGATTCCCCACCTCTGATTCCCTATATCTGATTCTCCGCCTCTGTTTCCCAGCCTCTGATTCTCTGACTCTGTTTCCCCATATCTGATTCCCCACCTCTGATTCCCCAACTCTGATTCCCCGCCTCTGATTCCCCAGCTCCGATTCCCCGCCTCTGATACCCCGCTTCTGATTCCCTGCCTCTGATTCCCCGCCTCTGATCCCCAGCTCTGATTCCCCACCTCTGATTCCCCACGTCTGATTCCCTGCCTCTGATTCCCCGCCTCTGATTCCCCATCTCTGATTCATCACCTCTGATTCCCCACCTCTTATTCCCCATATCTGATTCCCCGCCTCTGTTTCCCCGACTCTGATTCCCCGCCTCTGATTCCCCATATCTGATTCTCCGCTTCTGATTCCCCAACTCTGATTCCCCGCCTCTGATTCGCCAGCAATGATTCCCCGCCTCTGTTTCCCCGCGTCTGATTCCCTGCCTCTGATTCCCCGCCTCTGAATCCCCATCTCTGATTCACCACCTCTGATTCCCTGCATCTGATTCCCCGCCTCTGATGCCCCGCCTCTGATTCCCCGCCTCTGATTCCCCGCCTCTGTTTCCCCATATCTGATTCCCGGATTCTGATTCCCCACCTCTGATTCCCCATCTCTGATTCCGCACATCCGATTCCCTGCCTCTGACTCCCCGCCTCTGATTCCCCGCGTCTGATTCCTTACCTCTGATTCCCAATCTATGATTCGCCACCTCTGATTCCCAATATCTTATTCTCCTCCTCTGTTTCCCAGCCTCCAATTCTCCGACTCTGATTCCCCATATCTGATTCCCCACCTCTGATTCCCCAGCTCTGATTCCCCGCCTCTGATACCCCGCGTCTGATTCCCTGCCTCTGATTCCCCACCTCTGATTCCCCAGCTCTGATTCCCCACCTCTGATTCCCCGCGTCTGATTCCCTGCCTCTGATTCCCCGCCTCTGATTCCCATCTCTGAATCACCACCTCTGATTCGCCACCTCTGATTCCCCATATCTGATTCCCCGCCTCTGTTTCCCCATATCTCATTCCCGGAATCTGATTCCCCACCTCTGATTCCCCAGCTCTGATTCCGTACATCTGATTCCCTGCCTCTGATTCCCCGCCTCTGATTCCCCGCGTCTGATTCCCTACCTCTGATTCACAACCCTTGATTCCCCACCTCTGATTCCCTATATCTGATTCTCCGCCTCTGTTTCCCAGCCTCTGATTCTCTGACTCTGTTTCCCCATATCTGATTCCCCGCCTCTGATTCCCCAACTCTGATTCCCTACCTCTGATTCACAACCCTTGATTCCCCACCTCTGATTCCCTATATCTGATTCTCCGCCTCTGTTTCCCAGCCTCAGATTCTCTGACTCTGTTTCCCCATATCTGATTGCCCGCCTCTGATTCCCCAACTCTGATTCCCCGCCTCTGATTCCCCAGCTCTGATTCCCCGCCTCTGATACCCCACGTCTGATTCCCTGCCTCTGATTCCCTGCCACTGATTCCCCGCCTCTGATTCCCCATCTCTGATTCATCACCTCTGATTCCCCACCTCTGATTCCCCATATCTGATTCCCCGCCACAGTTTCCCCGCCTCTGATACCCCGCCTCTGATTCCCCATATCTGATTCCCCGCTTCTGATTCCCCAACTCTGATTCCCCGCCTCTGATTCTCAACCTCTGATTCCCCACCTCTGATTCCCCATATCTGATTCCCCGCGTCTGTTTCCCCACCTCTGATTCCCGGCCTCTGATTCCAGGCCTCTGATTCCCGGCCTCTGATTCCCGGCCTCTGATTCCCCGCTTCTGATTCTGATTCCCTGACTCTGATTCCCCATCTCTGATTCCCCACATCTGATTCCCTGCCTCTGATACCCTGCCTCTGATTCCACGCCTCTGAATCCCGCCTCTGATTCCCCATATCTGATTACCCGCCTCTGTTTCCCCGCCTCTGATTCCTCGCCTCTGTTTCCCCATATCTGATTCCCGGACTCTGATTCCCCAGCTAAGATTACCCATCTCTGATTCTGCACATCCGATTCCCTGCCTCTGATTCAACGCCTCTGATTCCCTGCATCTGATTCCCTACCTCTGATTCCCAACCTATGATTCCCCACCTCTGATTCCCTATATCTGATTCTCCGCCACTGTTTCCCAGCCTCTGATTCCCCGCCTCTGTTTCCCCATATCTGATTCCCCGCCTCTGATTCCCCAACTTTGATTCCCTGCCCCTGATTCCCCAGCTCTAATTCCCCACCTCTGATACACCGCGTCTGATTCCCTGCCTCTGATGCCCTGCCTCTGATTCCTAATCTCTGATTCCCTGCCTCTGATTCCCCGCCTCTGATTCCCCGCCTCTGATTCCCCATATCTGATTCCCCGCCTCTGATTCCCCAACTCTGATTCCCCACCTCTGATTCCCCAGCTCTGATTCCCCGCCTCTGATTCCCCGCGTTTGATACCCCGCCTCTGATTCCCCGCCTCTGATTCACCGTCTCTGATTCACCACCTCTGATTCCCCACCTCTGATTCCCCATATCTGATTCCCCGCCTCTGTTTCCCCGCCTCAGATTCCCCGCCTCTGATTCCCGGACTCTGAGTCCCCACCTCTGATTCCCGGCCTCTGATTCCCGGCCTCTGATTCCCGGCCTCTGATTCCCGGCCTCTGATTCCCGGCCTCCGATTCCCCACATCTGATTCCATGCCTCTGATTCCCTGCCTCTGATCACCACCTTTGATTCCCCGCCTCTGATTCCCAACCTCTGATTCCCCACCTCTGATTCCCCATATCTGATGCCCCGCCTCTGTTTCCCCGCCTCTGATTCCCCGCCTCTGTTTCAACATATCTGATTCCCGGATTCTGATTCCCCACCTCTGATTCCCCATCTCTGATTCCGCACATCCGATTCCCTGCCTCTGATTCCCCGCCTCTGATTCCCCGCGTCTGATTCCTTACCTCTGATTCCCAATCTATGATTCCCCACCTCTGATTCCCTATATCTGATTCTCCGCCTCTGTTTCCCAGCCTCTGATTCTCTGACTCTGTTTCCCCATATCTGATTCCCCACCTCTGATTCCCCAACTCTGATTCCCTGCCACTGATTCCCCAGCTCTGATTCCCCGCCTCTGATACCCCGCATCTGATTCCCTGCCTCTGATTCCCCGCCTCTGATCCACAGCTCTGATTCCCCACCTCTGATTCCCCACGTCTGATTCCCTGCCTCTGATTCCCCGCCTCTGATTCCCCATCTCTGATTCATCACCTCTGATTCCCCACCTCTGATTCCCCATATCTGATTCCCCGCCTCTCTTTCCCCGACTCTGATTCCCCGCCTCTGATTCCCCATATCTGATTCTCCGCTTCTGATTCCCCAACTCTGATTCCCCGCCTCTGATTCGCCAGCTATGATTCCCCGCCTCTGATTCCCCGCGTCTGATTCCCTGCCTCTGATTCCCCGCCTCTGAATACCCATCTCTGATTCACCACTTCTGATTCCCTGCGTCTGATTCCCCGCCTCTGATTCCCCATCTCTGATGCCCCGCCTCTGATTCTCCGCCTCTGATTCCCCGCCTCTGTTTCCCCATCTCTGATTCCGCACATCCGATTCCCTGCCTCTGATTCCTCGCCTCTGATTCCCCGCATCTGATTCCTTACCTCTGATTCCCATTCTATGATTCCCCACCTCTGATTCCCTATATCATATTCTCCGCCTCTGTTTCCCAGCCTCTGATTCTCCGTCTCTGTTTCCCCATATCTGATTCCCCACCTCTGATTCCCCAGCTCTGATTCCCTGCCTCTGATACATCGCGTCTGATTCCCTGCCTCTGATTCCCCGCCTCTGATTCCCCAGCTCTGATTCCCCACCTCTGATTCCCCGCGTCTGATTCCCTGCCTCTGATTCCCCGCCTCTGATTCCCCATCTCTGAATCACCACCTCTGATTCACCACCTCTGATTCCCCATATCTGATTCCCCGCCTCTGTTTCCCCATATCTCATTCCCGGACTCTGATTCCCCACCTCTGATTCCCCAGCTCTGATTCCGCACATCCGATTCCCTGCCTCTGATTCCCCGCCTCTGATTCCCCGCGTCTGATTCCCTACCTCTGATTCACAACCCTTGATTCCCCACCTCTGATTCCCAACCTCTGATTCCCCACCTCTGATTCCCCATATCTGATGCCCCGCCTCTGTTTCCCCGCCTCTGATTCCCCGCCTCTGATTCCCCAGCTCTGATTCCCCGCCTCTGATACCCCGCGTCTGATTCCCTGCCTCTGATTCCCTGCCTCTGATTCCCCAGCTCTGATTCCCCACCTCTGATTCCCCGCGTCTGATTCCCTGCCTCTGATTCCCCGCCTCTGATTCCCCATCTCTGATTCATCACCTCTGATTCCCCACCTCTGATTACCCATATCTGATACCCCGCCTCTGTTTCCCCGACTCTGATTCCCCGCCTCTGATTCCCCATATCTGATTCTCCGCTTCTGATTCCCCAACTCTGATTACCCGCCTCTGATTCGCCAGCTATGATTCCCCGCCTCTGATTCCCCGCGTCTGATTCCCTGCCTCTGATTCCCCGCCTCTGAATCCCCATCTCTGATTCCCCATCTCTGATTCCCCAGCTCTGATTCCCCACCTCTGATTCCCCAGCTCTGATACCCCGCCTCTGATTCCCTGCCTCTGATTCTCAAACTCTGATTCCCCACCTCTGATTCCCCATATCTGATTCCCCGCGTCTGTTTCCCCACCTCTGATTCCCGGCCTCTGATTCCAGGCCTCTGATTCCCGGCCTCTGATTCCCGGCCTCTGATTCCCCGCTTCTGATTCTGATTCCCTGCCTCTGATTCCCCATCTCTGATTCCCCACATCTGATTCCCTGCCTCTGATACCCTGCCTCTGATTCCCCGCCTCTGATTCCCCGCCTCTGATTCCCCACCTCTGATTCCCTATATCTGATTACCCGCCTCTGTTTCCCCGCCTCTGATTCCGCGCCTCTGTTTCCCCATATCTGATTCCCGGACTCTGATTCCCCAGCTCAGATTACCCATCTCTGATTCTGCACATCCGATTCCCTGCCTCTGATTCCCCGCCTATGATTCCCCACCTCTGATTCCCTATATCTGATTCTCCGCCTCTGTTTCCCAGCCTCTGATTCCCCACATCTGTTTCCCCATATCTGATTCCCCGCCTCTGATTCCCCAACTCTGATTCCCTGCCCCTGATTCCCCAGCTCTAATTCCCCACCTCTGATACACCGCGTCTGATTCCCTGCCTCTGATGCCCTGCCTCTGATTCCTAATCTCTGATTCCCTGCCTCTGATTCCCCGCCTCTGATTCCCCGCCTCTGATTCCCCATATCTGATTCCCCGCCTCTGATTGCCCAACTCTGATTCCCCGCCTCTGATTCCCCATCTCTGATTCCCCGCCTCTGATTCCCCGCGTCTGATTCCCCGCCTCTGATTCCCCGCCACTGATTCACCATCTCTGATTCCCCACCTCTGAATCCCCATATCTAATTCCCCGCCTCTGTTTCCCCGCCTCAGATTCCCCGCCTCTGATTCCCGGACTCTGAGTCCCCACCTCTGATTCCCGGCCTCCGATTCCCGGCCTCTGATTCCCGGCCTTTGATTCCCGGCCTCTGATTCCCGGCCTCTGATTCCCCACATCTGATTCCATGCCTCTGATTCCCTGCCTCTGATCACCACCTTTGATTCCCCGCCTCTGATTCCCCACCTCTGATTCCCCATATCTGATGCCCCGCCTCTGTTTCCCCGCCTCTGATTCCCCGCCTCTGTTTCAACATATCTGATTCCCTGATTCTGATTCCCCACCTCTGATTCCCCATCTCTGATTCATCACATCCGATTCCCTGCCTCTGATTCCCCGCCTCTGATTCCCCGCGTCTGATTCCTTACCTCTGATTCCCAATCTATGATTCCCCACCTCTGATTCCCTATATCTGATTCTCCGCCTCTGTTTCCCAGCCTCTGATTCTCTGACTCTGTTTCCCCATATCTGATTCCCCACCTCTGATTCCCCAACTCTGATTCCCCGCCTCTGATTCCCCAGCTCCGATTCCCCACCTCTGATACCCCGCTTCTGATTCCCTGCCTCTGATTCCCCGCCTCTGATCCCCAGCTCTGATTCCCCACCTCTGATTCCCCACGTCTGATTCCCTGCCTCTGATTCCCCGCCTCTGATTCCCCATCTCTGATTCATCACCTCTGATTCCCCACCTCTTATTCCCCATATCTGATTCCCTGCCTCTGTTTCCCCGACTCTGATTCCCCGCCTCTGATTCCCCATATCTGATTCTCCGCTTCTGATTCCCCAACTCTGATTCCCCGCCTCTGATTCGCCAGCTATGATTCCCCGCCTCTGTTTCCCCGCGTCTGATTCCCTGCCTCTGATTCCCCGCCTCTGAATCCCCATCTCTGATTCACCACCTCTGATTCCCTGCATCTGATTCCCCGCCTCTGATGCCCCGCCTCTGATTCCCCGCCTCTGATTCCCCGCCTCTGTTTCCCCATATCTGATTCCCGGATTCTGATTCCCCACCTCTGATTCCCCATCTCTGATTCCGCACATCCGATTCCCTGCCTCTGACTCCCCGCCTCTGATTCCCCGCGTCTGATTCCTTACCTCTGATTCCCAATCTATGATTCGCCACCTCTGATTCCCAATATCTTATTCTCCTCCTCTGTTTCCCAGCCTCCAATTCTCCGACTCTGTTTCCCCATATCTGATTCCCCACCTCTGATTCCCCAGCTCTGATTCCCCGCCTCTGATACCCCGCGTCTGATTCCCTGCCTCTGATTCCCCACCTCTGATTCCCCAGCTCTGATTCCCCACCTCTGATTCCCCGCGTCTGATTCCCTGCCTCTGATTCCCCGCCTCTGATTCCCATCTCTGAATCACCACCTCTGATTCGCCACCTCTGATTCCCCATATCTGATTCCCCGCCTCTGTTTCCCCATATCTCATTCCCGGAATCTGATTCCCCACCTCTGATTCCCCAGCTCTGATTCCGTACATCCGATTCCCTGCCTCTGATTCCCCGCCTCTGATTCCCTGCGTCTGATTCCCTACCTCTGATTCACAACCCTTGATTCCCCACCTCTGATTCCCTATATCTGATTCTCCGCCTCTGTTTCCCAGCCTCTGATTCTCTGACTCTGTTTCCCCATATCTGATTCCCCGCCTCTGATTCCCCAACTCTGATTCCCTACCTCTGATTCACAACCCTTGATTCCCCACCTCTGATTCCCTATATCTGATTCTCCGCCTCTGTTTCCCATCCTCTGATTCTCTGACTCTGTTTCCCCATATCTCATTGCCCGCCTCTGATTCCCCAACTCTGATTCCCCGCCTCTGATTCCCCAGCTCTGATTCCCCGCCTCTGATACCCCACGTCTGATTCCCTGCCTCTGATTCCCTGCCACTGATTCCCCGCCTCTGATTCCCCATCTCTGATTCATCACCTCTGATTCCCCACCTCTGATTCCCCATATCTGATTCCCCGCCACAGTTTCCCCGCCTCTGATACCCCGCCTCTGATTCCCCATATCTGATTCCCCGCTTCTGATTCCCCAACTCTGATTCCCCGCCTCTGATTCTCAACCTCTGATTCCCCACCTCTGATTCCCCATATCTGATTCCCCGCGTCTGTTTCCCCACCTCTGATTCCCGGCCTCTGATTCCAGGCCTCTGATTCCCGGCCTCTGATTCCCGGCCTCTGATTCCCCGCTTCTGATTCTGATTCCCTGACTCTGATTCCCCATCTCTGATTCCCCACATCTGATTCCCTGCCTCTGATACCCTGCCTCTGATTCCACGCCTCTGAATCCCGCCTCTGATTCCCCATATCTGATTACCCGCCTCTGTTTCCCCGCCTCTGATTCCTCGCCTCTGTTTCCCCATATCTGATTCCCGGACTCTGATTCCCCAGCTAAGATTACCCATCTCTGATTCTGCACATCCGATTCCCTGCCTCTGATTCAACGCCTCTGATTCCCTGCATCTGATTCCCTACCTCTGATTCCCAACCTATGATTCCCCACCTCTGATTCCCTATATCTGATTCTCCGCCACTGTTTCCCAGCCTCTGATTCCCCGCCTCTGTTTCCCCATATCTGATTCCCCGCCTCTGATTCCCCAACTTTGATTCCCTGCCCCTGATTCCCCAGCTCTAATTCCCCACCTCTGATACACCGCGTCTGATTCCCTGCCTCTGATGCCCTGCCTCTGATTCCTAATCTCTGATTCCCTGCCTCTGATTCCCCGCCTCTGATTCCCCGCCTCTGATTCCCCATATCTGATTCCCCGCCTCTGATTCCCCAACTCTGATTCCCCACCTCTGATTCCCCAGCTCTGATTCCCCGCCTCTGATTCCCCGCGTCTGATACCCCGCCTCTGATTCCCCGCCTCTGATTCACCATCTCTGATTCACCACCTCTGATTCCCCACCTCTGATTCCCCATATCTGATTCCCCGCCTCTGTTTCCCCGCCTCAGATTCCCCGCCTCTGATTCCCGGACTCTGAGTCCCCACCTCTGATTCCCGGCCTCTGATTCCCGGCCTCTGATTCCCGGCCTCTGATTCCCGGCCTCTGATTCCCGGCCTCTGATTCCCCACATCTGATTCCATGCCTCTGATTCCCTGCCTCTGATCACCACCTTTGATTCCACGCCTGTGATTCCCAACCTCTGATTCCCCACCTCTGATTCCCCATATCTGATGCCCCGCCTCTGTTTCCCCGCCTCTGATTCCCCGCCTCTGTTTCAACATATCTGATTCCCGGATTCTGATTCCCCACCTCTGATTCCCCATCTCTGATTCCGCACATCCGATTCCCTGCCTCTGATTCCCCGCCTCTGATTCCCCGCGTCTGATTCCTTACCTCTGATTCCCAATCTATGATTCCCCACCTCTGATTCCCTATATCTGATTCTCCGCCTCTGTTTCCCAGCCTCTGATTCTCTGACTCTGTTTCCCCATATCTGATTCCCCACCTCTGATTCCCCAACTCTGATTCCCTGCCACTGATTCCCCAGCTCTGATTCCCCGCCTCTGATACCCCGCATCTGATTCCCTGCCTCTGATTCCCCGCCTCTGATCCACAGCTCTGATTCCCCACCTCTGATTCCCCACGTCTGATTCCCTGCCTCTGATTCCCCGCCTCTGATTCCCCATCTCTGATTCATCACCTCTGATTCCCCACCTCTGATTCCCCATATCTGATTCCCCGCCTCTGTTTCCCCGACTCTGATTCCCCGCCTCTGATTCCCCATATCTGATTCTCCGCTTCTGATTCCCCAACTCTGATTCCCCGCCTCTGATTCGCCAGCTATGATTCCCCGCCTCTGATTCCCCGCGTCTGATTCCCTGCCTCTGATTCCCCGCCTCTGAATACCCATCTCTGATTCACCACTTCTGATTCCCTGCGTCTGATTCCCCGCCTCTGATTCCCCATCTCTGATGCCCCGCCTCTGATTCTCCGCCTCTGATTCCCCGCCTCTGTTTCCCCATCTCTGATTCCGCACATCCGATTCCCTGCCTCTGATTCCTCGCCTCTGATTCCCCGCATCTGATTCCTTACCTCTGATTCCCATTCTATGATTCCCCACCTCTGATTCCCTATATCATATTCTCCGCCTCTGTTTCCCAGCCTCTGATTCTCCGTCTCTGTTTCCCCATATCTGATTCCCCACCTCTGATTCCCCAGCTCTGATTCCCTGCCTCTGATACATCGCGTCTGATTCCCTGCCTCTGATTCCCCGCCTCTGATTCCCCAGCTCTGATTCCCCACCTCTGATTCCCCGCGTCTGATTCCCTGCCTCTGATTCCCCGCCTCTGATTCCCCATCTCTGAATCACCACCTCTGATTCACCACCTCTGATTCCCCATATCTGATTCCCCGCCTCTGTTTCCCAATATCTCATTCCCGGACTCTGATTCCCCACCTCTGATTCCCCAGCTCTGATTCTGCACATCCGATTCCCTGCCTCTGATTCCCCGCCTCTGATTCCCCGCGTCTGATTCCCTACCTCTGATTCACAACCCTTGATTCCCCACCTCTGATTCCCTATATCTGATTCTCCGCCTCTGTTTCCCAGCCTCTGATTCTCTGACTCTGTTTCCCCATATCTGATTCCCCGCCTCTGATTCCCCAACTCTGATTCCCCGCCTCTGATTCCCCAGCTCTGATTCCCCGCCTCTGATACCCCGCGTCTGATTCCCTGCCTCTGATTCCCTGCCTCTGATTCCCCAGCTCTGATTCCCCATCTCTGATTCATCACCTCTGATTCCCCACCTCTGATTACCCATATCTGATACCCCGCCTCTGTTTCCCCGACTCTGATTCCCCGCCTCTGATTCCCCATATCTGATTCTCCGCTTCTGATTCCCCAACTCTGATTACCCGCCTCTGATTCGCCAGCTATGATTCCCCGCCTCTGATTCCCCGCGTCTGATTCCCTGCCTCTGATTCCCCGCCTCTGAATCCCCATCTCTGATTCCCCATCTCTGATTCCCCAATTCTGATTCCCCGCCTCAGATTCCCCAGCTCTGATACCCCGCCTCTGATTCCCTGCCTCTGATTCTCAAACTCTGATTCCCCACCTCTGATTCCCCATATCTGATTCCCCGCGTCTGTTTCCCCACCTCTGATTCCCGGCCTCTGATTCCAGGCCTCTGATTCCCGGCCTCTGATTCCCGGCCTCTGATTCCCCGCTTCTGATTCTGATTCCCTGCCTCTGATTCCCCATCTCTGATTCCCCACATCTGATTCCCTGCCTCTGATACCCTGCCTCTGATTCCCCGCCTCTGATTCCCCGCCTCTGATTCCCCACCTCTGATTCCCTATATCTGATTACCCGCCTCTGTTTCCCCGCCTCTGATTCCGCGCCTATGTTTCCCCATATCTGATTCCCGGACTCTGATTCCCCAGCTCAGATTACCCATCTCTGATTCTGCACATCCGATTCCCTGCCTCTGATTCCCCGCCTATGATTCCCCACCTCTGATTCCCTATATCTGATTCTCCGCCTCTGTTTCCCAGCCTCTGATTCCCCGCCTCTGTTTCCCCATATCTGATTCCCCGCCTCTGATTCCCCAACTCTGATTCCCTGCCCCTGATTCCCCAGCTCTAATTCCCCACCTCTGATACACCGCGTCTGATTCCCTGCCTCTGATGCCCTGCCTCTGATTCCTAATCTCTGATTCCCTGCCTCTGATTCCCCGCCTCTGATTCCCCGCCTCTGATTCCCCATATCTGATTCCCCGCCTCTGATTCCCCAACTCTGATTCCCCGCCTCTGATTCCCCAGCTCTGATTCCCCGCCTCTGATTCCCCGCGTCTGATTCCCCGCCTCTGATTCCCCGCCTCTGATTCACCATTTCTGATTCACCACCTCTGATTCCCCACCTCTGATTCCCCATATCTGATTCCCCGCCTATGTTTCCCCGCCTCAGATACCCCGCCTCTGATTCCCGGACTCTGAGTCCCCACCTCTGATTCCCGGCCTCTGATTCCCGGCCTCTGATCCCCGGCCTCTGATTGCCGGCCTCTGATTGCCGGCCTCTGATTCCCCGCTTCTGATTCTGATTCCCTGCCTCTGATTCCCATCTCTGATTCCCCACATCTGATTCCATGCCTCTGATTCCCTGCCTCTGATCCCCACCTTTGATTCCCCGCCTCTGATTCCCAACCTCTGATTCCCCACCTCAGATTCCCCATATCTGATGCCCCGCCTCTGTTTCCCCGCCTCTGATTCCCCGCCTCTGTTTCCCCATATCTGATTCCCGGATTCTGATTCCCCACCTCTGATTCCCCATCTCTGATTCCGCACATCCGATTCCCTGCCTCTGATTCCCCGCCTCTGATTCCCCGCGTCTGATTCCTTACCTCTGATTCCCAATCTATGATTCCCCACCTCTGATTCCCTATATCTGATTCTCCGCCTCTGTTTCCCAGCCTCTGATTCTCTGACTCTGTTTCCCCATATCTGATTCCCCAGCTCTGATTCCCCGCCTCTGATACCCTGCATCTGATTCCCTGCCTCTGATTCCCCGCCTCTGATCCCCAGCTCTGATTCCCCACCTCTGATTCCCCACGTCTGATTCCCTGCCTCTGATTCCCCGCCTCTGATTCCCCATCTCTGATTCATCACCTCTGATTCCCCATTTCTGATTCCCCATATCTGATTCCCCGCCTCTGTTTCCCTGACTCTGATTCCCCGCCTCTGATTCGCCAGCTATGATTCCCCGCCTCTGATTCCCCGCGTCTGATTCCCTGCCTCTGATTCCCCGCCTCTGAATCCCCATCTCTGATTCACCACCTCTGATTCCCTGCGTCTGATTCCCCGCCTCTGATTCCCCATCTCTGATGCCCCGCCTCTGATTCCCCGCCTCTGATTCCCCGCCTCTGTTTCCCCATATCTGATTCCCGGATTCTGATTCCTCACCTCTGATTCCCCATCTCTGATTCCGCACATCCGATTCCCTGCCTCTGATTCCCCGCCTCTGTTTCCCCGACTCTGATTCCCCGCCTCTGATTCCCCATATCTGATTCTCCGCTTCTGATTCCCCAACTCTGATTCCCCGCCTCTGATTCGCCAGCTATGATTCCCCGCCTCTGATTCCCCGCGTCTGATTCCCTGCCTCTGATTCCCCGCCTCTGAATACCCATCTCTGATTCACCACTTCTGATTCCCTGCGTCTGATTCCCCGCCTCTGATTCCCCATCTCTGATGCCCCGCCTCTGATTCTCCGCCTCTGATTCCCCGCCTCTGTTTCCCCATCTCTGATTCCGCACATCCGATTCCCTGCCTCTGATTCCTCGCCTCTGATTCCCCGCATCTGATTCCTTACCTCTGATTCCCATTCTATGATTCCCCACCTCTGATTCCCTATATCATATTCTCCGCCTCTGTTTCCCAGCCTCTGATTCTCCGTCTCTGTTTCCCCATATCTGATTCCCCACCTCTGATTCCCCAGCTCTGATTCCCTGCCTCTGATACATCGCGTCTGATTCCCTGCCTCTGATTCCCCGCCTCTGATTCCCCAGCTCTGATTCCCCACCTCTGATTCCCCGCGTCTGATTCCCTGCCTCTGATTCCCCGCCTCTGATTCCCCATCTCTGAATCACCACCTCTGATTCACCACCTCTGATTCCCCATATCTGATTCCCCGCCTCTGTTTCCCAATATCTCATTCCCGGACTCTGATTCCCCACCTCTGATTCCCCAGCTCTGATTCTGCACATCCGATTCCCTGCCTCTGATTCCCCGCCTCTGATTCCCCGCGTCTGATTCCCTACCTCTGATTCACAACCCTTGATTCCCCACCTCTGATTCCCTATATCTGATTCTCCGCCTCTGTTTCCCAGCCTCTGATTCTCTGACTCTGTTTCCCCATATCTGATTCCCCGCCTCTGATTCCCCAACTCTGATTCCCCGCCTCTGATTCCCCAGCTCTGATTCCCCGCCTCTGATACCCCGCGTCTGATTCCCTGCCTCTGATTCCCTGCCTCTGATTCCCCAGCTCTGATTCCCCATCTCTGATTCATCACCTCTGATTCCCCACCTCTGATTACCCATATCTGATACCCCGCCTCTGTTTCCCCGACTCTGATTCCCCGCCTCTGATTCCCCATATCTGATTCTCCGCTTCTGATTCCCCAACTCTGATTACCCGCCTCTGATTCGCCAGCTATGATTCCCCGCCTCTGATTCCCCGCGTCTGATTCCCTGCCTCTGATTCCCCGCCTCTGAATCCCCATCTCTGATTCCCCATCTCTGATTCCCCAATTCTGATTCCCCGCCTCAGATTCCCCAGCTCTGATACCCCGCCTCTGATTCCCTGCCTCTGATTCTCAAACTCTGATTCCCCACCTCTGATTCCCCATATCTGATTCCCCGCGTCTGTTTCCCCACCTCTGATTCCCGGCCTCTGATTCCAGGCCTCTGATTCCCGGCCTCTGATTCCCGGCCTCTGATTCCCCGCTTCTGATTCTGATTCCCTGCCTCTGATTCCCCATCTCTGATTCCCCACATCTGATTCCCTGCCTCTGATACCCTGCCTCTGATTCCCCGCCTCTGATTCCCCGCCTCTGATTCCCCACCTCTGATTCCCTATATCTGATTACCCGCCTCTGTTTCCCCGCCTCTGATTCCGCGCCTATGTTTCCCCATATCTGATTCCCGGACTCTGATTCCCCAGCTCAGATTACCCATCTCTGATTCTGCACATCCGATTCCCTGCCTCTGATTCCCCGCCTATGATTCCCCACCTCTGATTCCCTATATCTGATTCTCCGCCTCTGTTTCCCAGCCTCTGATTCCCCGCCTCTGTTTCCCCATATCTGATTCCCCGCCTCTGATTCCCCAACTCTGATTCCCTGCCCCTGATTCCCCAGCTCTAATTCCCCACCTCTGATACACCGCGTCTGATTCCCTGCCTCTGATGCCCTGCCTCTGATTCCTAATCTCTGATTCCCTGCCTCTGATTCCCCGCCTCTGATTCCCCGCCTCTGATTCCCCATATCTGATTCCCCGCCTCTGATTCCCCAACTCTGATTCCCCGCCTCTGATTCCCCAGCTCTGATTCCCCGCCTCTGATTCCCCGCGTCTGATTCCCCGCCTCTGATTCCCCGCCTCTGATTCACCATTTCTGATTCACCACCTCTGATTCCCCACCTCTGATTCCCCATATCTGATTCCCCGCCTATGTTTCCCCGCCTCAGATACCCCGCCTCTGATTCCCGGACTCTGAGTCCCCACCTCTGATTCCCGGCCTCTGATTCCCGGCCTCTGATCCCCGGCCTCTGATTGCCGGCCTCTGATTGCCGGCCTCTGATTCCCCGCTTCTGATTCTGATTCCCTGCCTCTGATTCCCATCTCTGATTCCCCACATCTGATTCCATGCCTCTGATTCCCTGCCTCTGATCCCCACCTTTGATTCCCCGCCTCTGATTCCCAACCTCTGATTCCCCACCTCAGATTCCCCATATCTGATGCCCCGCCTCTGTTTCCCCGCCTCTGATTCCCCGCCTCTGTTTCCCCATATCTGATTCCCGGATTCTGATTCCCCACCTCTGATTCCCCATCTCTGATTCCGCACATCCGATTCCCTGCCTCTGATTCCCCGCCTCTGATTCCCCGCGTCTGATTCCTTACCTCTGATTCCCAATCTATGATTCCCCACCTCTGATTCCCTATATCTGATTCTCCGCCTCTGTTTCCCAGCCTCTGATTCTCTGACTCTGTTTCCCCATATCTGATTCCCCAGCTCTGATTCCCCGCCTCTGATACCCTGCATCTGATTCCCTGCCTCTGATTCCCCGCCTCTGATCCCCAGCTCTGATTCCCCACCTCTGATTCCCCACGTCTGATTCCCTGCCTCTGATTCCCCGCCTCTGATTCCCCATCTCTGATTCATCACCTCTGATTCCCCATTTCTGATTCCCCATATCTGATTCCCCGCCTCTGTTTCCCTGACTCTGATTCCCCGCCTCTGATTCGCCAGCTATGATTCCCCGCCTCTGATTCCCCGCGTCTGATTCCCTGCCTCTGATTCCCCGCCTCTGAATCCCCATCTCTGATTCACCACCTCTGATTCCCTGCGTCTGATTCCCCGCCTCTGATTCCCCATCTCTGATGCCCCGCCTCTGATTCCCCGCCTCTGATTCCCCGCCTCTGTTTCCCCATATCTGATTCCCGGATTCTGATTCCTCACCTCTGATTCCCCATCTCTGATTCCGCACATCCGATTCCCTGCCTCTGATTCCCCGCCTCTGATTCCCCGTGTCTGATTCCTTACCTCTGATTCCCAATCTATGATTCCCCACCTCTGATTCCCTATATCATATTCTCCGCCTCTGTTTCCCAGCCTCTGATTCTCCGACTCTGTTTCCCCATATCTGATTCCCCACTTCTGATTCCCCAGCTCTGATTCCCCGCCTCTGATACCCCGCGTCTGATTCCCTGCCTCTGATTCCCCGCCTCTGATTCCCCAGCTCTGATTCCCCACCTCTGATTCCCCGCATCTGATTCCCTGCCTCTGATTCCCCGCCTCTGATTCCCCATCTCTGAATCACCACCTCTGATTCACCACCTCTGATTCCGCATATCTGATTCCCCGCCTCTGTTTCCCCATATCTCATTCCCGGACTCTGATTCCCCGCCTCTGATTCCCCATCTCTGATGCCCCGCGTCTGATTCCCTGCCTCTGATTCCCCGCCTCTGATTCCCATCTCTGAATCACCACCTCTGATTCGCCACCTCTGATTCCCCATATCTGATTCCCCGCCTCTGTTTCCCCATATCTCATTCCCGGAATCTGATTCCCCACCTCTGATTCCCCAGCTCTGATTCCGTACATCCGATTCCCTGCCTCTGATTCCCCGCCTCTGATTCCCCGCGTCTGATTCCCTACCTCTGATTCACAACCCTTGATTCCCCACCTCTGATTCCCTATATCTGATTCTCCGCCTCTGTTTCCCAGCCTCTGATTCTCTGACTCTGTTTCCCCATATCTGATTCCCCGCCTCTGATTCCCCAACTCTGATTCCCCGCCTCTGATTCCCCAGCTCTGAATCCCCGCCTCTGATACCCCACGTCTGATTCCCTGCCTCTGATTCCCTGCCACTGATTCCCCGCCTCTGATTCCCCATCTCTGATTCATCACCTCTGATTCCCCACCTCTGATTCCCCATATCTGAAACCCCGCCTCTGTTTCCCCGACTCTGATTCCCCACCTCTGATTCCCCATATCTGATTCTCCGCTTCTGATTCCCCAACTCTGATTCCCCGCCTCTGAATCGCCAGCTATGATTCCCCGCCTCTGATTCCCCGCGTCTGATTCCCTGCCTCTGATTCCCCGCCTCTGAATCCCCATCTCTGATTCACCACCTCTGATTCCCTGCGTCTGATTCCCCGCCTCTGATTCCCCATCTCTGATTCCCCATCTCTGATTCCCCAATTCTGATTCCCCGCCTCTGATTCCCCAGCTCTGATACCCCGCCTCTGATTCCCTGCTTCTGATTCTCAACATCTGATTCCCCACTTCTGATTCCCCATATCTGATTCCCCGCGTCTGTTTCCCCACCTCTGATTCCCGGCCTCTGATTCCCGGCCTCTGATTCCCCGCTTCTGATTCTGATTCCCTGACACTGATTCCCCATCTCTGATTCCCCACATCTGATTCCCTGCCTCTGATACCCTGCCTCTGATTCCCCGCCTCTGAATCCCCGCCTCTGATTCCCCACCTCTGATTCCCCATATCTGATTACCCGCCTCTGTTTCCCCGCCTCTGAATCCTCGCCTCTGTTTCCCCATATCTGATTCCCGGACTCTGATTCCCCAGCTAAGATTACCCATCTCTGATTCTGCACATCCGATTCCCTGCCTCTGATTCCCCGCCTCTGATTCCCTGCATCTGATTCCCTACCTCTGATTCCCAACCTATGATTCCCCACCTCTGATTCCCTATATCTGATTCTCCGCCACTGTTTCCCAGCCTCTGATTCCCTGCCTCTGTTTCCCCATATCTGATTCCCCGCCTCTGATTCCCCAACTCTGATTCCCTGCCCCTGATTCCCCAGCTCTAATTCCCCACCTCTGATACACCGCGTCTGATTCCCTGCCTCTGATGCCCTGCCTCTGATTCCTAATCTCTGATTCCCTGCCTCTGATTCCCCGCCTCTGATTCCCCGCCTCTGATTCCCCATATCTGATTCCCCGCCTCTGATTCCCCAACTCTGATTCCCCGCCTCTGATTCCCCAGCTCTGATTCCCCGCCTCTGATTCCCCGCGTCTGATTCCCCGCCTCTGATTCCCCGCCTCTGATTCACCATCTCTGATTCACCACCTCTGATTCCCCACCTCTGATTCCCCATATCTGATTCCCCGCCTCTGTTTCCCCGCCTCAGATTCCCCGCCTCTGATTCCCGGACTCTGAGTCCCCACCTCTGATTCCCGGCCTCTGATTCCCGGCCTCTGATTCCCGGCCTCTGATTCCCGGCCTCCGATTCCCTGCTTCTGATTCTGATTCCCTGCCTCTGATTCCCCATCTCTGATTCCCCACATCTGATTCCATGCCTCTGATTCCCTGCCTCTGATCACCACCTTTGATTCCCCGCCTCTGATTCCCAACCTCTGATTCCCCACCTCTGATTCCCCATATCTGATGCCCCGCCTCTGTTTCCCCGCCTCTGATTCCCCGCCTCTGTTTCAACATATCTGATTCCCGGATTCTGATTCCCCACCTCTGATTCCCCATCTCTGATTCCGCACATCCGATTCCCTGCCTCTGATTCCCCGCCTCTGATTCCCCGCGTCTGATTCCTTACCTCTGATTCCCAATCTATGATTCCCCACCTCTGATTCCCTATATCTGATTCTCCGCCTCTGTTTCCCAGCCTCTGATTCTCTGACTCTGTTTCCCCATATCTGATTCCCCACCTCTGATTCCCCAACTCTGATTCCCTGCCTCTGATTCCCCAGCTCTGATTCCCCGCATCTGATACCCCGCATCTGATTCCCTGCCTCTGATTCCCCGCCTCTGATCCACAGCTCTGATTCCCCACCTCTGATTCCCCACGTCTGATTCCCTGCCTCTGATTCCCCGCCTCTGATTCCCCATCTCTGATTCATCACCTCTGATTCCCCACCTCTGATTCCCCATATCTGATTCCCCGCCTCTGTTTCCCCGACTCTGATTCACCGCCTCTGATTCCCCATATCTGATTCTCCGCTTCTGATTCCCCAACTCTGATTCCCCACCTCTGATTCGCCAGCTATGATTCCCCGCCTCTGATTCCCCGCGTCTGATTCCCTGCCTCTGATTCCCCGCCTCTGAATACCCATCTCTGATTCACCACCTCTGATTCCCTGCGTCTGATTCCCCGCCTCTGATTCCCCATCTCTGATGCCCCGCCTCTGATTCCCCGCCTCTGATTCCCCGCCTCTGTTTCCCCATCTCTGATTCCGCACATCCGATTCCCTGCCTCTGATTCCCCGCCTCTGATTCCCCGCGTCTGATTCCTTACCTCTGATTCCCAATCTATGATTCCCCACCTCTGATTCCCTATATCTGATTCTCCGCCTCTGTTTCCCAGCCTCTGATTCTCTGACTCTGTTTCCCCATATCTGATTCCCCACCTCTGATTCCCCAGCTCTGATTCCCTGCCTCTGATACACCGCGTCTGATTCCCTGCCTCTGATTCCCCGTCTCTGATTCCCCAGCTCTGATTCCCCATCTCTGATTCCCCACATCTGATTCCCTGCCTCTGATTCCCCGCCTCTGATTCCCCATCTCTGAATCACCACCTCTGATTCACCACCTCTGATTCCCCATATCTGATTCCCCGCCTCTGTTTCCCCATATCTCATTCCCGGACTCTGATTCCCCACCTCTGATTCCCCAGCTCTGATTCCGCACATCCGATTCCCTGCCTCTGATTCCCCGCCTCTGATTCCCCGCGTCTGATTCCCTACCTCTGATTCACAACCCTTGATTCCCCACCTCTGATTCCCTATATCTGATTCTCCGCCTCTGTTTCCCAGCCTCTGATTCTCTGACTCTGTTTCCCCATATCTGATTCCCCGCCTCTGATTCCCCAACTCTGATTCCCCGCCTCTGATTCCCCAGCTCTGATTCCCCGCCTCTGATACCCCGCGTCTGATTCCCTGCCTCTGATTCCCTGCCTCTGATTCCCAAGCTCCTTTTCACCACCTCTGATTCCCCGCATCTGATTCCCTTCCTCTGATTCCCCGCCTCTGATTCCCCATCTCTGATTCATCACTTCTGATTCCCCACCTCTGATTCCCCATATCTGATACCCCGCCTCTGTTTCCCCGACTCTGATTCCCCGCCTCTGATTCCCCATATCTGATTCTCCGCTTCTGATTCCCCAACTCTGATTCCCCGCCTCTGATTCGCCAGCTATGATTCCCCGCCTCTGATTCCCCGCGTCTGATTCCCTGCCTCTGATTCCCCGCCTCTGATTCCCCATCTCTGATTCCCCATCTCTGATTCCCCAATTCTGATTCCCCGCCTCTGATTCCCCAGCTCTGATACCCCACCTCTGATTCCCTGCCTCTGATTCTCAAACTCTGATTCCCCACCTCTGATTCCCCATATCTGATTCCCCGCGTCTGTTTCCCCACCTCTGATTCCCGGCCTCTGATTCCAGGCCTCTGATTCCCGGCCTCTGATTCCTGGCCTCTGATTCCCCGCTTCTGATTCTGATTCCGTGCCTCTGATTCCCCATCTCTGATTCCCCACATCTGATTCCCTGCCTCTGATACCCTGCCTCTGATTCCCCGCCTCTGATTCCCCGCCTCTGATTCCCCACCTCTGATTCCCTATATCTGATTACCCGCCTCTGTTTCCCCGCCTCTGATTCCACGCCTCTGTTTCCCCATATCTGATTCCCGGACTCTGATTCCCCAGCTCAGATTACCCATCTCTGATTCTGCACATCCGATTCCCTGCCTCTGATTCCCCGCCTCTGATTCCCTGCATCTGATTCCCTTCCTCTGATTCCCAACCTATGATTCCCCACCTCTGATTCCCTATATCTGATTCTCCGCCTCTGTTTCCCAGCCTCTGATTCCCCGCCTCTGTTTCCCCATATCTGATTCCCCGCCTCTGATTCCCCAACTCTGATTCCCTGCCCCTGATTCCCCAGCTCTAATTCCCCAACTCTGATTCCCCATATCTGATTCCCCGCCTCTGATTCCCCAACTCTGATTCCCCGCCTCTGATGCCCTGCCTCTGATTCCTAATCTCTGATTCCCTGCCTCTGATTCCCCGCCTCTGATTCCCCGCCTCTGATTCCCCATATCTGATTCCCCGCCTCTGATTCCCCAACTCTGATTCCCCGCCTCTGATTCCCCAGCTCTGATTCCCCGCCTCTGATTCCCCGCGTCTGATTCCCCGCCTCTGATTCCCCGCCTCTGATTCCCAACCTCTGATTCCCCACCTCAGATTCCCCATATCTGATGCCCCGCCTCTGTTTCCCCGCCTCTGATGCCCCGCCTCTGTTTCCCCGCCTCTGATTCCCGGATTCTGATTCCCCATCTCTGATTCCGCACATCCGATTCCCTGCCTCTGATTCCCCGCCTCTGATTCCCCGCGTCTGATTCCTTACCTCTGATTCCCAATCTATGATTCCCCACCTCTGATTCCCTATATCTGATTCTCCGCCTCTGTTTCCCAGCCTCTGATTCTCTGACTCTGTTTCCCCATATCTGATTCCCCAGCTCTGATTCCCCGCCTCTGATACCCTGCATCTGATTCCCTGCCTCTGATTCCCCGCCTCTGATCCCCAGCTCTGATTCCCCACCTCTGATTCCCCACGTCTGATTCCCTGCCTCTGATTCCCCGCCTCTGATTCCCCATCTCTGATTCATCACCTCTGATTCCCCATTTCTGATTCCCCATATCTGATTCCCCGCCTCTGTTTCCCTGACTCTGATTCCCCGCCTCTGATTCGCCAGCTATGATTCCCCGCCTCTGATTCCCCGCGTCTGATTCCCTGCCTCTGATTCCCCGCCTCTGAATCCCCATCTCTGATTCACCACCTCTGATTCCCTGCGTCTGATTCCCCGCCTCTGATTCCCCATCTCTGATGCCCCGCCTCTGATTCCCCGCCTCTGATTCCCCGCCTCTGTTTCCCCATATCAGATTCCCGGATTCTGATTCCTCACCTCTGATTCCCCATCTCTGATTCCGCACATCCGATTCCCTGCCTCTGATTCCCCGCCTCTGATTCCCCGTGTCTGATTCCTTACCTCTGATTCCCAATCTATGATTCCCCACCTCTGATTCCCTATATCATATTCTCCGCCTCTGTTTCCCAGCCTCTGATTCTCCGACTCTGTTTCCCCATATCTGATTCCCCACTTCTGATTCCCCAGTTCTGATTCCCCGCCTCTGATACCCCGCGTCTGATTCCCTGCCTCTGATTCCCCGCCTCTGATTCCCCAGCTCTGATTCCCCACCTCTGATTCCCCGCATCTGATTCCCTGCCTCTGATTCCCCGCCTCTGATTCCCCATCTCTGAATCACCACCTCTGATTCACCACCTCTGATTCCGCATATCTGATTCCCCGCCTCTGTTTCCCCATATCTCATTCCCGGACTCTGATTCCCCGCCTCTGATTCCCCATCTCTGATGCCCCGCGTCTGATTCCCTGCCTCTGATTCCCCGCCTCTGATTCCCATCTCTGAATCACCACCTCTGATTCGCCACCTCTGATTCCCCATATCTGATTCCCCGCCTCTGTTTCCCCATATCTCATTCCCGGAATCTGATTGCCCACCTCTGATTCCCCAGCTCTGATTCCGTACATCCGATTCCCTGCCTCTGATTCCCCGCCTCTGATTCCCCGCGTCTGATTCCCTACCTCTGATTCACAACCCTTGATTCCCCACCTCTGATTCCCTATATCTGATTCTCCGCCTCTGTTTCCCAGCCTCTGATTCTCTGACTCTGTTTCCCCATATCTGATTCCCCGCCTCTGATTCCCCAACTCTGATTCCCCGCCTCTGATTCCCCAGCTCTGATTCCCCGCCTCTGATACCCCACGTCTGATTCCCTGCCTCTGATTCCCTGCCACTGATTCCCCGCCTCTGATTCCCCATCTCTGATTCATCACCTCTGATTCCCCACCTCTGATTCCCCATATCTGAAACCCCGCCTCTGTTTCCCCGACTCTGATTCCCCACCTCTGATTCCCCATATCTGATTCTCCGCTTCTGATTCCCCAACTCTGATTCCCCGCCTCTGAATCGCCAGCTATGATTCCCCGCCTCTGATTCCCCGCGTCTGATTCCCTGCCTCTGATTCCCCGCCTCTGAATCCCCATCTCTGATTCACCACCTCTGATTCCCTGCGTCTGATTCCCCGCCTCTGATTCCCCATCTCTGATTCCCCATCTCTGATTCCCCAATTCTGATTCCCCGCCTCTGATTCCCCAGCTCTGATACCCCGCCTCTGATTCCCTGCCTCTGATTCTCAACCTCTGATTCCCCACCTCTGATTCCCCATATCTGATTCCCCGCGTCTGTTTCCCCACCTCTGATTCCCGGCCTCTGATTCCCGGCCTCTGATTCCCCGCTTCTGATTCTGATTCCCTGACACTGATTCCCCATCTCTGATTCCCCACATCTGATTCCCTGCCTCTGATACCCTGCCTCTGATTCCCCGCCTCTGAATCCCCGCCTCTGATTCCCCACCTCTGATTCCCCATATCTGATTACCCGCCTCTGTTTCCCCGCCTCTGAATCCTCGCCTCTGATTCCCCGCGTCTGATTCCTTACCTCTGATTCCCAATCTATGATTCCCCACCTCTGATTCCCTATATCTGATTCTCCGCCTCTGTTTCCCAGCCTCTGATTCTCCGACTCTGTTTCCCCATATCTGATTCCCCACCTCTGATTCCCCAACTCTGATTCCCTGCCTCTGATTCCCCAGCTCTGATTCCCCGCATCTGATACCCCGCATCTGATTCCCTGCCTCTGATTCCCCGCCTCTGATCCACAGCTCTGATTCCCCACCTCTGATTCCCCACGTCTGATTCCCTGCCTCTGATTCCCCGCCTCTGATTCCCCATCTCTGATTCATCACCTCTGATTCCCCACCTCTGATTCCCCATATCTGATTCCCCGCCTCTGTTTCCCCGACTCTGATTCCCCGCCTCTGATTCCCCATATCTGATTCTCCGCTTCTGATTCCCCAACTCTGATTCCCCGCCTCTGATTCCCCGCGTCTGATTCCCTGCCTCTGATTCCCCGCCTCTGAATACCCATCTCTGATTCACCACCTCTGATTCCCTGAGTCTGATTCCCCGCCTCTGATTCCCCATCTCTGATGCCCCGCCTCTGATTCCCCGCCTCTGATTCCCCGCCTCTGTTTCCCCATCTCTGATTCCGCACATCCGATTCCCTGCCTCTGATTCCCGGCCTCTGATTCCCCGCGTCTGATTCCTTACCTCTGATTCCCAATCTATGATTCCCCACCTCTGATTCCCTATATCATATTCTCCGCCTCTGTTTCCCAGCCTCTGATTCTCCGACTCTGTTTCCCCATATCTGATTCCCCACCTCTGATTCCCCAGCTCTGATTCCCTGCCTCTGATACACCGCGTCTGATTCCCTGCCTCTGATTCCCCGCCTCTGATTCCCCAGCTCTGATTCCCCACCTCTGATTCCCCGCGTCTGATTCCCTGCCTCTGATTCCCCGCCTCTGATTCCCCATCTCTGAATCACCACCTCTGATTCACCACCTCTGATTCCCCATATCTGATTCCCCGCCTCTGTTTCCCCATATCTCATTCCCGGACTCTGATTCCCCACCTCTGATTCCCCAGCTCTGATTCCGCACATCCGATTCCCTGCCTCTGATTCCCCGCCTCTGATTCCCCGCGTCTGATTCCCTACCTCTGATTCACAACCCTTGATTCCCCACCTCTGATTCCCTATATCTGATTCTCCGCCTCTGTTTCCCAGCCTCTGATTCTCTGACTCTGTTTCCCCATATCTGATTCCCCGCCTCTGATTCCCCAACTCTGATTCCCTGCCTCTGATTCCCCAGCTCTGATTCCCCGCCTCTGATACCCCGCGTCTGATTCCCTGCCTCTGATTCCCCGCCTCTGATTCCCCATCTCTGATTCATCACCTCTGATTCACCACCTCTGATTCCCTGCGTCTGATTCCCCGCCTCTGATTCCCCATCTCTGATTCCCCATCTCTGATTCCCCAATTCTGATTCCCCGCCTCTGATTCCCCAGCTCTGATACCCCGCCTCTGATTCCATGCCTCTGATTCTCAAACTCTGATTCCCCACCTCTGATTCCCCATATCTGATTCCCCGCGTCTGTTTCCCCACCTCTGATTCCCGGCCTCTGATCCCAGGCCTCTGATTCCCGGCCTCTGATTCCCGGCCTCTGATTCCCCGCTTCTGATTCTGATTCCCTGCCTCTGATTCCCCATCTCTGATTCCCCACATCTGATTCCCTGCCTCTGATACCCTGCCTCTGATTCCCCGCCTCTGATTCCACGCCTCTGATTCCCCACCTCTGATTCCCTATATCTGATTACCCGCCTCTGTTTCCCCGCCTCTGATTCCGCGCCTCTGTTTCCCCATATCTGATTCCCGGACTCTGATTCCCCAGCTCAGATTACCCATCTCTGATTCTGCACATCCGATTCCCTGCCTCTGATTCCCCAACTCTGATTCCCTGCCCCTGATTCCCCAGCTCTAATTCCCCACCTCTGATACACCGCGTCTGATTCCCTGCCTCTGATGCCCTGCCTCTGATTCCCTGCCTCTGATTCCCCGCCTCTGATTCCCCGCCTCTGATTCCCCATATCTGATTCCCCGCCTCTGATTCCCCAACTCTGATTCCCCGCCTCTGATTCCCCAGCTCTGATTCCCCGCCTCTGATTCCCCGCGTCTGATTCCCCGCCTCTGATTCCCCGCCTCTGATTCACCATCTCTGATTCACCACCTCTGATTCCCCACCTCTGATTCCCCATATCTGATTCCCCGCCTATGTTTCCCCGCCTCAGATTCCCCGCCTCTGATTCCCGGACTCTGAGTCCCCACCTCTGATTCCCGGCCTCTGATTCCCGACCTCTGATTGCCGGCCTCTGATTCCCGGTCTCTGATTCCCCGCTTCTGATTCTGATTCCCTGCCTCTGATTCCCATCTCTGATTCCCCACATCTCATTCCATGCCTCTGATTCCCTGCCTCTGATCCCCACCTTTGATTCCCCGCCTCTGATTCCCAACCTCTGATTCCCCACCTCAGATTCCCCATATCTGATGCCCCGCCTCTGTTTCCCCGCCTCTGATTCCCCGCCTCTGTTTCCCCATATCTGATTCCCGGATTCTGATTCCCCACCTCTGATTCCCCATCTCTGATTCCGCACATCCGATTCCCTGCCTCTGATTCCCCGCCTCTGATTCCCCGCGTCTGATTCCTTACCTCTGATTCCCAATCTATGATTCCCCACCTCTGATTCCCTATATCTGATTCTCCGCCTCTGTTTCCCAGCCTCTGATTCTCTGACTCTGTTTCCCCATATCTGATTCCCCGCGTCTGATTCCCCGCCTCTTATTCCCCGCCTCTGATTCACCATCTCTGATTCACCACCTCTGATTCCCCACCTCTGATTCCCCATATCTGATTCCCCGCCTCTGTTTCTCCGCCTCAGATTCCCCGCCTCTGATTCCCGGACTCTGAGTCCCCACCTCTGATTCCCGGCCTCTGATTCCCGGCCTCTGATTCCCGGCCTCTGATTCCCGGCCTCTGATTCCCGGCCTCTGATTCCCCGCTTCTGATTCTGATTCCCTGCCTCTGATTCCCCATCTCTGATTCCCCACATCTGATTCCATGCCTCTGATTCCCTGCCTCTGATCACCACATTTGATTCCCCGCCTCTGATTCCCAACCTCTGATACCCCACCTCTGATTCCCCATATCTGATGCCCCGCCTCTGTTTCCCTGCCTCTGATTCCCCGCCTCTGTTTCAACATATCTGATTCCCGGATTCTGATTCCCCACCTCTGATTCCCCATCTCTGATTCCGCACATCCGATTCCCTGCCTCTGATTCCCCGCCTCTGATTCCCCGCGTCTGATTCCTTACCTCTGATTCCCAATCTATGATTCCCCACCTCTGATTCCCTATATCTGATTCTCCGCCTCTGTTTCCCAGCCTCTGATTCTCTGACTCTGTTTCCCCATATCTGATTCCCCACCTCTGATTCCCCAACTCTGATTCCCTGCCTCTGATTCCCCAGCTCTGATTCCCCGCCTCTGATACCCCGCATCTGATTCCCTGCCTCTGATTCCCCGCCTCTGATCCACAGCTCTGATTCCCCACCTCTGATTCCCCACGTCTGATTCCCTGCCTCTTATTCCCCGCCTCTGATTCCCCATCTCTGATTCATCACCTCTGATTCCCCACCTCTGATTCACCATATCTGATTCCCCGCCTCTGTTTCCCCGACTCTGATTCCCCGCCTCTGATTCCCCATATCTGATTCTCCGCTTCTGATTCCCCAACTCTGATTCCCCGCCTCTGATTCGCCAGCTATGATTCCCCGCCTCTGATTCCCCGCGTCTGATTCCCTGCCTCTGATTCCCCGCCTCTGAATACCCATCTCTGATTAACCACCTCTGATTCCCTGCGTCTGATTCCCCGCCTCTGATTCCCCATCTCTGATGCCCCGCCTCTGATTCCCCGCCTCTGATTCCCCGCCTCTCTTTCCCCATCTCTGATTCCGCACATCCGATTCCCTGCGTCTGATTCCCCACCTCTGATTCCCCGCGTCTGATTCCTTACCTCTGATTCCCAATCTATGATTCCCCACCTCGTATTCCCTCTATCATATTCTCCGCCTCTGTTTCCCAGCCTCTGATTCTCCGACTCTGTTTCCCCATATCTGATTCCCCACCTCTGATTCCCCAGCTCTGATTCCCTGCCTCTGATACACCGCGTCTGATTCCCTGCCTCTGATTCCCCGCCTCTGATTCACCAGCTCTGATTCCCCACCTCTGATTCCCCGCGTCTGATTCCCTGCCTCTGATTCCCCGCCTCTGATTCCCCATCTCTGAATCACCACCTCTGATTCACCACCTCTGATTCCCCATATCTGATTCCCCGCCTCTGTTTCCCCATATCTCATTCCCGGACTCTGATTCCCCACCTCTGATTCCCGAGCTCTGATTCCGCACATCCGATTCCCTGCCTCTGATTCCCCGCCTCTGATTCCCCGCGTCTGATTCCCTACCTCTGATTCACAACCCTTGATTCCCCACCTCTGATTCCCTATATCTGATTCTCCACCTCTGTTTCCCAGCCTCTGATTCTCTGACTCTGTTTCCCCATATCTGATTCCCCGCCTCTGATTCCCCAACTCTGATTCCCCGCCTCTGATTCCCCAGCTCTGATTCCCCGCCTCTGATACCCCGCGTCTGATTCCCTGCCTCTGATTCCCTGCCTCTGATTCCCCAGCTCTGATTCCCCACCTCTGATTCCCCGCGTCTGATTCCCTGCCTCTGATTCCCCGCCTCTGATTCCCCATCTCTGATTCATCACCTCTGATTCACCACCTCTGATTCCCTGCGTCTGATTCCCCGCCTCTGATTCCCCATCTCTGATTCCCCATCTCTGATTCCCCAATTCTGATTCCCCGCCTCTGATTCCCCAGCTCTGATACCCCGCCTCTGATTCCCTGCCTCTGATTCTCAAACTCTGATTCCCCACCTCTGATTCCCCATATCTGATTCCCCGCGTCTGTTTCCCCACCTCTGATTCCCGGCCTCTGATTCCAGGCCTCTGATTCCCGGCCTCTGATTCCCGGCCTCTGATTCCCCGCTTCTGATTCTGATTCCCTGCCTCTGATTCCCCATCTCTGATTCCCCACATCTGATTCCCTGCCTCTGATACCCTGCCTCTGATTCCCCACCTCTGATTCCCCGCCTCTGATTCCCCACCTCTGATTCCCTATATCTGATTACCCGCCTCTGTTTCCCCGCCTCTGATTCCGCGCCTCTGTTTCCCCATATCTGATTCCCGGACTCTGATTCCCCAGCTCAGATTACCCATCTCTGATTCTGCACATCCGATTCCCTGCCTCTGATTCCCCGCCTCCGATTCCCTGCATCTGAATCCCTACCTCTGATTCCCAACCTATGATTCCCCACCTCTGATTCCCTATATCTGATTCTCCGCCTCTGTTTCCCAGCCTCTGATTCCCCGCCTCTGTTTCCCCATATCTGATTCCCCGCCTCTGATTCCCCAACTCTGATTCCCTGCCCCTGATTCCCCAGCTCTAATTCCCCACCTCTGATACACCGCGTCTGATTCCCTGCCTCTGATGCCCTGCCTCTGATTCCTAATCTCTGATTCCCTGCCTCTGATTCCCCGCCTCTGATTCCCCGCCTCTGATTCCCCATATCTGATTCCCCGCCTCTGATTCCCCAACTCTGATTCCCCGCCTCTGATTCCCCAGCTCTGATTCCCCGCCTCTGATTCCCCGCGTCTGATTCCCCGCCTCTGATTCCCCGCCTCTGATTCACCATCTCTGATTCACCACCTCTGATTCCCCGCGTCTGATTCCCTGCCTCTGATTCCCCGCCTCTGATTCCTCATCTCTGAATCACCACCTCTGATTCACCACCTCTGATTCCCCATATCTGATTCCCCGCCTCTGTTTCCCCATATCTCATTCCCGGACTCTGATTCCCCACCTCTGATTCCCCAGCTCTGATTCCGCACATCCGATTCCCTGCCTCTGATTCCCCGCCTCTGATTCCCCGCGTCTGATTCCCTACCTCTGATTCACAACCCTTGATTCCCCACCTCTGATTCCCTATATCTGATTCTCCGCCTCTGTTTCCCAGCCTCTGATTCTCTGACTCTGTTTCCCCATATCTGATTCCCCGCCTCTGATTCCCCAACTCTGATTCCCTGCCTCTGATTCCCCAGCTCTGATTCCCCGCCTCTGATACCCCGCGTCTGATTCCCTGCCTCTGATTCCCCGCCTCTGATTCCCCATCTCTGATTCATCACCTCTGATTCACCACCTCTGATTCCCTGCGTCTGATTCCCCGCCTCTGATTCCCCATCTCTGATTCCCCATCTCTGATTCCCCAATTCTGATTCCCCGCCTCTGATTCCCCAGCTCTGATACCCCGCCTCTGATTCCCTGCCTCTGATTCTCAAACTCTGATTCCCCACCTCTGATTCCCCATATCTGATTCCCCGCGTCTGTTTCTCCACCTCTGATTCCCGGCCTCTGATTCCAGGCCTCTGATTCCCGGCCTCTGATTCCCGGCCTCTGATACCCCGCTTCTGATTCTGATTCCCTGCCTCTGATTCCCCATCTCTGATTCCCCACATCTGCTTCCCTGCCTCTGATACCCTGCCTCAGATTCCCCGCCTCTGATTCCCGGACTCTGAGTCCCCACCTCTGATTCCCGGCCTCTGATTCCCGTCCTCTGATTCCCGGCCTCTGATTCCCGGCCTCTGATTCCCGGCCTCTGATTCCCCGCTTCTGATTCTGATTCCCTGCCTCTGATTCCCCATCACTGATTCCCCACATCTGATTCCATGCCTCTGATTCCCTGCCTCTGATCACCACCTTTGATTCCCCGCCTCTGATTCCCAACCTCTGATTCCCCACCTCTGATTCCCCATATCTGATGCCCCGCCTCTGTTTCCCCGCCTCTGATTCCCCGCCTCTGTTTCAACATATCTGATTCCCGGATTCTGATTCCCCACCTCTGATTCCCCATCTCTGATTCCGCACATCCGATTCCCCAACTCTGATTCCCCGCCTCTGATTCCCCGCGTCTGATTCCCTGCCTCTGATTCCCCGCCTCTGAATACCCATCTCTGATTCACCACCTCTGATTCCCTGAGTCTGATTCCCCGCCTCTGATTCCCCATCTCTGATGCCCCGCCTCTGATTCCCCGCCTCTGATTCCCCGCCTCTGTTTCCCCATCTCTGATTCCGCACATCCGATTCCCTGCCTCTGATTCCCGGCCTCTGATTCCCCGCGTCTGATTCCTTACCTCTGATTCCCAATCTATGATTCCCCACCTCTGATTCCCTATATCATATTCTCCGCCTCTGTTTCCCAGCCTCTGATTCTCCGACTCTGTTTCCCCATATCTGATTCCCCACCTCTGATTCCCCAGCTCTGATTCCCTGCCTCTGATACACCGCGTCTGATTCCCTGCCTCTGATTCCCCGCCTCTGATTCCCCAGCTCTGATTCCCCACCTCTGATTCCCCGCGTCTGATTCCCTGCCTCTGATTCCCCGCCTCTGATTCCCCATCTCTGAATCACCACCTCTGATTCACCACCTCTGATTCCCCATATCTGATTCCCCGCCTCTGTTTCCCCATATCTCATTCCCGGACTCTGATTCCCCACCTCTGATTCCCCAGCTCTGATTCCGCACATCCGATTCCCTGCCTCTGATTCCCCGCCTCTGATTCCCCGCGTCTGATTCCCTACCTCTGATTCACAACCCTTGATTCCCCACCTCTGATTCCCTATATCTGATTCTCCGCCTCTGTTTCCCAGCCTCTGATTCTCTGACTCTGTTTCCCCATATCTGATTCCCCGCCTCTGATTCCCCAACTCTGATTCCCTGCCTCTGATTCCCCAGCTCTGATTCCCCGCCTCTGATACCCCGCGTCTGATTCCCTGCCTCTGATTCCCCGCCTCTGATTCCCCATCTCTGATTCATCACCTCTGATTCACCACCTCTGATTCCCTGCGTCTGATTCCCCGCCTCTGATTCCCCATCTCTGATTCCCCATCTCTGATTCCCCAATTCTGATTCCCCGCCTCTGATTCCCCAGCTCTGATACCCCGCCTCTGATTCCCTGCCTCTGATTCTCAAACTCTGATTCCCCACCTCTGATTCCCCATATCTGATTCCCCGCGTCTGTTTCCCCACCTCTGATTCCCGGCCTCTGATCCCAGGCCTCTGATTCCCGGCCTCTGATTCCCGGCCTCTGATTCCCCGCTTCTGATTCTGATTCCCTGCCTCTGATTCCCCATCTCTGATTCCCCACATCTGATTCCCTGCCTCTGATACCCTGCCTCTGATTCCCCGCCTCTGATTCCACGCCTCTGATTCCCCACCTCTGATTCCCTATATCTGATTACCCGCCTCTGTTTCCCCGCCTCTGATTCCGCGCCTCTGTTTCCCCATATCTGATTCCCGGACTCTGATTCCCCAGCTCAGATTACCCATCTCTGATTCTGCACATCCGATTCCCTGCCTCTGATTCCCCAACTCTGATTCCCTGCCCCTGATTCCCCAGCTCTAATTCCCCACCTCTGATACACCGCGTCTGATTCCCTGCCTCTGATGCCCTGCCTCTGATTCCTAATCTCTGATTCCCTGCCTCTGATTCCCCGCCTCTGATTCCCCGCCTCTGATTCCCCATATCTGATTCCCCGCCTCTGATTCCCCAACTCTGATTCCCCGCCTCTGATTCCCCAGCTCTGATTCCCCGCCTCTGATTCCCCGCGTCTGATTCCCCGCCTCTGATTCCCCGCCTCTGATTCACCATCTCTGATTCACCACCTCTGATTCCCCACCTCTGATTCCCCATATCTGATTCCCCGCCTATGTTTCCCCGCCTCAGATTCCCCGCCTCTGATTCCCGGACTCTGAGTCCCCACCTCTGATTCCCGGCCTCTGATTCCCGACCTCTGATTGCCGGCCTCTGATTCCCGGTCTCTGATTCCCCGCTTCTGATTCTGATTCCCTGCCTCTGATTCCCATCTCTGATTCCCCACATCTCATTCCATGCCTCTGATTCCCTGCCTCTGATCCCCACCTTTGATTCCCCGCCTCTGATTCCCAACCTCTGATTCCCCACCTCAGATTCCCCATATCTGATGCCCCGCCTCTGTTTCCCCGCCTCTGATTCCCCGCCTCTGTTTCCCCATATCTGATTCCCGGATTCTGATTCCCCACCTCTGATTCCCCATCTCTGATTCCGCACATCCGATTCCCTGCCTCTGATTCCCCGCCTCTGATTCCCCGCGTCTGATTCCTTACCTCTGATTCCCAATCTATGATTCCCCACCTCTGATTCCCTATATCTGATTCTCCGCCTCTGTTTCCCAGCCTCTGATTCTCTGACTCTGTTTCCCCATATCTGATTCCCCGCGTCTGATTCCCCGCCTCTTATTCCCCGCCTCTGATTCACCATCTCTGATTCACCACCTCTGATTCCCCACCTCTGATTCCCCATATCTGATTCCCCGCCTCTGTTTCTCCGCCTCAGATTCCCCGCCTCTGATTCCCGGACTCTGAGTCCCCACCTCTGATTCCCGGCCTCTGATTCCCGGCCTCTGATTCCCGGCCTCTGATTCCCGGCCTCTGATTCCCGGCCTCTGATTCCCCGCTTCTGATTCTGATTCCCTGCCTCTGATTCCCCATCTCTGATTCCCCACATCTGATTCCATGCCTCTGATTCCCTGCCTCTGATCACCACATTTGATTCCCCGCCTCTGATTCCCAACCTCTGATACCCCACCTCTGATTCCCCATATCTGATGCCCCGCCTCTGTTTCCCTGCCTCTGATTCCCCGCCTCTGTTTCAACATATCTGATTCCCGGATTCTGATTCCCCACCTCTGATTCCCCATCTCTGATTCCGCACATCCGATTCCCTGCCTCTGATTCCCCGCCTCTGATTCCCCGCGTCTGATTCCTTACCTCTGATTCCCAATCTATGATTCCCCACCTCTGATTCCCTATATCTGATTCTCCGCCTCTGTTTCCCAGCCTCTGATTCTCTGACTCTGTTTCCCCATATCTGATTCCCCACCTCTGATTCCCCAACTCTGATTCCCTGCCTCTGATTCCCCAGCTCTGATTCCCCGCCTCTGATACCCCGCATCTGATTCCCTGCCTCTGATTCCCCGCCTCTGATCCACAGCTCTGATTCCCCACCTCTGATTCCCCACGTCTGATTCCCTGCCTCTTATTCCCCGCCTCTGATTCCCCATCTCTGATTCATCACCTCTGATTCCCCACCTCTGATTCACCATATCTGATTCCCCGCCTCTGTTTCCCCGACTCTGATTCCCCGCCTCTGATTCCCCATATCTGATTCTCCGCTTCTGATTCCCCAACTCTGATTCCCCGCCTCTGATTCGCCAGCTATGATTCCCCGCCTCTGATTCCCCGCGTCTGATTCCCTGCCTCTGATTCCCCGCCTCTGAATACCCATCTCTGATTAACCACCTCTGATTCCCTGCGTCTGATTCCCCGCCTCTGATTCCCCATCTCTGATGCCCCGCCTCTGATTCCCCGCCTCTGATTCCCCGCCTCTCTTTCCCCATCTCTGATTCCGCACATCCGATTCCCTGCGTCTGATTCCCCACCTCTGATTCCCCGCGTCTGATTCCTTACCTCTGATTCCCAATCTATGATTCCCCACCTCGTATTCCCTCTATCATATTCTCCGCCTCTGTTTCCCAGCCTCTGATTCTCCGACTCTGTTTCCCCATATCTGATTCCCCACCTCTGATTCCCCAGCTCTGATTCCCTGCCTCTGATACACCGCGTCTGATTCCCTGCCTCTGATTCCCCGCCTCTGATTCCCCAGCTCTGATTCCCCACCTCTGATTCCCCGCGTCTGATTCCCCGCCTCTGATTCCCCATCTCTGAATCACCACCTCTGATTCACCACCTCTGATTCCCCATATCTGATTCCCCGCCTCTGTTTCCCCATATCTCATTCCCGGACTCTGATTCCCCACCTCTGATTCCCGAGCTCTGATTCCGCACATCCGATTCCCTGCCTCTGATTCCCCGCCTCTGATTCCCCGCGTCTGATTCCCTACCTCTGATTCACAACCCTTGATTCCCCACCTCTGATTCCCTATATCTGATTCTCCACCTCTGTTTCCCAGCCTCTGATTCTCTGACTCTGTTTCCCCATATCTGATTCCCCGCCTCTGATTCCCCAACTCTGATTCCCCGCCTCTGATTCCCCAGCTCTGATTCCCCGCCTCTGATACCCCGCGTCTGATTCCCTGCCTCTGATTCCCTGCCTCTGATTCCCCAGCTCTGATTCCCCACCTCTGATTCCCCGCGTCTGATTCCCTGCCTCTGATTCCCCGCCTCTGATTCCCCATCTCTGATTCATCACCTCTGATTCACCACCTCTGATTCCCTGCGTCTGATTCCCCGCCTCTGATTCCCCATCTCTGATTCCCCATCTCTGATTCCCCAATTCTGATTCCCCGCCTCTGATTCCCCAGCTCTGATACCCCGCCTCTGATTCCCTGCCTCTGATTCTCAAACTCTGATTCCCCACCTCTGATTCCCCATATCTGATTCCCCGCGTCTGTTTCCCCACCTCTGATTCCCGGCCTCTGATTCCAGGCCTCTGATTCCCGGCCTCTGATTCCCGGCCTCTGATTCCCCGCTTCTGATTCTGATTCCCTGCCTCTGATTCCCCATCTCTGATTCCCCACATCTGATTCCCTGCCTCTGATACCCTGCCTCTGATTCCCCACCTCTGATTCCCCGCCTCTGATTCCCCACCTCTGATTCCCTATATCTGATTACCCGCCTCTGTTTCCCCGCCTCTGATTCCGCGCCTCTGTTTCCCCATATCTGATTCCCGGACTCTGATTCCCCAGCTCAGATTACCCATCTCTGATTCTGCACATCCGATTCCCTGCCTCTGATTCCCCGCCTCCGATTCCCTGCATCTGAATCCCTACCTCTGATTCCCAACCTATGATTCCCCACCTCTGATTCCCTATATCTGATTCTCCGCCTCTGTTTCCCAGCCTCTGATTCCCCGCCTCTGTTTCCCCATATCTGATTCCCCGCCTCTGATTCCCCAACTCTGATTCCCTGCCCCTGATTCCCCAGCTCTAATTCCCCACCTCTGATACACCGCGTCTGATTCCCTGCCTCTGATGCCCTGCCTCTGATTCCTAATCTCTGATTCCCTGCCTCTGATTCCCCGCCTCTGATTCCCCGCCTCTGATTCCCCATATCTGATTCCCCGCCTCTGATTCCCCAACTCTGATTCCCCGCCTCTGATTCCCCAGCTCTGATTCCCCGCCTCTGATTCCCCGCGTCTGATTCCCCGCCTCTGATTCCCCGCCTCTGATTCACCATCTCTGATTCACCACCTCTGATTCCCCGCGTCTGATTCCCTGCCTCTGATTCCCCGCCTCTGATTCCTCATCTCTGAATCACCACCTCTGATTCACCACCTCTGATTCCCCATATCTGATTCCCCGCCTCTGTTTCCCCATATCTCATTCCCGGACTCTGATTCCCCACCTCTGATTCCCCAGCTCTGATTCCGCACATCCGATTCCCTGCCTCTGATTCCCCGCCTCTGATTCCCCGCGTCTGATTCCCTACCTCTGATTCACAACCCTTGATTCCCCACCTCTGATTCCCTATATCTGATTCTCCGCCTCTGTTTCCCAGCCTCTGATTCTCTGACTCTGTTTCCCCATATCTGATTCCCCGCCTCTGATTCCCCAACTCTGATTCCCTGCCTCTGATTCCCCAGCTCTGATTCCCCGCCTCTGATACCCCGCGTCTGATTCCCTGCCTCTGATTCCCCGCCTCTGATTCCCCATCTCTGATTCATCACCTCTGATTCACCACCTCTGATTCCCTGCGTCTGATTCCCCGCCTCTGATTCCCCATCTCTGATTCCCCATCTCTGATTCCCCAATTCTGATTCCCCGCCTCTGATTCCCCAGCTCTGATACCCCGCCTCTGATTCCCTGCCTCTGATTCTCAAACTCTGATTCCCCACCTCTGATTCCCCATATCTGATTCCCCGCGTCTGTTTCTCCACCTCTGATTCCCGGCCTCTGATTCCAGGCCTCTGATTCCCGGCCTCTGATTCCCGGCCTCTGATACCCCGCTTCTGATTCTGATTCCCTGCCTCTGATTCCCCATCTCTGATTCCCCACATCTGCTTCCCTGCCTCTGATACCCTGCCTCAGATTCCCCGCCTCTGATTCCCGGACTCTGAGTCCCCACCTCTGATTCCCGGCCTCTGATTCCCGTCCTCTGATTCCCGGCCTCTGATTCCCGGCCTCTGATTCCCGGCCTCTGATTCCCCGCTTCTGATTCTGATTCCCTGCCTCTGATTCCCCATCACTGATTCCCCACATCTGATTCCATGCCTCTGATTCCCTGCCTCTGATCACCACCTTTGATTCCCCGCCTCTGATTCCCAACCTCTGATTCCCCACCTCTGATTCCCCATATCTGATGCCCCGCCTCTGTTTCCCCGCCTCTGATTCCCCGCCTCTGTTTCAACATATCTGATTCCCGGATTCTGATTCCCCACCTCTGATTCCCCATCTCTGATTCCGCACATCCGATTCCCTGCCTCTGATTCCCCGCCTCTGATTCCCCATCTCTGATTCATCACCTCTGATTCCCCACCTCTGATTCACCATATCTGATTCCCCGCCTCTGTTTCCCCGACTCTGATTCCCCGCCTCTGATTCCCCATATCTGATTCTCCACTTCTGATTCCCCAACTCTGATTCCCCGCCTCTGATTCGCCAGCTATGATTCCCCGCCTCTGATTCCCCGCGTCTGATTCCCTTCCTCTGATTCCCCGCCTCTGAATACCCATCTCTGATTCACCACCTCTGATTCCCTGCGTCTGATTCCCCGCCTCTGATTCCCCATCTCTGATGCCCCGCCTCTGATTCCCCGCCTCTGATTCCCAGCCTCTGTTTCCCCATCTCTGATTCCGCACATCCGATTCCCTGCCTCTGATTCCCCACCTCTGATTCCCCGCGTCTGATTCCTTACCTCTGATTCCCAATCTATGATTCCCCACCTCTTATTCCCTCTATCATATTCTCCGCCTCTGTTTCCCAGCCTCTGATTCTCCGACTCTGTTTCCCCATATCTGATTCCCCACCTCTGATTCCCCAGCTCTGATTCCCTGCCTCTGATACACCGCGTCTGATTCCCTGCCTCTGATTCCCCGCCTCTGATTCCCCAGCTCTGATTCCCCACCTCTGATACCCCGCGTCTGATTCCCTGCCTCTGATTCCCCGCCTCTGATTCCCCATCTCTGAATCACCACCTCTGATTCACCACCTCTGATTCCCCATATCTGATTCCCCGCCTCTGTTTCCCCATATCTCATTCCCGGACTCTGATTCCCCACCTCTGATTCCCCAGCTCTGATTCCGCACATCCGATTCCCTGCCTCTGATTCCCCGCCTCTGATTCCCCGCGTCTGATTCCCTACCTCTGATTCACAACCCTTGATTCCCCACCTCTGATTCCCTATATCTGATTCTCCACCTCTGTTTCCCAGCCTCTGATTCTCTGACTCTGTTTCCCCATATCTGATTCCCCGCCTCTGATTCCCCAACTCTGATTCCCCGCCTCTGATTCCCCAGCTTTGATTCCCCACCTCTGATTCCCCGCGTCTGATTCCCTGCCTCTGATTCCCCGCCTCTGATTCCCCATCTCTGATTCATCACCTCTGATTCACCACCTCTGATTCCCTGCGTCTGATTCCCCGCCTCTGATTCCCCATCTCTGATTCCCCATCTCTGATTCCCCAATTCTGATTCCCCGCCTCTGATTCCCCAGCTCTGATACCCCGCCTCTGATTCCCTGCCTCTGATTCTCAAACTCTGATTCTCCACCTCTGATTCCCCATATCTGATTCCCCGCGTCTGTTTCCCCACCTCTGATTCCCGGCCTCTGATTCCAGGCCTCTGATTCCCGGCCTCTGATTCCCGGCCTCTGATTCCCCGCTTCTGATTCTGATTCCCTGCCTCTGATTCCCCATCTCTGATTCCCCACATCTGATTCCCTGCCTCTGATACCCTGCCTCTGATTCCCCGCCTCTGATTCCCCGCCTCTGATTCCCCACCTCTGATTCCCTATATCTGATTACCCGCCTCTGTTTCCCCGCCTCTGATTCCGCGCCTCTGTTTCCCCATATCTGATTCCCGGACTCTGATTCCCCAGCTCAGAATACCCATCTCTGATTCTGCACATCCGATTCCCTGCCTCTGATTCCCCGCCTCTGATTCCCTGCATCTGAATCCCTACCTCTGATTCCCAACCTATGATTCCCCACCTCTGATTCCCTATATCTGATTCTCCGCCTCTGTTTCCCAGCCTCTGATTCCCCGCCTCTGTTTCCCCATATCTGATTCCCCGCCTCTGATTCCCCAACTCTGATTCCCTGCCCCTGATTCCCCAGCTCTAATTCCCCACCTCTGATACACCGCGTCTGATTCCCTGCCTCTGATGCCCTGCCTCTGATTCCTAATCTCTGATTCCCTGCCTCTGATTCCCCGCCTCTGATTCCCCGCCTCTGATTCCCCATATCTGATTCCCTGCCTCTGATTCCCCAACTCTGATTCCCCGCCTCTGATTCCCCAGCTCTGATTCCCCGCCTCTGATTCCCCGCGTCTGATTCCCCGCCTCTGATTCCCCGCCTCTGATTCACCATCTCTGATTCACCACCTCTGATTCCCCACCTCTGATTCCCCATATCTGATTCCCCGCCTCTGTTTCTCCGCCTCAGATTCCCCGCCTCTGATTCCCGGACTCTGAGTCCCCACCTCTGATTCCCGGCCTCTGATTCCCGGCCTCTGATCCCCGGCCTCTGATTCCCGGCCTCTGATTCCCGGCCTCTGATTCCCCGCTTCTGATTCTGATTCCCTGCCTCTGATTCCCCATCTCTGATTCCCCACTTCTGATTCCATGCCTCTGATTCCCTCCCTCTGATCACCACCTTTGATTCCCCGCCTCTGATTCCCAACCTCTGATTCCCCACCTCTGATTCCCCATATCTGATGCCCCGCCTCTGTTTCCCCGCCTCTGATTCCCCGCCTCTGTTTCAACATATCTGATTCCCGGATTCTGATTCCCCACCTCTGATTCCCCATCTCTGATTCCGCACATCCGATTCCCTGCCTCTGATTCCCCGCCTCTGATTCCCCGCGTCTGATTCCTTACCTCTGATTCCCAATCTATGATTCCCCACCTCTGATTCCCTACATCTGATTCTCCGCCTCTGTTTCCCAGCCTCTGATTCTCTGACTCTGTTTCCCCATATCTGATTCCCCACCTCTGATTAACCAACTCTGATTCCCTGCCTCTGATTCCCCAGCTCTGATTCCCCGCCTCTGATACCCCGCATCTGATTCCCTGCCTCTGATTCCCCGCCTCTGATCCACAGCTCTGATTCCCCACCTCTGATTCCCCACGTCTGATTCCCTGCCTCTGATTCCCCGCCTCTGATTCCCCATCTCTGATTCATCACCTCTGATTCCCCACCTCTGATTCCCCATATCTGATTCCCCGCCTCTGTTTCCCCGACTCTGATTCCCCGCCTCTGATTCCCCATATCTGATTCTCCGCTTCTGATTCCCCAACTCTGATTCCCCGCCTCTGATTCGCCAGCTATGATTCCCCGCCTCTGATTCCCCGCGTCTGATTCCCTGCCTCTGATTCCCCGCCTCTGAATACCCATCTCTGATTCACCACCTCTGATTCCCTGCGTCTGATTCCCCGCCTCTGATTCCCCATCTCTGATGCCCCGCCTCTGATTCCCCGCCTCTGATTCCCCGCCTCTGTTTCCCCATCTCTGATTCCGCACATCCGATTCCCTGCCTCTGATTCCCGGCCTCTGATTCCCCGCGTCTGATTCCTTACCTCTGATTCCCAATCTATGATTCCCCACCTCTGATTCCCTATATCATATTCTCCGCCTCTGTTTCCCAGCCTCTGATTCTCCGACTCTGTTTCCCCATATCTGATTCCCCACCTCTGATTCCCCAGCTCTGATTCCCTGCCTCTGATACACCGCGTCTGATTCCCTGCCTCTGATTCCCCGCCTCTGATTCCCCAGCTCTGATTCCCCACCTCTGATTCCCCGCGTCTGATTCCCTGCCTCTGATTCCCCGCCTCTGATTCCTCATCTCTGAATCACCACCTCTGATTCACCACCTCTGATTCCCCATATCTGATTCCCCGCCTCTGTTTCCCCATATCTCATTCCCGGACTCTGATTCCCCACCTCTGATTCCCCAGCTCTGATTCCGCACATCCGATTCCCTGCCTCTGATTCCCCGCCTCTGATTCCCCGCGTCTGATTCCCTACCTCTGATTCACAACCCTTGATTCCCCACCTCTGATTCCCTATATCTGATTCTCCGCCTCTGTTTCCCAGCCTCTGATTCTCTGACTCTGTTTCCCCATATCTGATTCCCCGCCTCTGATTCCCCAACTCTGATTCCCTGCCTCTGATTCCCCAGCTCTGATTCCCCGCCTCTGATACCCCGCGTCTGATTCCCTGCCTCTGATTCCCCGCCTCTGATTCCCCATCTCTGATTCATCACCTCTGATTCACCACCTCTGATTCCCTGCGTCTGATTCCCCGCCTCTGATTCCCCATCTCTGATTCCCCATCTCTGATTCCCCAATTCTGATTCCCCGCCTCTGATTCCCCAGCTCTGATACCCCGCCTCTGATTCCCTGCCTCTGATTCTCAAACTCTGATTCCCCACCTCTGATTCCCCATATCTGATTCCCCGCGTCTGTTTCTCCACCTCTGATTCCCGGCCTCTGATTCCAGGCCTCTGATTCCCGGCCTCTGATTCCCGGCCTTTGATTCCCCGCCTCTGACTCCCCATCTCTGATTCATCACCTCTGATTCACCACCTCTGATTCCCTGCGTCTGATTCCCCGCCTCTGATTCCCCATCTCTGATTCCCCATCTCTGATTCCCCAATTCTGATTCCCCGCCTCTGATACCCCAGCTCTGATACCCCGCCTCTGATTCCCTGCCTCTGATTCTCAAACTCTGATTCCCCACCTCTGATTCCCCATATCTGATTCCCCGCGTCTGTTTCCCCACCTCTGATTCCCGGCCTCTGATTCCAGGCCTCTGATTCCCGGCCTCTGATTCCCGGCCTCTGATTCCCCGCTTCTGATTCTGATTCCCTGCCTCTGATTCCCCATCTCTGATTCCCCACATCTGATTCCCTGCCTCTGATACCCTGCCTCTGATTCCCCGCCTCTGATTCCCCGCCTCTGATTCCCCACCTCTGATTCCCTATATCTGATTACCCGCCTCTGTTTCCCCGCCTCTGATTCCGCGCCTCTGTTTCCCCATATCTGATTCCCGGACTCTGATTCCCCAGCTCAGAATACCCATCTCTGATTCTGCACATCCGATTCCCTGCCTCTGATTCCCCGCCTCTGATTCCCTGCATCTGAATCCCTACCTCTGATTCCCAACCTATGATTCCCCACCTCTGATTCCCTATATCTGATTCTCCGCCTCTGTTTCCCAGCCTCTGATTCCCCGCCTCTGTTTCCCCATATCTGATTCCCCGCCTCTGATTCCCCAACTCTGATTCCCTGCCCCTGATTCCCCAGCTCTAATTCCCCACCTCTGATACACCGCGTCTGATTCCCTGCCTCTGATGCCCTGCCTCTGATTCCTAATCTCTGATTCCCTGCCTCTGATTCCCCGCCTCTGATTCCCCATATCTGATTCCCTGCCTCTGATTCCCCAACTCTGATTCCCCGCCTCTGATTCCCCAGCTCTGATTCCCCGCCTCTGATTCCCCGCGTCTGATTCCCCGCCTCTGATTCCCCGCCTCTGATTCACCATCTCTGATTCACCACCTCTGATTCCCCACCTCTGATTCCCCATATCTGATTCCCCGCCTCTGTTTCTCCGCCTCAGATTCCCCGCCTCTGATTCCCGGACTCTGAGTCCCCACCTCTGATTCCCGGCCTCTGATTCCCGGCCTCTGATTCCCGGCCTCTGATTCCCGGCCTCTGATTCCCGGCCTCTGATTCCCCGCTTCTGATTCTGATTCCCTGCCTCTGATTCCCCATCTCTGATTCCCCACTTCTGATTCCATGCCTCTGATTCCCTCCCTCTGATCACCACCTTTGATTCCCCGCCTCTGATTCCCAACCTCTGATTCCCCACCTCTGATTCCCCATATCTGATGCCCCGCCTCTGTTTCCCCGCCTCTGATTCCCCGCCTCTGTTTCAACATATCTGATTCCCGGATTCTGATTCCCCACCTCTGATTCCCCATCTCTGATTCCGCACATCCGATTCCCTGCCTCTGATTCCCCGCCTCTGATTCCCCGCGTCTGATTCCTTACCTCTGATTCCCAATCTATGATTCCCCACCTCTGATTCCCTACATCTGATTCTCCGCCTCTGTTTCCCAGCCTCTGATTCTCTGACTCTGTTTCCCCATATCTGATTCCCCACCTCTGATTAACCAACTCTGATTCCCTGCCTCTGATTCCCCAGCTCTGATTCCCCGCCTCTGATACCCCGCATCTGATTCCCTGCCTCTGATTCCCCGCCTCTGATCCACAGCTCTGATTCCCCACCTCTGATTCCCCACGTCTGATTCCCTGCCTCTGATTCCCCGCCTCTGATTCCCCATCTCTGATTCATCACCTCTGATTCCCCACCTCTGATTCCCCATATCTGATTCCCCGCCTCTGTTTCCCCGACTCTGATTCCCCGCCTCTGATTCCCCATATCTGATTCTCCGCTTCTGATTCCCCAACTCTGATTCCCCGCCTCTGATTCGCCAGCTATGATTCCCCGCCTCTGATTCCCCGCGTCTGATTCCCTGCCTCTGATTCCCCGCCTCTGAATACCCATCTCTGATTCACCACCTCTGATTCCCTGCGTCTGATTCCCCGCCTCTGATTCCCCATCTCTGATGCCCCGCCTCTGATTCCCCGCCTCTGATTCCCCGCCTCTGTTTCCCCATCTCTGATTCCGCACATCCGATTCCCTGCCTCTGATTCCCGGCCTCTGATTCCCCGCGTCTGATTCCTTACCTCTGATTCCCAATCTATGATTCCCCACCTCTGATTCCCTATATCATATTCTCCGCCTCTGTTTCCCAGCCTCTGATTCTCCGACTCTGTTTCCCCATATCTGATTCCCCACCTCTGATTCCCCAGCTCTGATTCCCTGCCTCTGATACACCGCGTCTGATTCCCTGCCTCTGATTCCCCGCCTCTGATTCCCCAGCTCTGATTCCCCACCTCTGATTCCCCGCGTCTGATTCCCTGCCTCTGATTCCCCGCCTCTGATTCCTCATCTCTGAATCACCACCTCTGATTCACCACCTCTGATTCCCCATATCTGATTCCCCGCCTCTGTTTCCCCATATCTCATTCCCGGACTCTGATTCCCCACCTCTGATTCCCCAGCTCTGATTCCGCACATCCGATTCCCTGCCTCTGATTCCCCGCCTCTGATTCCCCGCGTCTGATTCCCTACCTCTGATTCACAACCCTTGATTCCCCACCTCTGATTCCCTATATCTGATTCTCCGCCTCTGTTTCCCAGCCTCTGATTCTCTGACTCTGTTTCCCCATATCTGATTCCCCGCCTCTGATTCCCCAACTCTGATTCCCTGCCTCTGATTCCCCAGCTCTGATTCCCCGCCTCTGATACCCCGCGTCTGATTCCCTGCCTCTGATTCCCCGCCTCTGATTCCCCATCTCTGATTCATCACCTCTGATTCACCACCTCTGATTCCCTGCGTCTGATTCCCCGCCTCTGATTCCCCATCTCTGATTCCCCATCTCTGATTCCCCAATTCTGATTCCCCGCCTCTGATTCCCCAGCTCTGATACCCCGCCTCTGATTCCCTGCCTCTGATTCTCAAACTCTGATTCCCCACCTCTGATTCCCCATATCTGATTCCCCGCGTCTGTTTCTCCACCTCTGATTCCCGGCCTCTGATTCCAGGCCTCTGATTCCCGGCCTCTGATTCCCGGCCTCTGATACCCCGCTTCTGATTCTGATTCCCTGCACCTGATTCCCCATCTCTGATTCCCCACATCTGCTTCCCTGCCTCTGATACCCTGCCTCTGATTCCCCGCCTCTGATTCCCCGCCTCTGATTCCCCACCTCTGATTCCCTATATCTGATTACCCGCCTCTGTTTCCCCGCCTCTGATTCCGTGCCTCTGTTTCCCCATATCTGATTCCCGGACTCTGATTCCCCAGCTCAGATTACCCATCTCTGATTCTGCACATCCGATTCCCTGCCTCTGATTCCCCAACTCTGATTCCCTGCCCCTGATTCCCCAGCTCTAATTCCCCACCTCTGATACACCGCGTCTGATTCCCAGCCTCTGATGCCCTGCCTCTGATTCCTAATCTCTGATTCCCTGCCTCTGATTCCCCGCCTCTGATTCCCCGCCTCTGATTCCCCATATCTGATTCCCCGCCTCTGATTCCCCAACTCTGATTCCCCGCCTCTGATTCCCCAGCTCTGATTCCCCGCCTCTGATTCCCCGCGTCTGATTCCCCGCCTCTGATTCCCCGCCTCTGATTCACCATCTCTGATTCACCACCTCTGATTCCCCACCTCTGATTCCCCATATCTGATTCCCCGCCTATGTTTCCCCGCCTCAGATTCCCCGCCTCTGATTCCCGGACTCTGAGTCCCCACCTCTGATTCCCGGCCTCTGATTCCCGACCTCTGATTGCCGGCCTCTGATTCCCATCTCTGATTCCCCACATCTCATTCCATGCCTCTGATTCCCTGCCTCTGATCCCCACCTTTGATTCCCCGCCTCTGATTCCCAACCTCTGATTCCCCACCTCAGATTCCCCATATCTGATGCCCCGCCTCTGTTTCCCCGCCTCTGATTCCCCGCCTCTGTTTCCCCATATCTGATTCCCGGATTCTGATTCCCCACCTCTGATTCCCCATCTCTGATTCCGCACATCCGATTCCCTGCCTCTGATTCCCCGCCTCTGATTCCCCGCGTCTGATTCCTTACCTCTGATTCCCAATCTATGATTCCCCACCTCTGATTCCCTATATCTGATTCTCCGCCTCTGTTTCCCAGCCTCTGATTCTCTGACTCTGTTTCCCCATATCTGATACCCCACCTCTGATTCCCCAACTCTGATTCCCCGCCTCTGATTCCCCAGCTCTGATTGCCCGCCTCTGATACCCCGCTTCTGATTCCCTGCCTCTGATTCCCCGCCTCTGATCCCCAGCTCTGATTCCCCACCTCTGATTCCCCACCTCTGATTCCCCATCTCTGATTCCGCACATCCGATTCCCTGCCTCTGACTCCCCGCCTCTGATTCCCCGCGTCTGATTCCTTACCTCTGATTCCCAATCTATGATTCCCCACATCTGATTCCCTATATCTTATTCTCCTCCTCTGTTTCCCAGCCTCTAATTCTCCGACTCTGTTTCCCCATATCTGATTCCCCACCTCTGATTCCCCAGCTCTGATTCCCTGCCTCTGATTCCCCGCCTCTGATTCCCCATCTCTGATTCATCACCTCTGATTCCCCACCTCTGATTCCCCATATCTGATACCCCGCCTCTGTTTCCCCGACTCTGATTCCCCGCCTCTGATTCCCCATATCTGATTCTCCGCTTCTGATTCCCCAACTCTGATTCCCCGCCTCTGATTCGCCAGCTAAGATTCCCCGCCTCTGATTCCCCGCGTATGATTCCCTGGCTCTGATTCCCCGCCTCTGAATCCCTGCGTCTGATTCCCCGCCTCTGATTCCCCATCTCTGATTCCCCATCTCTGATTCCCCAATTCTGATTCCCCGCCTCTGATTCCCCAGCTATGATTCCCCGCCTCTGATTCCCCGCGTATGATTCCCTGCCTCTGATTCACCACCTCTGATTCCCTGCGTCTGATTCCCCGCCTCTGATTCCCCACCTCTGATTCCCCACCTCTGATTCCCCATATCTGATACCCCGCCTCTGTTTCCCCGACTCTGATTCCCCACCTCTGACTCCCCATATCTGATTCTCCGCTTCTGATTCCCCAACTCTGATTCCCCGCCTCTGAATCGCCAGCTATGATTCCCCGCCTCTGATTCCCCGCGTCTGATTCCCTGCCTCTGATTCCCCGCCACTGAATCCCCATCTCTGATTCACCACCTCTGATTCCCTGCGTCAGATTCCACGCCTCTGATTCCCCATCTCTGATTCCCCATCTCTGATTCCCCAATTCTGATTCCCCGCCTCTGATTCCCCAGCTCTGATACCCCGCCTCTGATTCCCTGCCTCTGATTCTCAACCTCTGATTCCCCACCTCTGATTCCCCATATCTGATTCTCCGCGTCTGTTTCCCCACCTCTGATTCCCGGCCTCTGATTCCAGGCCTCTGATTCCCGGCCTCTGATTCCCGGCCTCTGATTCCCCGCTTCTGATTCTGATTCATTGACTCTGATTCCCCATCTCTGATTCCCCACATCTGATTCCCTGCCTCTGATACCCTGCCTCTGATTCCCCGCCTCTGAATCCCCGCCTCTGATTCCCCACCTCTGATACCCCATATCTGATTACCCGCCTCTGTTTCCCCTCCTCTGATTCCCCGCCTCTGTTTCCCCATATCTGATTCCCGGACTCTGATTCCCCAGCTCAGATTACCCATCTCTGATTCTGCACATCCGATTCCCTGCCTCTGATTCCCCGCCTCTGATTTCCTGCATCTGATTCCCTACCTCTGATTCCCAACCTATGATTCCCCACCTCTGATTCACTATATCTGATTCTCCGCCTCTGTTTCCCAGCCTCTAATTCCCCGCCTCTGTTTCCCCATATCTGATTCCCCGCCTCTGATTCCCCGCCTCTGATTCCCCGCCTCTGATTCCCCATATCTGATTCCCCGCCTCTGATTGCCCAACTCTGATTCCCCGCCTCTGATTCCCCATCTCTGATTCCCCGCCTCTGATTCCCCGCGTCTGATTCCCCGCCTCTGATTCCCCGCCACTGATTCACCATCTCTGATTCACCACCTCTGATTCCCCACCTCTGATTCCCCATATCTAATTCCCCGCCTCTGTTTCCCCGCCTCAGATTCCCCGCCTCTGATTCCCGGACTCTGAGTCCCCACCTCTGATTCCCGGCCTCTGATTCCCGGCCTCTGATTCCCGGCCTTTGATTCCCGGCCTCTGATTCCCCGCTTCTGATTCTGATTCCCTGCCTCTGATTCCCCATCTCTGATTCCCCACATCTGATTCCCTGCCTCTGAAACCCTGCCTCTGATTCCCCGCCTCTGATTCCCCGCCTCTGATTCCCCACCTCTGATTCCCTATATCTGATTACCCGCCTCTGTTTCCCCGCCTCTGATTCCGCGCCTCTGTTTCCCCATATCTGATTCCCGGACTCTGATTCCCCAGCTCAGATTACCCATCTCTGATTCTGCACATCCGATTCCCTGCCTCTGATTCCCCAACTCTGATTCCCTGCCCCTGATTCCCCAGCTCTAATTCCCCACCTCTGATACACCGCGTCTGATTCCCTGCCTCTGATGCCCTGCCTCTGATTCCTAATCTCTGATTCCCTGCCTCTGATTCCCCGCCTCTGATTCCCCGCCTCTGATTCCCCATATCTGATTCCCCGCCTCTGATTCCCCAACTCTGATTCCCCGCCTCTGATTCCCCAGCTCTGATTCCCCGCCTCTGATTCCCCGCGTCTGATTCCCCGCCTCTGATTCCCCGCCTCTGATTCACCATCTCTGATTCACCACCTCTGATTCCCCACCTCTGATTCCCCATATCTGATTCCCCGCCTATGTTTCCCCGCCTCAGATTCCCCGCCTCTGATTCCCGGACTCTGAGTCCCCACCTCTGATTCCCGGCCTCTGATTCCCGACCTCTGATTGCCGGCCTCTGATTCCCGGTCTCTGATTCCCCGCTTCTGATTCTGATTCCCTGCCTCTGATTCCCATCTCTGATTCCCCACATCTCATTCCATGCCTCTGATTCCCTGCCTCTGATCCCCACCTTTGATTCCCCGCCTCTGATTCCCAACCTCTGATTCCCCACCTCAGATTCCCCATATCTGATGCCCCGCCTCTGTTTCCCCGCCTCTGATTCCCCGCCTCTGTTTCCCCATATCTGATTCCCGGATTCTGATTCCCCACCTCTGATTCCCCATCTCTGATTCCGCACATCCGATTCCCTGCCTCTGATTCCCCGCCTCTGATTCCCCGCGTCTGATTCCTTACCTCTGATTCCCAATCTATGATTCCCCACCTCTGATTCCCTATATCTGATTCTCCACCTCTGTTTCCCAGCCTCTGATTCTCTGACTCTGTTTCCCCATATCTGATTCCCCGCGTCTGATTCCCCGCCTCTTATTCCCCGCCTCTGATTCACCATCTCTGATTCACCACCTCTGATTCCCCACCTCTGATTCCCCATATCTGATTCCCCGCCTCTGTTTCTCCGCCTCAGATTCCCCGCCTCTGATTCCCGGACTCTGAGTCCCCACCTCTGATTCCCGGCCTCTGATTCCCGGCCTCTGATTCCCGGCCTCTGATTCCCGGCCTCTGATTCCCGGCCTCTGATTCCCCGCTTCTGATTCTGATTCCCTGCCTCTGATTCCCCATCTCTGATTCCCCACATCTGATTCCATGCCTCTGATTCCCTGCCTCTGATCACCACATTTGATTCCCCGCCTCTGATTCCCAACCTCTGATTCCCCACCTCTGATTCCCCATATCTGATGCCCCGCCTCTGTTTCCCTGCCTCTGATTCCCCGCCTCTGTTTCAACATATCTGATTCCCGGATTCTGATTCCCCACCTCTGATTCCCCATCTCTGATTCCGCACATCCGATTCCCTGCCTCTGATTCCCCGCCTCTGATTCCCCGCGTCTGATTCCTTACCTCTGATTCCCAATCTATGATTCCCCACCTCTGATTCCCTATATCTGATTCTCCGCCTCTGTTTCCCAGCCTCTGATTCTCTGACTCTGTTTCCCCATATCTGATTCCCCACCTCTGATTCCCCAACTCTGATTCCCTGCCTCTGATTCCCCAGCTCTGATTCCCCGCCTCTGATACCCCGCATCTGATTCCCTGCCTCTGATTCCCCGCCTCTGATCCACAGCTCTGATTCCCCACCTCTGATTCCCCACGTCTGATTCCCTGCCTCTTATTCCCCGCCTCTGATTCCCCATCTCTGATTCATCACCTCTGATTCCCCGCCTCTGATTCCCCGCCTCTGATTCACCATCTCTGATTCACCACCTCTGATTCCCCACCTCTGATTCCCCATATCTGATTCCCCGCCTATGTTTCCCCGCCTCAGATTCCCCGCCTCTGATTCCCGGACTCTGAGTCCCCACCTCTGATTCCCGGCCTCTGATTCCCGACCTCTGATTGCCGGCCTCTGATTCCCGGTCTCTGATTCCCCGCTTCTGATTCTGATTCCCTGCCTCTGATTCCCATCTCTGATTCCCCACATCTCATTCCATGCCTCTGATTCCCTGCCTCTGATCCCCACCTTTGATTCCCCGCCTCTGATTCCCAACCTCTGATTCCCCACCTCAGATTCCCCATATCTGATGCCCCGCCTCTGTTTCCCCGCCTCTGATTCCCCGCCTCTGTTTCCCCATATCTGATTCCCGGATTCTGATTCCCCACCTCTGATTCCCCATCTCTGATTCCGCACATCCGATTCCCTGCCTCTGATTCCCCGCCTCTGATTCCCCGCGTCTGATTCCTTACCTCTGATTCCCAATCTATGATTCCCCACCTCGTATTCCCTCTATCATATTCTCCGCCTCTGTTTCCCAGCCTCTGATTCTCTGACTCTGTTTCCCCATATCTGATTCCCCGCGTCTGATTCCCCGCCTCTTATTCCCCGCCTCTGATTCACCATCTCTGATTCACCACCTCTGATTCCCCACCTCTGATTCCCCATATCTGATTCCCCGCCTCTGTTTCTCCGCCTCAGATTCCCCGCCTCTGATTCCCGGACTCTGAGTCCCCACCTCTGATTCCCGGCCTCTGATTCCCGGCCTCTGATTCCCGGCCTCTGATTCCCGGCCTCTGATTCCCGGCCTCTGATTCCCCGCTTCTGATTCTGATTCCCTGCCTCTGATTCCCCATCTCTGATTCCCCACATCTGATTCCATGCCTCTGATTCCCTGCCTCTGATCACCACATTTGATTCCCCGCCTCTGATTCCCAACCTCTGATTCCCCACCTCTGATTCCCCATATCTGATGCCCCGCCTCTGTTTCCCTGCCTCTGATTCCCCGCCTCTGTTTCAACATATCTGATTCCCGGATTCTGATTCCCCACCTCTGATTCCCCATCTCTGATTCCGCACATCCGATTCCCTGCCTCTGATTCCCCGCCTCTGATTCCCCGCGTCTGATTCCTTACCTCTGATTCCCAATCTATGATTCCCCACCTCTGATTCCCTATATCTGATTCTCCGCCTCTGTTTCCCAGCCTCTGATTCTCTGACTCTGTTTCCCCATATCTGATTCCCCACCTCTGATTCCCCAACTCTGATTCCCTGCCTCTGATTCCCCAGCTCTGATTCCCCGCCTCTGATACCCCGCATCTGATTCCCTGCCTCTGATTCCCCGCCTCTGATCCACAGCTCTGATTCCCCACCTCTGATTCCCCACGTCTGATTCCCTGCCTCTTATTCCCCGCCTCTGATTCCCCATCTCTGATTCATCACCTCTGATTCCCCGCCTCTGATTCCCCGCCTCTGATTCACCATCTCTGATTCACCACCTCTGATTCCCCACCTCTGATTCCCCATATCTGATTCCCCGCCTATGTTTCCCCGCCTCAGATTCCCCGCCTCTGATTCCCGGACTCTGAGTCCCCACCTCTGATTCCCGGCCTCTGATTCCCGACCTCTGATTGCCGGCCTCTGATTCCCGGTCTCTGATTCCCCGCTTCTGATTCTGATTCCCTGCCTCTGATTCCCATCTCTGATTCCCCACATCTCATTCCATGCCTCTGATTCCCTGCCTCTGATCCCCACCTTTGATTCCCCGCCTCTGATTCCCAACCTCTGATTCCCCACCTCAGATTCCCCATATCTGATGCCCCGCCTCTGTTTCCCCGCCTCTGATTCCCCGCCTCTGTTTCCCCATATCTGATTCCCGGATTCTGATTCCCCACCTCTGATTCCCCATCTCTGATTCCGCACATCCGATTCCCTGCCTCTGATTCCCCGCCTCTGATTCCCCGCGTCTGATTCCTTACCTCTGATTCCCAATCTATGATTCCCCACCTCTGATTCCCTATATCTGATTCTCCGCCTCTGTTTCCCAGCCTCTGATTCTCTGACTCTGTTTCCCCATATCTGATTCCCCGCGTATGATTCCCCGCCTCTTATTCCCAGCCTCTGATTCACCATCTCTGATTCACCACCTCTGATTCCCCACCTCTGATTCCCCATATCTGATTCCCCGCCTCTGTTTCTCCGCCTCAGATTCCCCGCCTCTGATTCCCGGACTCTGAGTCCCCACCTCTGATTCCCGGCCTCTGATTCCCGGCCTCTGATTCCCGGCCTCTGATTCCCGGCCTCTGATTCCCGGCCTCTGATTCCCCGCTTCTGATTCTGATTCCCTGCCTCTGATTACCCATCTCTGATTCCCCACATCTGATTCCATGCCTCTGATTCCCTGCCTCTGATCACCACATTTGATTCCCCGCCTCTGATTCCCAACCTCTGATTCCCCACCTCTGATTCCCCATATCTGATGCCCCGCCTCTGTTTCCCTGCCTCTGATTCCCCGCCTCTGTTTCAACATATCTGATTCCCGGATTCTGATTCCCCACCTCTGATTCCCCATCTCTGATTCCGCACATCCGATTCCCTGCCTCTGATTCCCCGCCTCTGATTCCCCGCGTCTGATTCCTTACCTCTGATTCCCAATCTATGATTCCCCACCTCTGATTCCCTATATCTGATTCTCCGCCTCTGTTTCCCAGCCTCTGATTCTCTGACTCTGTTTCCCCATATCTGATTCCCCACCTCTGATTCCCCAACTCTGATTCCCTGCCTCTGATTCCCCAGCTCTGATTCCCCGCCTCTGATACCCCGCATCTGATTCCCTGCCTCTGATTCCCCGCCTCTGATCCACAGCTCTGATTCCCCACCTCTGATTCCCCACGTCTGATTCCCTGCCTCTTATTCCCCGCCTCTGATTCCCCATCTCTGATTCATCACCTCTGATTCCCCACCTCTGATTCACCATATCTGATTCCCCGCCTCTGTTTCCCCGACTCTGATTCCCCGCCTCCGATTCCCCATATCTGATTCTCCGCTTCTGATTCCCCAACTCTGATTCCCCGCCTCTGATTCGCCAGCTATGATTCCCCGCCTCTGATTCCCCTCGTCTGATTCCCTGCCTCTGATTCCCCGCCTCTGAATACCCATCTCTGATTAACCACCTCTGATTCCCTGCGTCTGATTCCCCGCCTCTGATTCCCCATCTCTGATGCCCCGCCTCTGATTCCCCGCCTCTGATTCCCCGCCTCTCTTTCCCCATCTCTGATTCCGCACATCCGATTCCCTGCGTCTGATTCCCCACCTCTGATTCCCCGCGTCTGATTCCTTACCTCTGATTCCCAATCTATGATTCCCCACCTCGTATTCCCTCTATCATATTCTCCGCCTCTGTTTCCCAGCCTCTGATTCTCCGACTCTGTTTCCCCATATCTGATTCCCCACCTCTGATTCCCCAGCTCTGATTCCCTGCCTCTGATACACCGCGTCTGATTCCCTGCCTCTGATTCCCCGCCTCTGATTCCCCAGCTCTGATTCCCCACCTCTGATTCCCCGCGTCTGATTCCCTGACTCTGATTCCCTGCCTCTGATTCCCCATCTCTGAATCACCACCTCTGATTCACCACCTCTGATTCCCCATATCTGATTCCCCGCCTCTGTTTCCCCATATCTCATTCCCGGACTCTGATTCCCCACCTCTGATTCCCCAGCTCTGATTCCGCACATCCGATTCCCTGCCTCTGATTCCCCGCCTCTGATTCCCCGCGTCTGATTCCCTACCTCTGATTCACAACCCTTGATTCCCCACCTCTGATTCCCTATATCTGATTCTCCACCTCTGTTTCCCAGCCTCTGATTCTCTGACTCTGTTTCCCCATATCTGATTCCCCGCCTCTGATTCCCCAACTCTGATTCCCCGCCTCTGATTCCCCAGCTCTGATTCCCCGCCTCTGATACCCCGCGTCTGATTCCCTGCCTCTGATTCCCTGCCTCTGATTCCCCAGCTCTGATTCCCCACCTCTGATTCCCCGCGTCTGATTCCCAGCCTCTGATTCCCCGCCTCTGATTCCCCATCTCTGATTCATCACCTCTGATTCACCACCTCTGATTCCCTGCGTCTGATTCCCCGCCTCTGATTCCCCATCTCTGATTCCCCATCTCTGATTCCCCAATTCTGATTCCCCGCCTCTGATTCCCCAGCTCTGATACCCCGCCTCTGATTCCCTGCCTCTGATTCTCAAACTCTGATTCCCCACCTCTGATTCCCCATATCTGATTCCCCGCGTCTGTTTCGCCACCTCTGATTCCCGGCCTCTGATTCCAGGCCTCTGATTCCCGGCCTCTGATTCCCGGCCTCTGATTCCCCGCTTCTGATTCTGATTCCCTGCCTCTGATTCCCCATCTCTGATTCCCCACATCTGATTCCCTGCCTCTGATACCCTGCCTCTGATTCCCCGCCTCTGATTCCCCGCCTCTGATTCCCCACCTCTGATTCCCTATATCTGATTACCCGCCTCTATTTCCCCGCCTCTGATTCCGCGCCTCTGTTTCCCCATATCTGATTCCCGGACTCTGATTCCCCAGCTCAGATTACCCATCTCTGATTCTGCACATCCGATTCCCTGCCTCTGATTCCCCGCCTCTGATTCCCTGCATCTGAATCCCTACCTCTGATTCCCAACCTATGATTCCCCACCTCTGATTCCCTATATCTGATTCTCCGCCTCTGTTTCCCAGCCTCTGATTCCCCGCCTCTGTTTCCCCATATCTGATTCCCCGCCTCTGATTCCCCAACTCTGATTCCCTGCCCCTGATTCCCCAGCTCTAATTCCCCACCTCTGATACACCGCGTCTGATTCCCTGCCTCTGATGCCCTGCCTCTGATTCCTAATCTCTGATTCCCTGCCTCTGATTCCCCGCCTCTGATTCCCCGCCTCTGATTCCCCATATCTGATTCCCCGCCTCTGATTCCCCAACTCTGATTCCCCGCCTCTGATTCCCCAGCTCTGATTCCCCGCCTCTGATTCCCCGCGTCTGATTCCCCGCCTCTGATTCCCCGCCTCTGATTCACCATCTCTGATTCACCACCTCTGATTCCCCACCTCTGATTCCCCATATCTGATTCCCCGCCTCTGTTTCTCCGCCTCAGATTCCCCGCCTCTGATTCCCGGACTCTGAGTCCCCACCTCTGATTCCCGGCCTCTGATTCCCGTCCTCTGATTCCCGGCCTCTGATTCCCGGCCTCTGATTCCCGGCCTCTGATTCCCCGCTTCTGATTCTGATTCCCTGCCTCTGATTCCCCATCTCTGATTCCCCACATCTGATTCCATGCCTCTGATTCCCTGCCTCTGATCACCACCTTTGATTCCCCGCCTCTGATTCCCAACCTCTGATTCCCCACCTCTGATTCCCCATATCTGATGCCCCGCCTCTGTTTCCCCGCCTCTGATTCCCCGCCTCTGTTTCAACATATCTGATTCCCGGATTCTGATTCCCCACCTCTGATTCCCCATCTCTGATTCCGCACATCCGATTCCCTGCCTCTGATTCCCCGCCTCTGATTCCCCATCTCTGATTCATCACCTCTGATTCCCCACCTCTGATTCACCATATCTGATTCCCCGCCTCTGTTTCCCCGACTCTGATTCCCCGCCTCTGATTCCCCATATCTGATTCTCCGCTTCTGATTCCCCAACTCTGATTCCCCGCCTCTGATTCGCCAGCTATGATTCCCCGCCTCTGATTCCCCGCGTCTGATTCCCTTCCTCTGATTCCCCGCCTCTGAATACCCATCTCTGATTCACCACCTCTGATTCCCTGCGTCTGATTCCCCGCCTCTGATTCCCCATCTCTGATGCCCCGCCTCTGATTCCCCGCCTCTGATTCCCAGCCTCTGTTTCCCCATCTCTGATTCCGCACATCCGATTCCCTGCCTGTGATTCCCCACCTCTGATTCCCCGCGTCTGATTCCTTACCTCTGATTCCCAATCTATGATTCCCCACCTCTTATTCCCTCTATCATATTCTCCGCCTCTGTTTCCCAGCCTCTGATTCTCCGACTCTGTTTCCCCATATCTGATTCCCCACCTCTGATTCCCCAGCTCTGATTCCCTGCCTCTGATACACCGCGTCTGATTCCCTGCCTCTGATTCCCCGCCTCTGATTCCCCAGCTCTGATTCCCCACCTCTGATTCCCCGCGTCTGATTCCCTGCCTCTGATTCCCCGCCTCTGATTCCCCATCTCTGAATCACCACCTCTGATTCACCACCTCTGATTCCCCATATCTGATTCCCCGCCTCTGATTCCCCAGCTCTGATTCCCCGCCTCTGATTCCCCGCGTCTGATTCCCCGCCTCTGATTCCCCGCCTCTGATTCACCATCTCTGATTCACCACCTCTGATTCCCCACCTCTGATTCCCCATATCTGATTCCCCGCCTCTGTTTCTCCGCCTCAGATTCCCCGCCTCTGATTCCCGGACTCTGAGTCCCCACCTCTGATTCTCGGCCTCTGATTCCCGTCCTCTGATTCCCGGCCTCTGATTCCCGGCCTCTGATTCCCGGCCTCTGATTCCCCGCTTCTGATTCTGATTCCCTGCCTCTGATTCCCCATCTCTGATTCCCCACATCTGATTCCATGCCTCTGACTCCCTGCCTCTGATCACCACCTTTGATTCCCCGCCTCTGATTCCCAACCTCTGATTCCCCACCTCTGATTCCCCATATCTGATGCCCCGCCTCTGTTTCCCCGCCTCTGATTCCCCGCCTCTGTTTCAACATATCTGATTCCCGGATTCTGATTCCCCACCTCTGATTCCCCATCTCTGATTCCGCACATCCGATTCCCTGCCTCTGATTCCCCGCCTCTGATTCCCCATCTCTGATTCATCACCTCTGATTCCCCACCTCTGATTCACCATATCTGATTCCCCGCCTCTGTTTCCCCGACTCTGATTCCCCGCCTCTGATTCCCCATATCTGATTCTCCACTTCTGATTCCCCAACTCTGATTCCCCGCCTCTGATTCGCCAGCTATGATTCCCCGCCTCTGATTCCCCGCGTCTGATTCCCTTCCTCTGATTCCCCGCCTCTGAATACCCATCTCTGATTCACCACCTCTGATTCCCTGCGTCTGATTCCCCGCCTCTGATTCCCCATCTCTGATGCCCCGCCTCTGATTCCCCGCCTCTGATTCCCAGCCTCTGTTTCCCCATCTCTGATTCCGCACATCCGATTCCCTGCCTCTGATTCCCCACCTCTGATTCCCCGCGTCTGATTCCTTACCTCTGATTCCCAATCTATGATTCCCCACCTCTTATTCCCTCTATCATATTCTCCGCCTCTGTTTCCCAGCCTCTGATTCTCCGACTCTGTTTCCCCATATCTGATTCCCCACCTCTGATTCCCCAGCTCTGATTCCCTGCCTCTGATACACCGCGTCTGATTCCCTGCCTCTGATTCCCCGCCTCTGATTCCCCAGCTCTGATTCCCCACCTCTGATTCCCCGCGTCTGATTCCCTGCCTCTGATTCCCCGCCTCTGATTCCCCATCTCTGAATCACCACCTCTGATTCACCACCTCTGATTCCCCATATCTGATTCCCCGCCTCTGTTTCCCCATATCTCATTCCCGGACTCTGATTCCCCACCTCTGATTCCCCAGCTCTGATTCCGCACATCCGATTCCCTGCCTCTGATTCCCCGCCTCTGATTCCCCGCGTCTGATTCCCTACCTCTGATTCACAACCCTTGATTCCCCACCTCTGATTCCCTATATCTGATTCTCCACCTCTGTTTCCCAGCCTCTGATTCTCTGACTCTGTTTCCCCATATCTGATTCCCCGCCTCTGATTCCCCAACTCTGATTCCCCGCCTCTGATTCCCCAGCTCTGATTCCCCACCTCTGATTCCCCGCGTCTGATTCCCTGCCTCTGATTCCCCGCCTCTGATTCCCCATCTCTGATTCATCACCTCTGATTCACCACCTCTGATTCCCTGCGTCTGATTCCCCGCCTCTGATTCCCCATCTCTGATTCCCCATCTCTGATTCCCCAATTCTGATTCCCCGCCTCTGATTCCCCAGCTCTGATACCCCGCCTCTGATTCCCTGCCTCTGATTCTCAAACTCTGATTCCCCACCTCTGATTCCCCATATCTGATTCCCCGCGTCTGTTTCCCCACCTCTGATTCCCGGCCTCTGATTCCAGGCCTCTGATTCCCGGCCTCTGATTCCCGGCCTCTGATTCCCCGCTTCTGATTCTGATTCCCTGCCTCTGATTCCCCATCTCTGATTCCCCACATCTGATTCCCTGCCTCTGATACCCTGCCTCTGATTCCCCGCCTCTGATTCCCCGCCTCTGATTCCCCACCTCTGATTCCCTATATCTGATTACCCGCCTCTGTTTCCCCGCCTCTGATTCCGCGCCTCTGTTTCCCCATATCTGATTCCCGGACTCTGATTCCCCAGCTCAGAATACCCATCTCTGATTCTGCACATCCGATTCCCTGCCTCTGATTCCCCGCCTCTGATTCCCTGCATCTGAATCCCTACCTCTGATTCCCAACCTATGATTCCCCACCTCTGATTCCCTATATCTGATTCTCCGCCTCTGTTTCCCAGCCTCTGATTCCCCGCCTCTGTTTCCCCATATCTGATTCCCCGCCTCTGATTCCCCAACTCTGATTCCCTGCCCCTGATTCCCCAGCTCTAATTCCCCACCTCTGATACACCGCGTCTGATTCCCTGCCTCTGATGCCCTGCCTCTGATTCCTAATCTCTGATTCCCTGCCTCTGATTCCCCGCCTCTGATTCCCCGCCTCTGATTCCCCATATCTGATTCCCTGCCTCTGATTCCCCAACTCTGATTCCCCGCCTCTGATTCCCCAGCTCTGATTCCCCGCCTCTGATTCCCCGCGTCTGATTCCCCGCCTCTGATTCCCCGCCTCTGATTCACCATCTCTGATTCACCACCTCTGAATCCCCACCTCTGATTCCCCATATCTGATTCCCCGCCTCTGTTTCTCCGCCTCAGATTCCCCGCCTCTGATTCCCGGACTCTGAGTCCCCACCTCTGATTCCCGGCCTCTGATTCCCGGCCTCTGATTCCCGGCCTCTGATTCCCGGCCTCTGATTCCCGGCCTCTGATTCCCCGCTTCTGATTCTGATTCCCTGCCTCTGATTCCCCATCTCTGATTCCCCACTTCTGATTCCATGCCTCTGATTCCCTCCCTCTGATCACCACCTTTGATTCCCCGCCTCTGATTCCCAACCTCTGATTCCCCACCTCTGATTCCCCATATCTGATGCCCCGCCTCTGTTTCCCCGCCTCTGATTCCCCGCCTCTGTTTCAACATATCTGATTCCCGGATTCTGATTCCCCACCTCTGATTCCCCATCTCTGATTCCGCACATCCGATTCCCTGCCTCTGATTCCCCGCCTCTGATTCCCCGCGTCTGGTTCCTTACCTCTGATTCCCAATCTATGATTCCCCACCTCTGATTCCCTACATCTGATTCTCCGCCTCTGTTTCCCAGCCTCTGATTCTCTGACTCTGTTTCCCCATATCTGATTCCCCACCTCTGATTAACCAACTCTGATTCCCTGCCTCTGATTCCCCAGCTCTGATTCCCCGCATCTGATTCCCTGCCTCTGATTCCCCACCTCTGATCCACAGCTCTGATTCCCCACCTCTGATTCCCCACGTCTGATTCCCTGCCTCTGATTCCCCGCCTCTGATTCCCCATCTCTGATTCATCACCTCTGATTCCCCACCTCTGATTCCCCATATCTGATTCCCCGCCTCTGTTTCCCCGACTCTGATTCCCCGCCTCTGATTCCCCATATCTGATTCTCCGCTTCTGATTCCCCAACTCTGATTCCCCGCCTCTGATTCGCCAGCTATGATTCCCCGCCTCTGATTCCCCGCGTCTGATTCCCTGCCTCTGATTCCCCAACTCTGATTCCCTGCCCCTGATTCCCCAGCTCTAATTCCCCACCTCTGATACACCGCGTCTGATTCCCTGCCTCTGATGCCCTGCCTCTGATTCCTAATCTCTGATTCCCTGCCTCTGATTCCCCGCCTCTGATTCCCCGCCTCTGATTCCCCATATCTGATTCCCCGCCTCTGATTCCCCAACTCTGATTCCCCGCCTCTGATTCCCCAGCTCTGATTCCCCGCCTCTGATTCCCCGCGTCTGATTCCCCGCCTCTGATTCCCCGCCTCTGATTCACCATCTCTGATTCACCACCTCTGATTCCCCACCTCTGATTCCCAATATCTGATTCCCCGCCTCTGTTTCTCCGCCTCAGATTCCCCGCCTCTGATTCCCGGACTCTGAGTCCCCACCTCTGATTCCCGGCCTCTGATTCCCGTCCTCTGATTCCCGGCCTCTGATTCCCGGCCTCTGATTCCCGGCCTCTGATTCCCCGCTTCTGATTCTGATTCCCTGCCTCTGATTCCCCATCTCTGATTCCCCACATCTGATTCCATGCCTCTGATTCCCTGCCTCTGATCACCACCTTTGATTCCCCGCCTCTGATTCCCAACCTCTGATTCCCCACCTCTGATCCCCATATCTGATGCCCCGCCTCTGTTTCCCCGCCTCTGATTCCCCGCCTCTGTTTCAACATATCTGATTCCCGGATTCTGATTCCCCACCTCTGATTCCCCATCTCTGATTCCGCACATCCGATTCCCTGCCTCTGATTCCCCGCCTCTGATTCCCCATCTCTGATTCATCACCTCTGATTCCCCACCTCTGATTCACCATATCTGATTCCCCGCCTCTGTTTCCCCGACTCTGATTCCCCGCCTCTGATTCCCCATATCTGATTCTCCGCTTCTGATTCCCCAACTCTGATTCCCCGCCTCTGATTCGCCAGCTATGATTCCCCGCCTCTGATTCCCCGCGTCTGATTCCCTTCCTCTGATTCCCCGCCTCTGAATACCCATCTCTGATTCACCACCTCTGATTCCCTGCGTCTGATTCCCCGCCTCTGATTCCCCATCTCTGATGCCCCGCCTCTGATTCCCCGCCTCTGATTCCCAGCCTCTGTTTCCCCATCTCTGATTCCGCACATCCGATTCCCTGCCTCTGATTCCCCACCTCTGATTCCCCGCGTCTGATTCCTTACCTCTGATTCCCAATCTATGATGCCCCACCTCTTATTCCCTCTATCATATTCTCCGCCTCTGTTTCCCAGCCTCTGATTCTCCGACTCTGTTTCCCCATATCTGATTCCCCACCTCTGATTCCCCAGCTCTGATTCCCTGCCTCTGATACACCGCGTCTGATTCCCTGCCTCTGATTCCCCGCCTCTGATTCCCCAGCTCTGATTCCCCACCTCTGATTCCCCGCGTCTGATTCCCTGCCTCTGATTCCCCGCCTCTGATTCCCCATCTCTGAATCACCACCTCTGATTCACCACCTCTGATTCCCCATATCTGATTCCCCGCCTCTGATTCCCCAGCTCTGATTCCCCGCCTCTGATTCCCCGCGTCTGATTCCCCGCCTCTGATTCCCCGCCTCTGATTCACCATCTCTGATTCACGACCTCTGATTCCCCACCTCTGATTCCCCATATCTGATTCCCCGCCTCTGTTTCTCCGCCTCAGATTCCCCGCCTCTGATTCCCGGACTCTGAGTCCCCACCTCTGATTCCCGGCCTCTGATTCCCGTCCTCTGATTCCCGGCCTCTGATTCCCGGCCTCTGATTCCCGGCCTCTGATTCCCCGCTTCTGATTCTGATTCCCTGCCTCTGATTCCCCATCTCTGATTCCCCACATCTGATTCCATGCCTCTGATTCCCTGCCTCTGATCACCACCTTTGATTCCCCGCCTCTGATTCCCAACCTCTGATTCCCCACCTCTGATTCCCCATATCTGATGCCCCGCCTCTGTTTCCCCGCCTCTGATTCCCCGCCTCTGTTTCAACATATCTGATTCCCGGATTCTGATTCCCCACCTCTGATTCCCCATCTCTGATTCTGCACATCCGATTCCCTGCCTCTGATTCCCCGCCTCTGATTCCCCATCTCTGATTCATCACCTCTGATTCCCCACCTCTGATTCACCATATCTGATTCCCCGCCTCTGTTTCCCCGACTCTGATTCCCCGCCTCTGATTCCCCATATCTGATTCTCCACTTCTGATTCCCCAACTCTGATTCCCCGCCTCTGATTCGCCAGCTATGATTCCCCGCCTCTGATTCCCCGCGTCTGATTCCCTTCCTCTGATTCCCCGCCTCTGAATACCCATCTCTGATTCACCACCTCTGATTCCCTGCGTCTGATTCCCCGCCTCTGATTCCCCATCTCTGATGCCCCGCCTCTGATTCCCCGCCTCTGATTCCCAGCCTCTGTTTCCCCATCTCTGATTCCGCACATCCGATTCCCTGCCTCTGATTCCCCACCTCTGATTCCCCGCGTCTGATTCCTTACCTCTGATTCCCAATCTATGATTCCCCACCTCTTATTCCCTCTATCATATTCTCCGCCTCTGTTTCCCAGCCTCTGATTCTCCGACTCTGTTTCCCCATATCTGATTCCCCACCTCTGATTCCCCAGCTCTGATTCCCTGCCTCTGATACACCGCGTCTGATTCCCTGCCTCTGATTCCCCGCCTCTGATTCCCCAGCTCTGATTCCCCACCTCTGATTCCCCGCGTCTGATTCCCTGCCTCTGATTCCCCGCCTCTGATTCCCCATCTCTGAATCACCACCTCTGATTCACCACCTCTGATTCCCCATATCTGATTCCCCGCCTCTGTTTCCCCATATCTCATTCCCGGACTCTGATTCCCCACCTCTGATTCCCCAGCTCTGATTCCGCACATCCGATTCCCTGCCTCTGATTCCCCGCCTCTGATTCCCCGCGTCTGATTCCCTACCTCTGATTCACAACCCTTGATTCCCCACCTCTGATTCCCTATATCTGATTCTCCACCTCTGTTTCCCAGCCTCTGATTCTCTGACTCTGTTTCCCCATATGTGATTCCCCGCCTCTGATTCCCCAACTCTGATTCCCCGCCTCTGATTCCCCAGCTCTGATTCCCCACCTCTGATTCCCCGCGTCTGATTCCCTGCCTCTGATTCCCCGCCTCTGATTCCCCATCTCTGAATCACCACCTCTGATTCACCACCTCTGATTCCCCATATCTGATTCCCCGCCTCTGTTTCCCCATATCTCATTCCCGGACTCTGATTCCCCACCTCTGATTCCCCAGCTCTGATTCCCCAGCTCTGATTCCCTGCCTCTGATACACCGCGTCTGATTCCCAATCTATGATTCCCCACCTCTTATTCCCTCTATCATATTCTCCGCCTCTGTTTCCCAGCCTCTGATTCTCCGACTCTGTTTCCCCATATCTGATTCCCCACCTCTGATTCCCCAGCTCTGATTCCCTGCCTCTGATACACCGCGTCTGATTCCCTGCCTCTGATTCCCCGCCTCTGATTCCCCAGCTCTGATTCCCCACCTCTGATTCCCCGCGTCTGATTCCCTGCCTCTGATTCCCCGCCTCTGATTCCCCATCTCTGAATCACCACCTCTGATTCACCACCTCTGATTCCCCATATCTGATTCCCCGCCTCTGTTTCCCCGCGTCTGTTTCCCCACCTCTGATTCCCGGCCTCTGATTCCAGGCCTCTGATTCCCGGCCTCTGATTCCCGGCCTCTGATTCCCCGCTTCTGATTCTGATTCCCTGCCTCTGATTCCCCATCTCTGATTCCCCACATCTGATTCCCTGCCTCTGATACCCTGCCTCTGATTCCCCGCCTCTGATTCCCCGCCTCTGATTCCCCACCTCTGATTCCCTATATCTGATTACCCGCCTCTGTTTCCCCGCCTCTGATTCTGCGCCTCTGTTTCCCCATATCTGATTCCCGGACTCTGATTCCCCAGCTCAGAATACCCATCTCTGATTCTGCACATCCGATTCCCTGCCTCTGATTCCCCGCCTCTGATTCCCTGCATCTGAATCCCTACCTCTGATTCCCAACCTATGATTCCCCACCTCTGATTCCCTATATCTGATTCTCCGCCTCTGTTTCCCAGCCTCTGATTCCCCGCCTCTGTTTCCCCATATCTGATTCCCCGCCTCTGATTCCCCAACTCTGATTCCCTGCCCCTGATTCCCCAGCTCTAATTCCCCACCTCTGATACACCGCGTCTGATTCCCTGCCTCTGATGCCCTGCCTCTGATTCCTAATCTCTGATTCCCTGCCTCTGATTCCCCGCCTCTGATTCCCCGCCTCTGATTCCCCATATCTGATTCCCTGCCTCTGATTCCCCAACTCTGATTCCCCGCCTCTGATTCCCCAGCTCTGATTCCCCGCCTCTGATTCCCCGCGTCTGATTCCCCGCCTCTGATTCCCCGCCTCTGATTCACCATCTCTGATTCACCACCTCTGATTCCCCACCTCTGATTCCCCATATCTGATTCCCCGCCTCTGTTTCTCCGCCTCAGATTCCCCGCCTCTGATTCCCGGACTCTGAGTCCCCACCTCTGATTCCCGGCCTCTGATTCCCGGCCTCTGATTCCCGGCCTCTGATTCCCGGCCTCTGATTCCCGGCCTCTGATTCCCCGCTTCTGATTCTGATTCCCTGCCTCTGATTCCCCATCTCTGATTCCCCACTTCTGATTCCATGCCTCTGATTCCCTCCCTCTGATCACCACCTTTGATTCCCCGCCTCTGATTCCCAACCTCTGATTCCCCACCTCTGATTCCCCATATCTGATGCCCCGCCTCTGTTTCCCCGCCTCTGATTCCCCGCCTCTGTTTCAACATATCTGATTCCCGGATTCTGATTCCCCACCTCTGATTCCCCATCTCTGATTCCGCACATCCGATTCCCTGCCTCTGATTCCCCGCCTCTGATTCCCCGCGTCTGATTCCTTACCTCTGATTCCCAATCTATGATTCCCCACCTCTGATTCCCTACATCTGATTCTCCGCCTCTGTTTCCCAGCCTCTGATTCTCTGACTCTGTTTCCCCATATCTGATTCCCCACCTCTGATTAACCAACTCTGATTCCCTGCCTCTGATTCCCCAGCTCTGATTCCCCACCTCTGATACCCCGCATCTGATTCCCTGCCTCTGATTCCCCGCCTCTGATCCACAGCTCTGATTCCCCACCTCTGATTCCCCACGTCTGATTCCCTGCCTCTGATTCCCCGCCTCTGATTCCCCATATCTGATTCACCACCTCTGATTCCCCACCTCTGATTCCCCATATCTGATTCCCCGCCTCTGTTTCCCCGACTCTGATTCCCCGCCTCTGATTCCCCATATCTGATTCTCCGCTTCTGATTCCCCAACTCTGATTCCCCGCCTCTGATTCGCCAGCTATGATTCCCCGCCTCTGATTCCCCGCGTCTGATTCCCTGCCTCTGATTCCCCGCCTCTGAATACCCATCTCTGATTCACCACCTCTGATTCCCTGCGTCTGATTCCCCGCCTCTGATTCCCCATCTCTGATGCCCCGCCTCTGATTCCCCGCCTCTGATTCCCCGCCTCTGTTTCCCCATCTCTGATTCCGCACATCCGATTCCCTGCCTCTGATTCCCGGCCTCTGATTCCCCGCGTCTGATTCCTTACCTCTGATTCCCAATCTATGATTCCCCACCTCTGATTCCCTATATCATATTCTCCGCCTCTGTTTCCCAGCCTCTGATTCTCCGACTCTGTTTCCCCATATCTGATTCCCCACCTCTGATTCCCCAGCTCTGATTCCCTGCCTCTGATACACCGCGTCTGATTCCCTGCCTCTGATTCCCCGCCTCTGATTCCCCAGCTCTGATTCCCCACCTCTGATACCCCGCGTCTGATTCCCTGCCTCTGATTCCCCGCCTCTGATTCCCCATCTCTGAATCACCACCTCTGATTCACCACCTCTGATTCCCCATATCTGATTCCCCGCCTCTGTTTCCCCATATCTCATTCCCGGACTCTGATTCCCCACCTCTGATTCCCCAGCTCTGATTCCGCACATCCGATTCCCTGCCTCTGATTCCCCACCTCTGATTCCCCGCGTCTGATTCCCTACCTCTGATTCACAACCCTTGATTCCCCACCTCTGATTCCCTATATCTGATTCTCCGCCTCTGTTTCCCAGCCTCTGATTCTCTGACTCTGTTTCCCCATATCTGATTCCCCGCCTCTGATTCCCCAACTCTGATTCCCTGCCTCTGATTCCCCAGCTCTGATTCCCCGCCTCTGATACCCCGCGTCTGATTCCCTGCCTCTGATTCCCCGCCTCTGATTCCCCATCTCTGATTCATCACCTCTGATTCACCACCTCTGATTCCCTGCGTCTGATTCCCCGCCTCTGATTCCCCATCTCTGATTCCCCATCTCTGATTCCCCAATTCTGATTCCCCGCCTCTGATTCCCCAGCTCTGATACCCCGCCTCTGATTCCCTGCCTCTGATTCTCAAACTCTGATTCCCCACCTCTGATTCCCCATATCTGATTCCCCGCGTCTGTTTCTCCACCTCTGATTCCCGGCCTCTGATTCCAGGCCTCTGATTCCCGGCCTCTGATTCCCGGCCTCTGATACCCCGCTTCTGATTCTGATTCCCTGCCTCTGATTCCCCATCTCTGATTCCCCACATCTGATTCCCTGCCTCTGATACCCTGCCTCTGATTCCCCGCCTCTGATTCCCCGCCTCTGATTCCCCACCTCTGATTCCCTATATCTGATTACCCGCCTCTGTTTCCCCGCCTCTGATTCCGCGCCTCTGTTTCCCCATATCTGATTCCCGGACTCTGATTCCCCAGCACAGATTACCCATCTCTGATTCTGCACATCCGATTCCCTGCCTCTGATTCCCCAACTCTGATTCCCTGCCCCTGATTCCCCAGCTCTAATTCCCCACCTCTGATACACCGCGTCTGATTCCCTGCCTCTGATGCCCTGCCTCTGATTCCTAATCTCTGATTCCCTGCCTCTGATTCCCCGCCTCTGATTACCCGCCTCTGATTCCCCATATCTGATTCCCTGCCTCTGATTCCCCAACTCTGATTCCCCGCCTCTGATTCCCCAGCTCTGATTCCCCGCCTCTGATTCCCCGCGTCTGATTCCCCACCTCTGATTCCCGGCCTCTGATTCCAGGCCTCTGATTCCCGGCCTCTGATTCCCGGCCTCTGATTCCCCGCTTCTGATTCTGATTCCCTGCCTCTGATTCCCCATCTCTGATTCCCCACATCTGATTCCCTGCCTCTGATACCCTGCCTCTGATTCCCCGCCTCTGATTCCCCGCCTCTGATTCCCCACCTCTGATTCCCTATATCTGATTACCCGCCTCTGTTTCCCCGCCTCTGATTCTGCGCCTCTGTTTCCCCATATCTGATTCCCGGACTCTGATTCCCCAGCTCAGAATACCCATCTCTGATTCTGCACATCCGATTCCCTGCCTCTGATTCCCCGCCTCTGATTCCCTGCATCTGAATCCCTACCTCTGATTCCCAACCTATGATTCCCCACCTCTGATTCCCTATATCTGATTCTCCGCCTCTGTTTCCCAGCCTCTGATTCCCCGCCTCTGTTTCCCCATATCTGATTCCCCGCCTCTGATTCCCCAACTCTGATACCCTGCCCCTGATTCCCCAGCTCTAATTCCCCACCTCTGATACACCGCGTCTGATTCCCTGCCTCTGATGCCCTGCCTCTGATTCCTAATCTCTGATTCCCTGCCTCTGATTCCCCGCCTCTGATTCCCCGCCTCTGATTCCCCATATCTGATTCCCTGCCTCTGATTCCCCAACTCTAATTCCCCGCCTCTGATTCCCCAGCTCTGATTCCCCGCCTCTGATTCCCCGCGTCTGATTCCCCGCCTCTGATTCCCCGCCTCTGATTCACCATCTCTGATTCACCACCTCTGATTCCCCACCTCTGATTCCCCATATCTGATTCCCCGCCTCTGTTTCTCCGCCTCAGATTCCCCGCCTCTGATTCCCGGACTCTGAGTCCCCACCTCTGATTCCCGGCCTCTGATTCCCGGCCTCTGATTCCCGGCCTCTGATTCCCGGCCTCTGATTCCCGGCCTCTGATTCCCCGCTTCTGATTCTGATTCCCTGCCTCTGATTCCCCATCTCTGATTCCCCACTTCTGATTCCATGCCTCTGATTCCCTCCCTCTGATCACCACCTTTGATTCCCCGCCTCTGATTCCCAACCTCTGATTCCCCACCTCTGATTCCCCATATCTGATGCCCCGCCTCTGTTTCCCCGCCTCTGATTCCCCGCCTCTGTTTCAACATATCTGATTCCCGGATTCTGATTCCCCACCTCTGATTCCCCATCTCTGATTCCGCACATCCGATTCCCTGCCTCTGATTCCCCGCCTCTGATTCCCCGCGTCTGATTCCTTACCTCTGATTCCCAATCTATGATTCCCCACCTCTGATTCCCTACATCTGATTCTCCGCCTCTGTTTCCCAGCCTCTGATTCTCTGACTCTGTTTCCCCATATCTGATTCCCCACCTCTGATTAACCAACTCTGATTCCCTGCCTCTGATTCCCCAGCTCTGATTCCCCGCCTCTGATACCCCGCATCTGATTCCCTGCCTCTGATTCCCCGCCTCTGATCCACAGCTCTGATTCCCCACCTCTGATTCCCCACGTCTGATTCCCTGCCTCTGATTCCCCGCCTCTGATTCCCCATATCTGATTCATCACCTCTGATTCCCCACCTCTGATTCCCCATATCTGATTCCCCGCCTCTGTTTCCCCGACTCTGATTCCCCGCCTCTGATTCCCCATATCTGATTCTCCGCTTCTGATTCCCCAACTCTGATTCCCCGCCTCTGATTCACCAGCTATGATTCCCCGCCTCTGATTCCCCGCGTCTGATTCCCTGCCTCTGATTCCCCGCCTCTGAATACCCATCTCTGATTCACCACCTCTGATTCCCTGCGTCTGATTCCCCGCCTCTGATTCCCCATCTCTGATGCCCCGCCTCTGATTCCCCGCCTCTGATTCCCCGCCTCTGTTTCCCCATCTCTGATTCCGCACATCCGATTCCCTGCCTCTGATTCCCGGCCTCTGATTCCCCGCGTCTGATTCCTTACCTCTGATTCCCAATCTATGATTCCCCACCTCTGATTCCCTATATCATATTCTCCGCCTCTGTTTCCCAGCCTCTGATTCTCCGACTCTGTTTCCCCATATCTGATTCCCCACCTCTGATTCCCCAGCTCTGATTCCCTGCCTCTGATACACCGCGTCTGATTCCCTGCCTCTGATTCCCCGCCTCTGATTCCCCAGCTCTGATTCCCCACCTCTGATTCCCCGCGTCTGATTCCCTGCCTCTGATTCCCCGCCTCTGATTCCCCATCTCTGAATCACCACCTCTGATTCACCACCTCTGATTCCCCATATCTGATTCCCCGCCTCTGTTTCCCCATATCTCATTCCCGGACTCTGATTCCCCACCTCTGATTACCCAGCTCTGATTCCGCACATCCGATTCCCTGCCTCTGATTCCCCGCCTCTGATTCCCCGCGTCTGATTCCCTACCTCTGATTCACAACCCTTGATTCCCCACCTCTGATTCCCTATATCTGATTCTCCGCCTCTGTTTCCCAGCCTCTGATTCTCTGACTCTGTTTCCCCATATCTGATTCCCCGCCTCTGATTCCCCAACTCTGATTCCCTGCCTCTGATTCCCCAGCTCTGATTCCCCGCCTCTGATACCCCGCGTCTGATTCCCTGCCTCTGATTCCCCGCCTCTGATTCCCCATCTCTGATTCATCACCTCTGATTCACCACCTCTGATTCCCTGCGTCTGATTCCCCGCCTCTGATTCCCCATCTCTGATTCCCCATCTCTGATTCCCCAATTCTGATTCCCCGCCTCTGATTCCCCAGCTCTGATACCCCGCCTCTGATTCCCTGCCTCTGATTCTCAAACTCTGATTCCCCACCTCTGATTCCCCATATCTGATTCCCCGCGTCTGTTTCTCCACCTCTGATTCCCGGCCTCTGATTCCAGGCCTCTGATTCCCGGCCTCTGATTCCCGGCCTCTGATACCCCACTTCTGATTCTGATTCCCTGCCTCTGATTCCCCATCTCTGATTCCCCACATCTGCTTCCCTGCCTCTGATACCCTGCCTCTGATTCCCCGCCTCTGATTCCCCGCCTCTGATTCCCCACCTCTGATTCCCTATATCTGATTACCCGCCTCTGTTTCCCCGCCTCTGATTCCGCGCCTCTGTTTCCCCATATCTGATTCCCGGACTCTGATTCCCCAGCTCAGATTACCCATCTCTGATTCTGCACATCCGATTCCCTGCCTCTGATTCCCCAACTCTGATTCCCTGCCCCTGATTCCCCAGCTCTAATTCCCCACCTCTGATACACCGCGTCTGATTCCCTGCCTCTGATGCCCTGCCTCTGATTCCTAATCTCTGATTCCCTGCCTCTGATTCCCCGCCTCTGATTCCCCGCCTCTGATTCCCCATATCTGATTCCCCGCCTCTGATTCCCCAACTCTGATTCCCCGCCTCTGATTCCCCAGCTCTGATTCCCCGCCTCTGATTCCCCGCGTCTGATTCCCCGCCTCTGATTCCCCGCCTCTGATTCACCATCTCTGATTCACCACCTCTGATTCCCCACCTCTGATTCCCCATATCTGATTCCCCGCCTATGTTTCCCCGCCTCAGATTCCCCGCCTCTGATTCCCGGACTCTGAGTCCCCACCTCTGATTCCCGGCCTCTGATTCCCGACCTCTGATTGCCGGCCTCTGATTCCCGGTCTCTGATTCCCCGCTTCTGATTCTGATTCCCTGCCTCTGATTCCCATCTCTGATTCCCCACATCTCATTCCATGCCTCTGATTCCCTGCCTCTGATCCACACCTTTGATTCCCCGCCTCTGATTCCCAACCTCTGATTCCCCACCTCAGATTCCCCATATCTGATGCCCCGCCTCTGTTACCCCGCCTCTGATTCCCCGCCTCTGTTTCCCCATATCTGATTCCCGGATTCTGATTCCCCACCTCTGATTCCCCATCTCTGATTCCGCACATCCGATTCCCTGCCTCTGATTCCCCGCCTCTGATTCCCCGCGTCTGATTCCTTACCTCTGATTCCCAATCTATGATTCCCCACCTCTGATTCCCTATATCTGATTCTCCGCCTCTGTTTCCCAGCCTCTGATTCTCTGACTCTGTTTCCCCATATCTGATACCCCACCTCTGATTCCCCAACTCTGATTCCCCGCCTCTGATTCCCCAGCTCTGATTGCCCGCCTCTGATACCCCGCTTCTGATTCCCTGCCTCTGATTCCCCGCCTCTGATCCCCAGCTCTGATTCCCCACCTCTGATTCCCCACCTCTGATTCCCCATCTCTGATTCCGCACATCCGATTCCCTGCCTCTGACTCCCCGCCTCTGATTCCCCGCGTCTGATTCCTTACCTCTGATTCCCAATCTATGATTCCCCACATCTGATTCCCTATATCTTATTCTCCTCCTCTGTTTCCCAGCCTCTAATTCTCCGACTCTGTTTCCCCATATCTGATTCCCCACCTCTGATTCCCCAGCTCTGATTCCCTGCCTCTGATTCCCCGCCTCTGATTCCCCATCTCTGATTCATCACCTCTGATTCCCCACCTCTGATTCCCCATATCTGATACCCCGCCTCTGTTTCCCCGACTCTGATTCCCCGCCTCTGATTCCCCATATCTGATTCTCCGCTTCTGATTCCCCAACTCTGATTCCCCGCCTCTGATTCGCCAGCTATGATTCCCCGCCTCTGATTCCCCGCGTATGATTCCCTGGCTCTGATTCCCCGCCTCTGAATCCCTGCGTCTGATTCCCCGCCTCTGATTCCCCATCTCTGATTCCCCATCTCTGATTCCCCAATTCTGATTCCCCGCCTCTGATTCCCCAGCTATGATTCCCCGCCTCTGATTCCCCGCGTATGATTCCCTGCCTCTGATTCACCACCTCTGATTCCCTGCGTCTGATTCCCCGCCTCTGATTCCCCACCTCTGATTCCCCACCTCTGATTCCCCATATCTGATACCCCGCCTCTGTTTCCCCGACTCTGATTCCCCACCTCTGACTCCCCATATCTGATTCTCCGCTTCTGATTCCCCAACTCTGATTCCCCGCCTCTGAATCGCCAGCTATGATTCCCCGCCTCTGATTCCCCGCGTCTGATTCCCTGCCTCTGATTCCCCGCCACTGAATCCCCATCTCTGATTCACCACCTCTGATTCCCTGCGTCAGATTCCACGCCTCTGATTCCCCATCTCTGATTCCCCATCTCTGATTCCCCAATTCTGATTCCCCGCCTCTGATTCCCCAGCTCTGATACCCCGCCTCTGATTCCCTGCCTCTGATTCTCAACCTCTGATTCCCCACCTCTGATTCCCCATATCTGATTCTCCGCGTCTGTTTCCCCACCTCTGATTCCCGGCCTCTGATTCCAGGCCTCTGATTCCCGGCCTCTGATTCCCGGCCTCTGATTCCCCGCTTCTGATTCTGATTCATTGACTCTGATTCCCCATCTCTGATTCCCCACATCTGATTCCCTGCCTCTGATACCCTGCCTCTGATTCCCCGCCTCTGAATCCCCGCCTCTGATTCCCCACCTCTGATTCCCCATATCTGATTACCCGCCTCTGTTTCCCCTCCTCTGATTCCCCGCCTCTGTTTCCCCATATCTGATTCCCGGACTCTGATTCCCCAGCTCAGATTACCCATCTCTGATTCTGCACATCCGATTCCCTGCCTCTGATTCCCCGCCTCTGATTTCCTGCATCTGATTCCCTACCTCTGATTCCCAACCTATGATTCCCCACCTCTGATTCACTATATCTGATTCTCCGCCTCTGTTTCCCAGCCTCTAATTCCCCGCCTCTGTTTCCCCATATCTGATTCCCCGCCTCTGATTCCCCGCCTCTGATTCCCCGCCTCTGATTCCCCATATCTGATTCCCCGCCTCTGATTGCCCAACTCTGATTCCCCGCCTCTGATTCCCCATCTCTGATTCCCCGCCTCTGATTCCCCGCGTCTGATTCCCCGCCTCTGATTCCCCGCCACTGATTCACCATCTCTGATTCACCACCTCTGATTCCCCACCTCTGATTCCCCATATCTAATTCCCCGCCTCTGTTTCCCCGCCTCAGATTCCCCGCCTCTGATTCCCGGACTCTGAGTCCCCACCTCTGATTCCCGGCCTCTGATTCCCGGCCTCTGATTCCCGGCCTTTGATTCCCGGCCTCTGATTCCCGGCCTCTGATTCCCCACATCTGATTCCATGCCTCTGATTCCCTGCCTCTGATCACCACCTTTGATTCCCCGCCTCTGATTCCCAACCTCTGATTCCCCACCTCTGATTCCCCATATCTGATGCCCCGCCTCTGTTTCCCCGCCTCTGATTCCCCGCCTCTGTTTCAACATATCTGATTCCCGGATTCTGATTCCCCACCTCTGTTTCCCCATCTCTGATTCATCACATCCGATTCCCTGCCTCTCATTCCCCGCCTCTGATTCCCCGCGTCTGATTCCTTACCTCTGATTCCCAATCTATGATTCCCCACCTCTGATTCCCTATATCTGATTCTCCGCCTCTGTTTCCCAGCCTCTGATTCTCTGACTCTGTTTCCCCATATCTGATTCCCCACCTCTGATTCCCCAACTCTGATTCCCCGCCTCTGATTCCCCAGCTCCGATTCCCCGCCTCTGATACCCCGCGTCTGATTCCCTGCCTCTGATTCCCCGCCTCTGATCCCCAGCTCTGATTCCCACCTCTGATTCCCCACGTCTGATTCCCTGCCTCTGATTCCCCGCCTCTGATTCCCCATCTCTGATTCATCACCTCTGATTCCCCACCTCTTATTCCCCATATCTGATTCCCCGCCTCTGTTTCCCCGACTCTGATTCCCCGCCTCTGATTCCCCATATCTGATTCTCCGCTTCTGATTCCCCAACTCTGATTCCCCGCCTCTGATTCGCCAGCTATGATTCCCCGCCTCTGTTTCCCCGCGTCTGATTCCCTGCCTCTGATTCCCCGCCTCTGAATCCCCATCTCTGATTCACCACCTCTGATTCCCTGCATCTGATTCCCCGCCTCTGATGCCCCGCCTCTGATTCCCCGCCTCTGATTCCCCGCCTCTGTTTCCCCATATCTGATTCCCGGATTCTGATTCCCCACCTCTGATTCCCCATCTCTGATTCCGCACATCCGATTCCCTGCCTCTGACTCCCCGCCTCTGATACCCCGCGTCTGATTCCTTACCTCTGATTCCCAATCTATGATTCGCCACCTCTGATTCCCAATATCTTATTCTCCTCCTCTGTTTCCCAGCCTCCAATTCTCCGACTCTGTTTCCCCATATCTGATTCCCCACCTCTGATTCCCCAGCTCTGATTCCCCGCCTCTGATACCCCGCGTCTGATTCCCTGCCTCTGATTCCCCACCTCTGATTCCCCAGCTCTGATTCCCCACCTCTGATTCCCCGCGTCTGATTCCCTGCCTCTGATTCCCCGCCTCTGATTCCCATCTCTGAATCACCACCTCTGATTCGCCACCTCTGATTCCCCATATCTGATTCCCCGCCTCTGTTTCCCCATATCTCATTCCCGGAATCTGATTCCCCACCTCTGATTCCCCAGCTCTGATTCCGTACATCCGATTCCCTGCCTCTGATTCCCCGCCTCTGATTCCCCGCGTCTGATTCCCTACCTCTGATTCACAACCCTTGATTCCCCACCTCTGATTCCCTATATCTGATTCTCCGCCTCTGTTTCCCAGCCTCTGATTCTCTGACTCTGTTTCCCCATATCTGATTCCCCGCCTCTGATTCCCCAACTCTGATTCCCTACCTCTGATTCACAACCCTTGATTCCCCACCTCTGATTCCCTATATCTGATTCTCCGCCTCTGTTTCCCAGCCTCTGATTCTCTGACTCTGTTTCCCCATATCTGATTGCCCGCCTCTGATTCCCCAACTCTGATTCCCCGCCTCTGATTCCCCAGCTCTGATTCCCCGCCTCTGATACCCCACGTCTGATTCCCTGCCTCTGATTCCCTGCCACTGATTCCCCGCCTCTGATTCCCCATCTCTGATTCATCACCTCTGATTCCCCACCTCTGATTCCCCATATCTGATTCCCCGCCACAGTTTCCCCGCCTCTGATACCCCGCCTCTGATTCCCCATATCTGATTCCCCGCTTCTGATTCCCCAACTCTGATTCCCCGCCTCTGATTCTCAACCTCTGATTCCCCACCTCTGATTCCCCATATCTGATTCCCCGCGTCTGTTTCCCCACCTCTGATTCCCGGCCTCTGATTCCAGGCCTCTGATTCCCGGCCTCTGATTCCCGGCCTCTGATTCCCCGCTTCTGATTCTGATTCCCTGACTCTGATTCCCCATCTCTGATTCCCCACATCTGATTCCCTGCCTCTGATACCCTGCCTCTGATTCCCCGCCTCTGAATCCCGCCTCTGATTCCCCATATCTGATTACCCGCCTCTGTTTCCCCGCCTCTGATTCCTCGCCTCTGTTTCCCCATATCTGATTCCCGGACTCTGATTCCCCAGCTAAGATTACCCATCTCTGATTCTGCACATCCGATTCCCTGCCTCTGATTCAACGCCTCTGATTCCCTGCATCTGATTCCCTACCTCTGATTCCCAACCTATGATTCCCCACCTCTGATTCCCTATATCTGATTCTCCGCCACTGTTTCCCAGCCTCTGATTCCCCGCCTCTGTTTCCCCATATCTGATTCCCCGCCTCTGATTCCCCAACTTTGATTCCCTGCCCCTGATTCCCCAGCTCTAATTCCCCACCTCTGATACACCGCGTCTGATTCCCTGCCTCTGATGCCCTGCCTCTGATTCCTAATCTCTGATTCCCTGCCTCTGATTCCCCGCCTCTGATTCCCCGCCTCTGATTCCCCATATCTGATTCCCCGCCTCTGATTCCCCAACTCTGATTCCCCACCTCTGATTCCCCAGCTCTGATTCCCCGCCTCTGATTCCCCGCGTCTGATACCCCGCCTCTGATTCCCCGCCTCTGATTCACCATCTCTGATTCACCACCTCTGATTCCCCACCTCTGATTCCCCATATCTGATTCCCCGCCTCTGTTTCCCCGCCTCAGATTCCCCGCCTCTGATTCCCGGACTCTGAGTCCCCACCTCTGATTCCCGGCCTCTGATTCCCGGCCTCTGATTCCCGGCCTCTGATTCCCGGCCTCTGATTCCCCACATCTGATTCCATGCCTCTGATTCCCTGCCTCTGATCACCACCTTTGATTCCCGCCTCTGATTCCCAACCTCTGATTCCCCACCTCTGATTCCCCATATCTGATGCCCCGCCTCTGTTTCCCCGCCTCTGATTCCCCGCCTCTGTTTCAACATATCTGATTCCCGGATTCTGATTCCCCACCTCTGATTCCCCATCTCTGATTCCGCACATCCGATTCCCTGCCTCTGATTCCCCGCCTCTGATTCCCCGCGTCTGATTCCTTACCTCTGATTCCCAATCTATGATTCCCCACCTCTGATTCCCTATATCTGATTCTCCGCCTCTGTTTCCCAGCCTCTGATTCTCTGACTCTGTTTCCCCATATCTGATTCCCCACCTCTGATTCCCCAACTCTGATTCCCTGCCACTGATTCCCCAGCTCTGATTCCCCGCCTCTGATACCCCGCATCTGATTCCCTGCCTCTGATTCCCCGCCTCTGATCCACAGCTCTGATTCCCCACCTCTGATTCCCCACGTCTGATTCCCTGCCTCTGATTCCCCGCCTCTGATTCCCCATCTCTGATTCATCACCTCTGATTCCCCACCTCTGATTCCCCATATCTGATTCCCCGCCTCTGTTTCCCCGACTCTGATTCCCCGCCTCTGATTCCCCATATCTGATTCTCCGCTTCTGATTCCCGAATTCTGATTCCCCGCCTCTGATTCGCCAGCTATGATTCCCCGCCTCTGATTCCCCGCGTCTGATTCCCTGCCTCTGATTCCCCGCCTCTGAATACCCATCTCTGATTCACCACTTCTGATTCCCTGCGTCTGATTCCCCGCCTCTGATTCCCCATCTCTGATGCCCCGCCTCTGATTCTCCACCTCTGATTCCCCGCCTCTGTTTCCCCATCTCTGATTCCGCACATCCGATTCCCTGCCTCTGATTCCTCGCCTCTGATTCCCCGCATCTGATTCCTTACCTCTGATTCCCAATCTATGATTCCCCACCTCTGATTCCCTATATCATATTCTCCGCCTCTGTTTCCCAGCCTCTGATTCTCCGTCTCTGTTTCCCCATATCTGATTCCCCACCTCTGATTCCCCAGCTCTGATTCCCTGCCTCTGATTCCCCGCCTCTGATTCCCCAGCTCTGATTCCCCACCTCTGATTCCCCGCGTCTGATTCCCTGCCTCTGATTCCCCGCCTCTGATTCCCCATCTCTGAATCACCACCTCTGATTCACCACCTCTGATTCCCCATATCTGATTCCCCGCCTCTGTTTCCCCATATCTCATTCCCGGACTCTGATTCCCCACCTCTGATTCCCCAGCTCTGATTCCGCACATCCGATTCCCTGCCTCTGATTCCCCGCCTCTGATTCCCCGCGTCTGATTCCCTACCTCTGATTCACAACCCTTGATTCCCCACCTCTGATTCCCTATATCTGATTCTCCGCCTCTGTTTCCCAGCCTCTGATTCTCTGACTCTGTTTCCCCATATCTGATTCTCCGCCTCTGATTCCCCAACTCTGATTCCCCGCCTCTGATTCCCCAGCTCTGATTCCCCGCCTCTGATACCCCGCGTCTGATTCCCTGCCTCTGATTCCCTGCCTCTGATTCCCCAGCTCTGATTCCCCACCTCTGATTCCCCGCGTCTGATTCCCTGCCTCTGATTCCCCGCCTCTGATTCCCCATCTCTGATTCATCACCTCTGATTCCCCACCTCTGATTACCCATATCTGATACCCCGCCTCTGTTTCCCCGACTCTGATTCCCCGCCTCTGATTCCCCATATCTGATTCTCCGCTTCTGATTCCCCAACTCTGATTACCCGCCTCTGATTCGCCAGCTATGATTCCCCGCCTCTGATTCCCCGCGTCTGATTCCCTGCCTCTGATTCCCCGCCTCTGAATCCCCATCTCTGATTCCCCATCTCTGATTCCCCAATTCTGATTCCCCGCCTCTGATTCCCCAGCTCTGATACCCGCCTCTGATTCCCTGCCTCTGATTCTCAAACTCTGATTCCCCACCTCTGATTCCCCATATCTGATTCCCCGCGTCTGTTTCCCCACCTCTGATTCCCGGCCTCTGATTCCAGGCCTCTGATTCCCGGCCTCTGATTCCCGGCCTCTGATTCCCCGCTTCTGATTCTGATTCCCTGCCTCTGATTCCCCATCTCTGATTCCCCACATCTGATTCCCTGCCTCTGATACCCTGCCTCTGATTCCCCGCCTCTGATTCCCCGCCTCTGATTCCCCACCTCTGATTCCCTATATCTGATTACCCGCCTCTGTTTCCCCGCCTCTGATTCCGCGCCTCTGTTTCCCCATATCTGATTCCCGGACTCTGATTCCCCAGCTCAGATTACCCATCTCTGATTCTGCACATCCGATTCCCTGCCTCTGATTCCCCGCCTATGATTCCCCACCTCTGATTCCCTATATCTGATTCTCCGCCTCTGTTTCCCAGCCTCTGATTCCCCGCCTCTGTTTCCCCATATCTGATTCCCCGCCTCTGATTCCCCAACTCTGATTCCCTGCCCCTGATTCCCCAGCTCTAATTCCCCACCTCTGATACACCGCGTCTGATTCCCTGCCTCTGATGCCCTGCCTCTGATTCCTAATCTCTGATTCCCTGCCTCTGATTCCCCGCCTCTGATTCCCCATATCTGATTCCCCGCCTCTGATTCCCCATATCTGATTCCCCGCCTCTGATTCCCCGCCTCTGATTCCCCATATCTGATTCCCCGCCTCTGATTCCCCAACTCTGATTCCCCGCCTCTGATTCCCCAGCTCTGATTCCCCGCCTCTGATTCCCCGCGTCTGATTCCCCGCCTCTGATTCCCCGCCTCTGATTCACCATTTCTGATTCACCACCTCTGATTCCCCACCTCTGATTCCCCATATCTGATTCCCCGCCTATGTTTCCCCGCCTCAGATTCCCCGCCTCTGATTCCCGGACTCTGAGTCCCCACCTCTGATTCCCGGCCTCTGATTCCCGGCCTCTGATCCCCGGCCTCTGATTGCCGGCCTCTGATTGCCGGCCTCTGATTCCCCGCTTCTGATTCTGATTCCCTGCCTCTGATTCCCATCTCTGATTCCCCACATCTGATTCCATGCCTCTGATTCCCTGCCTCTGATCCCCACCTTTGATTCCCCGCCTCTGATTCCCAACCTCTGATTCCCCACCTCAGATTCCCCATATCTGATGCCCCGCCTCTGTTTCCCCGCCTCTGATTCCCCGCCTCTGTTTCCCCATATCTGATTCCCGGATTCTGATTCCCCACCTCTGATTCCCCATCTCTGATTCCGCACATCCGATTCCCTGCCTCTGATTCCCCGCCTCTGATTCCCCGCGTCTGATTCCTTACCTCTGATTCCCAATCTATGATTCCCCACCTCTGATTCCCTATATCTGATTCTCCGCCTCTGTTTCCCAGCCTCTGATTCTCTGACTCTGTTTCCCCATATCTGATTCCCCAGCTCTGATTCCCCGCCTCTGATACCCTGCATCTGATTCCCTGCCTCTGATTCCCCGCCTCTGATCCCCAGCTCTGATTCCCCACCTCTGATTCCCCACGTCTGATTCCCTGCCTCTGATTCCCCGCCTCTGATTCCCCATCTCTGATTCATCACCTCTGATTCCCCATTTCTGATTCCCCATATCTGATTCCCCGCCTCTGTTTCCCTGACTCTGATTCCCCGCCTCTGATTCGCCAGCTATGATTCCCCGCCTCTGATTCCCCGCGTCTGATTCCCTGCCTCTGATTCCCCGCCTCTGAATCCCCATCTCTGATTCACCACCTCTGATTCCCTGCGTCTGATTCCCCGCCTCTGATTCCCCATCTCTGATGCCCCGCCTCTGATTCCCCGCCTCTGATTCCCCGCCTCTGTTTCCCCATATCTGATTCCCGGATTCTGATTCCTCACCTCTGATTCCCCATCTCTGATTCCGCACATCCGATTCCCTGCCTCTGATTCCCCGCCTCTGATTCCCCGTGTCTGATTCCTTACCTCTGATTCCCAATCTATGATTCCCCACCTCTGATTCCCTATATCATATTCTCCGCCTCTGTTTCCCAGCCTCTGATTCTCCGACTCTGTTTCCCCATATCTGATTCCCCACTTCTGATTCCCCAGCTCTGATTCCCCGCCTCTGATACCCCGCGTCTGATTCCCTGCCTCTGATTCCCCGCCTCTGATTCCCCAGCTCTGATTCCCCACCTCTGATTCCCCGCATCTGATTCCCTGCCTCTGATTCCCCGCCTCTGATTCCCCATCTCTGAATCACCACCTCTGATTCACCACCTCTGATTCCGCATATCTGATTCCCCGCCTCTGTTTCCCCATATCTCATTCCCGGACTCTGATTCCCCGCCTCTGATTCCCCATCTCTGATGCCCCGCGTCTGATTCTCTGCCTCTGATTCCCCGCCTCTGATTCCCATCTCTGAATCACCACCTCTGATTCGCCACCTCTGATTCCCCATATCTGATTCCCCGCCTCTGTTTCCCCATATCTCATTCCCGGAATCTGATTCCCCACCTCTGATTCCCCAGCTCTGATTCCGTACATCCGATTCCCTGCCTCTGATTCCCCGCCTCTGATTCCCCGCGTCTGATTCCCTACCTCTGATTCACAACCCTTGATTCCCCACCTCTGTTTCCCCATATCTGATTCTCCGCCTCTGTTTCCCAGCCTCTGATTCTCTGACTCTGTTTCCCCATATCTGATTCCCCGCCTCTGATTCCCCAACTCTGATTCCCCGCCCCTGATTCCCCAGCTCTGATTCCCCGCCTCTGATACCCCACGTCTGATTCCCTGCCTCTGATTCCCTGCCACTGATTCCCCGCCTCTGATTCCCCATCTCTGATTCATCACCTCTGATTCCCCACCTCTGATTCCCCATATCTGAAACCCCGCCTCTGTTTCCCCGACTCTGATTCCCCACCTCTGATTCCCCATATCTGATTCTCCGCTTCTGATTCCCCAACTCTGATTCCCCGCCTCTGAATCGCCAGCTATGATTCCCCGCCTCTGATTCCCCGCGTCTGATTCCCTGCCTCTGATTCCCCGCCTCTGAATCCCCATCTCTGATTCACCACCTCTGATTCCCTGCGTCTGATTCCCCGCCTCTGATTCCCCATCTCTGATTCCCCATCTCTGATTCCCCAATTCTGATTCCCCGCCTCTGATTCCCCAGCTCTGATACCCCGCCTCTGATTCCCTGCCTCTGATTCTCAACCTCTGATTCCCCACCTCTGATTCCCCATATCTGATTCCCCGCGTCTGTTTCCCCACCTCTGATTCCCGGCCTCTGATTCCCGGCCTCTGATTCCCCGCTTCTGATTCTGATTCCCTGACACTGATTCCCCATCTCTGATTCCCCACATCTGATTCCCTGCCTCTGATACCCTGCCTCTGATTCCCCGCCTCTGAATCCCCGCCTCTGATTCCCCACCTCTGATTCCCCATATCTGATTACCCGCCTCTGTTTCCCCGCCTCTGAATCCTCGCCTCTGTTTCCCCATATCTGATTCCCGGACTCTGATTCCCCAGCTAAGATTACCCATCTCTGATTCTGCACATCCGATTCCCTGCCTCTGATTCCCCGCCTCTGATTCCCTGCATCTGATTCCCTACCTCTGATTCCCAACCTATGATTCCCCACCTCTGATTCCATATATCTGATTCTCCGCCACTGTTTCCCAGCCTCTGATTCCCTGCCTCTGTTTCCCCATATCTGATATCCCGCCTCTGATTCCCCAACTCTGATTCCCTGCCCCTGATTCCCCAGCTCCAATTCCCCACCTCTGATACACCGCGTCTGATTCCCTGCCTCTGATGCCCTGCCTCTGATTCCTAATCTCTGATTCCCTGCCTCTGATTCCCCGCCTCTGATTCCCCGCCTCTGATTCCCCATATCTGATTCCCCGCCTCTGATTCCCCGCCTCTGATTCCCCAGCTCTGATTCCCCGCCTCTGATTCCCCGCGTCTGATTCCCCGCCTCTGATTCCCCGCCTCTGATTCCCAACCTCTGATTCCCCACCTCAGATTCCCCATATCTGATGCCCCGCCTCTGTTTCCCCGCCTCTGATTCCCCGCCTCTGTTTCCCCATATCTGATTCCCGGATTCTGATTCCCCACCTCTGATTCCCCATCTCTGATTCCGCACATCCGATTCCCTGCCTCTGATTCCCCGCCTCTGATTCCCCGCGTCTGATTCCTTACCTCTGATTCCCAATCTATGATTCCCCACCTCTGATTCCCTATATCTGATTCTCCGCCTCTGTTTCCCAGCCTCTGATTCTCTGACTCTGTTTCCCCATATCTGATTCCCCAGCTCTGATTCCCCGCCTCTGATACCCTGCATCTGATTCCCTGCCTCTGATTCCCCGCCTCTGATCCCCTGCTCTGATTCCCCACCTCTGATTCCCCACGTCTGATTCCCTGCCTCTGATTCCCCGCCTCTGATTCCCCATCTCTGATTCATCACCTCTGATTCCCCATTTCTGATTCCCCATATCTGATTCCCCGCCTCTGTTTCCCTGACTCTGATTCCCCGCCTCTGATTCGCCAGCTATGATTCCCCGCCTCTGATTCCCCGCGTCTGATTCCCTGCCTCTGATTCCCCGCCTCTGAATCCCCATCTCTGATTCACCACCTCTGATTCCCTGCGTCTGATTCCCCGCCTCTGATTCCCCATCTCTGATGCCCCGCCTCTGATTCCCCGCCTCTGATTCCCCGCCTCTGTTTCCCCATATCTGATTCCCGGATTCTGATTCCTCACCTCTGATTCCCCATCTCTGATTCCGCACATCCGATTCCCTGCCTCTGATTCCCCACCTCTGATTCCCCGTGTCTGATTCCTTACCTCTGATTCCCAATCTATGATTCCCCACCTCTGATTCCCTATATCATATTCTCCGCCTCTGTTTCCCAGCCTCTGATTCTCCGACTCTGTTTCCCCATATCTGATTCCCCACTTCTGATTCCCCAGCTCTGATTCCCCGCCTCTGATACCCCGCGTCTGATTCCCTGCCTCTGATTCCCCGCCTCTGATTCCCCAGCTCTGATTCCCCACCTCTGATTCCCCATATCTGATACCCCGCCTCTGTTTCCCCAACTCTGATTCCCCGCCTCTGATTCCCCATATCTGATTCTCCGCTTCTGATTCGCCAGCTATGATTCCCAGCCTCTGATTCTCTGACTCTGTTTCCCCATATCTGATTCCCCGCCTCTGATTCCCCAACTCTGATTCCCCGCCTCTGATTCCCCAGCTCTGATTCCCCGCCTCTGATACCCCGCGTCTGATTCCCTGCCTCTGATTCCCTGCCTCTGATTCCCCAGCTCCTTTTCACCACCTCTGATTCCCCGCATCTGATTCCCTTCCTCTGATTCCCCGCCTCTGATTCCCCATCTCTGATTCATCACTTCTGATTCCCCACCTCTGATTCCCCATATCTGATAACCCGCCTCTGTTTCCCCGACTCTGATTCCCCGCCTCTGATTCCCCATATCTGATTCTCCGCTTCTGATTCCCCAACTCTGATTCCCCGCCTCTGATTCGCCAGCTATGATTCCCCGCCTCTGATTCCCCGCGTCTGATTCCCTGCCTCTGATTCCCCGCCTCTGAATCCCCATCTCTGATTCACCACCTCTGATTCCCTGCGTCTGATTCCCCGCCTCTGATTCCCCATCTCTGATTCCCCATCTCTGATTCCCCAATTCTGATTCCCCGCCTCTGATTCCCCAGCTCTGATACCCCACCTCTGATTCCCTGCCTCTGATTCTCAAACTCTGATTCCCCACCTCTGATTCCCCATATCTGATTCCCCGCGTCTGTTTCCCCACCTCTGATTCCCGGCCTCTGATTCCAGGCCTCTGATTCCCGGCCTCTGATTCCCGGCCTCTGATTCCCCGCTTCTGATTCTGATTCCCTGCCTCTGATTCCCCATCTCTGATTCCCCACATCTGATTCCCTGCCTCTGATACCCTGCCTCTGATTCCCCGCCTCTGATTCCCCGCCTCTGATTCCCCACCTCTGATTCCCTATATCTGATTACCCGCCTCTGTTTCCCCGCCTCTGATTCCGCGCCTCTGTTTCCCCATATCTGATTCCCGGACTCTGATTCCCCAGCTCAGATTACCCATCTCTGATTCTGCACATCCGATTCCCTGCCTCTGATTCCCCGCCTCTGATTCCCTGCATCTGATTCCCTTCCTCTGATTCCCAACCTATGATTCCCCACCTCTGATTCCCTATATCTGATTCTCCGCCTCTGTTTCCAAGCCTCTGATTCCCCGCCTCTGTTTCCCCATATCTGATTCCCCGCCTCTGATTCCCCAACTCTGATTCCCTGCCCCTGATTCCCCAGCTCTAATTCCCCAACTCTGATTCCCCATATCTGATTCCCCGCCTCTGATTCCCCAACTCTGATTCCCCGCCTCTGATGCCCTGCCTCTGATTCCTAATCTCTGATTCCCTGCCTCTGATTCCCCGCCTCTGATTCCCCGCCTCTGATTCCCCATATCTGATTCCCCGCCTCTGATTCCCCAACTCTGATTCCCCGCCTCTGATTCCCCAGCTCTGATTCCCCACCTCTGATTCCCCGCGTCTGATTCCCCGCCTCTGATTCCCCGCCTCTGATTCCCAACCTCTGATTCCCCACCTCAGATTCCCCATATCTGATGCCCCGCCTCTGTTTCCCCGCCTCTGATTCCCCGCCTCTGTTTCCCCATATCTGATTCCCGGATTCTGATTCCCCACCTCTGATTCCCCATCTCTGATTCCGCACATCCGATTCCCTGCCTCTGATTCCCCGCCTCTGATTCCCCGCGTCTGATTCCTTACCTCTGATTCCCAATCTATGATTCCCCACCTCTGATTCCCTATATCTGATTCTCCGCCTCTGTTTCCCAGCCTCTGATTCTCTGACTCTGTTTCCCCATATCTGATTCCCCAGCTCTGATTCCCCGCCTCTGATACCCTGCATCTGATTCCCTGCCTCTGATTCCCCGCCTCTGATCCCCAGCTCTGATTCCCCACCTCTGATTCCCCACGTCTGATTCCCTGCCTCTGATTCCCCGCCTCTGATTCCCCATCTCTGATTCATCACCTCTGATTCCCCATTTCTGATTCCCCATATCTGATTCCCCGCCTCTGTTTCCCTGACTCTGATTCCCCGCCTCTGATTCGCCAGCTATGATTCCCCGCCTCTGATTCCCCGCGTCTGATTCCCTGCCTCTGATTCCCCGCCTCTGAATCCCCATCTCTGATTCACCACCTCTGATTCCCTGCGTCTGATTCCCCGCCTCTGATTCCCCATCTCTGATGCCCCGCCTCTGATTCCCCGCCTCTGATTCCCCGCCTCTGTTTCCCCATATCTGATTCCCGGATTCTGATTCCTCACCTCTGATTCCCCATCTCTGATTCCGCACATCCGATTCCCTGCCTCTGATTCCCCACCTCTGATTCCCCGTGTCTGATTCCTTACCTCTGATTCCCAATCTATGATTCCCCACCTCTGATTCCCTATATCATATTCTCCGCCTCTGTTTCCCAGCCTCTGATTCTCGGACTCTGTTTCCCCATATCTGATTCCCCACTTCTGATTCCCCAGCTCTGATTCCCCGCCTCTGATACCCCGCGTCTGATTCCCTGCCTCTGATTCCCCGCCTCTGATTCCCCAGCTCTGATTCACCACCTCTGATTCCCCGCATCTGATTCCCTGCCTCTGATTCCCCGCCTCTGATTCCCCATCTCTGATTCACCACCTCTGATTCACCACCTCTGATTCCGCATATCTGATTCCCCGCCTCTGTTTCCCCATATCTCATTCCCGGACTCTGATTCCCCGCCTCTGATTCCCCATCTCTGATGCCCCGCGTCTGATTCCCTGCCTCTGATTCCCCGCCTCTGAATCCCATCTCTGAATCACCACCTCTGATTCGCCACCTCTGATTCCCCATATCTGATTCCCCGCCTCTGTTTCCCCATATCTCATTCCCGGAATCTGATTCCCCACCTCTGATTCCCCAGCTCTGATTCCGTACATCCGATTCCCTGCCTCTGATTCCCCGCCACTGATTCCCCGCGTCTGATTCCCTACCTCTGATTCACAACCCTTGATTCCCCACCTCTGATTCCCTATATCTGATTCTCCGCCTCTGTTTCCCAGCCTCTGATTCTCTGACTCTGTTTCCCCATATCTGATTCCCCGCCTCTGATTCCCCAACTCTGATTCCCCGCCTCTGATTCCCCAGCTCTGATTCCCCGCCTCTGATACCCCACGTCTGATTCCCTGCCTCTGATTCCCTGCCACTGATTCCCCGCCTCTGATTCCCCATCTCTGATTCATCACCTCTGATTCCCCACCTCTGATTCCCCATATCTGAAACCCCGCCTCTGTTTCCCCGACTCTGATTCCCCACCTCTGATTCCCCATATCTGATTCTCCGCTTCTGATTCCCCAACTCTGATTCCCCGCCTCTGAATCGCCAGCTATGATTCCCTGCCTCTGATTCCCCGCGTCTGATTCCCTGCCTCTGATTCCCCGCCTCTGAATCCCCATCTCTGATTCACCACCTCTGATTCCCTGCGTCTGATTCCCCGCCTCTGATTCCCCATCTCTGATTCCCCATCTCTGATTCCCCAATTCTGATTCCCCGCCTCTGATTCCCCAGCTCTGATACCCCGCCTCTGATTCCCTGCCTCTGATTCTCAACCTCTGATTCCCCACCTCTGATTCCCCATATCTGATTCCCCGCGTCTGTTTCCCCACCTCTGATTCCCGGCCTCTGATTCCCGGCCTCTGATTCCCCGCTTCTGATTCTGATTCCCTGACACTGATTCCCCATCTCTGATTCCCCACATCTGATTCCCTGCCTCTGATACCCTGCCTCTGATTCCCCGCCTCTGAATCCCCGCCTCTGATTCCCCACCTCTGATTCCCCATATCTGATTACCCGCCTCTGTTTCCCCGCCTCTGAATCCTCGCCTCTGTTTCCCCATATCTGATTCCCGGACTCTGATTCCCCAGCTAAGATTACCCATCTCTGATTCTGCACATCCGATTCCCTGCCTCTGATTCCCCGCCTCTGATTCCCTGCATCTGATTCCCTACCTCTGATTCCCAACCTATGATTCCCCACCTCTGATTCCCTATATCTGATTCTCCGCCACTGTTTCCCAGCCTCTGATTCCCTGCCTCTGTTTCCCCATATCTGATTCCCCGCCTCTGATTCCCCAACTCTGATTCCCTGCCCCTGATTCCCCAGCTCTAATTCCCCACCTCTGATACACCGCGTCTGATTCCCTGCCTCTGATGCCCTGCCTCTGATTCCTAATCTCTGATTCCCTGCCTCTGATTCCCCGCCTCTGATTCCCCGCCTCTGATTCCCCATATCTGATTCCCCGCCTCTGATTCCCCAACTCTGATTCCCCGCCTCTGATTCCCCAGCTCTGATTCCCCGCCTCTGATTCCCCGCGTCTGATTCCCCGCCTCTGATTCCCCGCCTCTGATTCACCATCTCTGATTCACCACCTCTGATTCCCCACCTCTGATTCCCCATATCTGATTCCCCGCCTCTGTTTCCCCGCCTCAGATTCCCCGCCTCTGATTCCCGGACTCTGAGTCCCCACCTCTGATTCCCGGCCTCTGATTCCCGGCCTCTGATTCCCGGCCTCTGATTCCCGGCCTCTGATTCCCGGCCTCTGATTCCCTGCTTCTAATTCTGATTCCCTGCCTCTGATTCCCCATCTCTGATTCCCCACATCTGATTCCATGCCTCTGATTCCCTGCCTCTGATCACAACCTTTGATTCCCCGCCTCTGATTCCCAACCTCTGATTCCCCACCTCTGATTCCCCATATCTGATGCCCCGCCTCTGTTTCCCCGCCTCTGATTCCCCGCCTCTGTTTCAACATATCTGATTCCCGGATTCTGATTCCCCACCTCTGATTCCCCATCTCTGATTCCGCACATCCGATTCCCTGCCTCTGATTCCCCGCCTCTGATTCCCCGCGTCTGATTCCTTACCTCTGATTCCCAATCTATGATTCCCCACCTCTGATTCCCTATATCTGATTCTCCGCCTCTGTTTCCCAGCCTCTGATTCTCTGACTCTGTTTCCCCATATCTGATTCCCCACCTCTGATTCCCCAACTCTGATTCCCTGCCTCTGATTCCCCAGCTCTGATTCCCCGCATCTGATACCCCGCATCTGATTCCCTGCCTCTGATTCCCCGCCTCTGATCCACAGCTCTGATTCCCCACCTCTGATTCCCCACGTCTGATTCCCTGCCTCTGATTCCCCGCCTCTGATTCCCCATCTCTGATTCATCACCTCTGATTCCCCACCTCTGATTCCCCATATCTGATTCCCCGCCTCTGTTTCCCCGACTCTGATACCCCGCCTCTGATTCCCCATATCTGATTCTCCGCTTCTGATTCCCCAACTCTGATTCCCCGCCTCTGATTCGCCAGCTATGATTCCCCGCCTCTGATTCCCCGCGTCTGATTCCCTGCCTCTGATTCCCCGCCTCTGAATACCCATCTCTGATTCACCACCTCTGATTCCCTGCGTCTGATTCCCCGCCTCTGATTCCCCATCTCTGATGCCCCGCCTCTGATTCCCCGCCTCTGATTCCCCGCCTCTGTTTCCCCATCTCTGATTCCGCACATCCGATTCCCTGCCTCTGATTCCCCGCCTCTGATTCCCCGCGTCTGATTCCTTACCTCTGATTCCCAATCTATGATTCCCCACCTCTGATTCCCTATATCTGATTCTCCGCCTCTGTTTCCCAGCCTCTGATTCTCTGACTCTGTTTCCCCATATCTGATTCCCCACCTCTGATTCCCCAGCTCTGATTCCCTGCCTCTGATACACCGCGTCTGATTCCCTGCCTCTGATTCCCCGTCTCTGATTCCCCAGCTCTGATTCCCCATCTCTGATTCCCCACATCTGATTCCCTGCCTCTGATTCCCCGCCTCTGATTCCCCATCTCTGAATCACCACCTCTGATTCACCACCTCTGATTCCCCATATCTGATTCCCCGCCTCTGTTTCCCCATATCTCATTCCCGGACTCTGATTCCCCACCTCTGATTCCCCAGCTCTGATTCCGCACATCCGATTCCCTGCCTCTGATTCCCCGCCTCTGATTCCCCGCGTCTGATTCCCTACCTCTGATTCACAACCCTTGATTCCCCACCTCTGATTCCCTATATCTGATTCTCCGCCTCTGTTTCCCAGCCTCTGATTCTCTGACTCTGTTTCCCCATATCTGATTCCCCGCCTCTGATTCCCCAACTCTGATTCCCCGCCTCTGATTCCCCAGCTCTGATTCCCCGCCTCTGATACCCCGCGTCTGATTCCCTGCCTCTGATTCCCTGCCTCTGATTCCCCAGCTCCTTTTCACCACCTCTGATTCCCCGCATCTGATTCCCTTCCTCTGATTCCCCGCCTCTGATTCCCCATCTCTGATTCATCACTTCTGATTCCCCACCTCTGATTCCCCATATCTGATACCCCGCCTCTGTTTCCCCGACTCTGATTCCCCGCCTCTGATTCCCCATATCTGATTCTCCGCTTCTGATTCCCCAACTCTGATTCCCCGCCTCTGATTCGCCAGCTATGATTCCCCGCCTCTGATTCCCCGCGTCTGATTCCCTGCCTCTGATTCCCCGCCTCTGAATCCCCATCTCTGATTCACCACCTCTGATTCCCTGCGTCTGATTCCCCGCCTCTGATTCCCCATCTCTGATTCCCCATCTCTGATTCCCCAATTCTGATTCCCCGCCTCTGATTCCCCAGCTCTGATACCCCACCTCTGATTCCCTGCCTCTGATTCTCAAACTCTGATTCCCCACCTCTGATTCCCCATATCTGATTCCCCGCGTCTGTTTCCCCACCTCTGATTCCCGGCCTCTGATTCCAGGCCTCTGATTCCCGGCCTCTGATTCCCGGCCTCTGATTCCCCGCTTCTGATTCTGATTCCCTGCCTCTGATTCCCCATCTCTGATTCCCCACATCTGATTCCCTGCCTCTGATACCCTGCCTCTGATTCCCCGCCTCTGATTCCCCGCCTCTGATTCCCCACCTCTGATTCCCTATATCTGATTACCCGCCTCTGTTTCCCCGCCTCTGATTCCGCGCCTCTGTTTCCCCATATCTGATTCCCGGACTCTGATTCCCCAGCTCAGATTACCCATCTCTGATTCTGCACATCCGATTCCCTGCCTCTGATTCCCCGCCTCTGATTCCCTGCATCTGATTCCCTTCCTCTGATTCCCAACCTATGATTCCCCACCTCTGATTCCCTATATCTGATTCTCCGCCTCTGTTTCCCAGCCTCTGATTCCCCGCCTCTGTTTCCCCATATCTGATTCCCCGCCTCTGATTCCCCAACTCTGATTCCCTGCCCCTGATTCCCCAGCTCTAATTCCCCAACTCTGATTCCCCATGTCTGATTCCCCGCCTCTGATTCCCCAACTCTGATTCCCCGCCTCTGATGCCCTGCCTCTGATTCCTAATCTCTGATTCCCTGCCTCTGATTCCCCGCCTCTGATTCCCCGCCTCTGATTCCCCATATCTGATTCCCCGCCTCTGATTCCCCAACTCTGATTCCCCGCCTCTGATTCCCCAGCTCTGATTCCCCGCCTCTGATTCCCCGCGTCTGATTCCCCGCCTCTGATTCCCCGCCTCTGATTCACCATCTCTGATTCACCACCTCTGATTCCCCACCTCTGATTCCCCATATCTGATTCCCCGCCTATGTTTCCCCACCTCAGATTCCCCGCCTCTGATTCCCGGACTCTGAGTCCCCACCTCTGATTCCCGGCCTCTGATTCCCCGCTTCTGATTCTGATTCCCTGCCTCTGATTCCCATCTCTGATTCCCCACATCTCATTCCATGCCTCTGATTCCCTGCCTCTGATCCCCACCTTTGATTCCCCGCCTCTGATTCCCAACCTCTGATTCCCCACCTCAGATTCCCCATATCTGATGCCCCGCCTCTGTTTCCCCGCCTCTGATTCCCCGCCTCTGTTTCCCCATATCTGATTCCCGGATTCTGATTCCCCACCTCTGATTCCCCATCTCTGATTCCGCACATCCGATTCCCTGCCTCTGATTCCCCGCCTCTGATTCCCCGCGTCTGATTCCTTACCTCTGATTCCCAATCTATGATTCCCCACCTCTGATTCCCTATATCTGATTCTCCGCCTCTGTTTCCCAGCCTCTGATTCTCTGACTCTGTTTGCCCATATCTGATTCCCCACCTCTGATTCCCCAACTCTGATTCCCCGCCTCTGATTCCCCAGCTCTGATTCCCCGCCTCTGATACCCCGCATCTGATTCCCTGCCTCTGATTCCCCGCCTCTGATCCCCAGCTCTGATTCCCCACCTCTGATTCCCCACGTCTGATTCCCTGCCTCTGATTCCCCGCCTCTGATTCCCCATCTCTGATTCATCACCTCTGATTCCCCACCTCTGATTCCCCATATCTGATTCCCCGCCTCTGTTTCCCTGACTCTGATTCCCCGCCTCTGATTCCACATATCTGATTCTCCGCTTCTGATTCCCCGCCTCTGATTCGCCAGCTATGATTCCCCGCCTCTGATTCCCCGCGTCTGATTCCCTGCCTCTGATTCCCCGCCTCTGAATCCCCATCTCTGATTCACCACCTCTGATTCCCTGCGTCTGATTCCCCGCCTCTGATTCCCCATCTCTGATGCCCCGCCTCTGATTCCCCGCCTCTGATTCCCCGCCTCTCTTTCCCCATATCTGATTCCCGGATTCTGATTCCTCACCTCTGATTCCCCATCTCTGATTCCGCACATCCGATTCCCTGCCTCTGATTCCCCGCCTCTGATTCCCCGTGTCTGATTCCTTACCTCTGATTCCCAATCTATGATTCCCCACCTCTGATTCCCTATATCATATTCTCCGCCTCTATTTCCCAGACTCTGATTCTCCGACTCTGTTTCCCCATATCTGATTCCCCACTTCTGATTCCCCAGCTCTGATTCCCCGCCTCTGATACCCCACGTCTGATTCCCTGCCTCTGATTCCCCGCCTCTGATTCCCCAGCTCTGATTCCCCAGCTCTGATTCCCCGCATCTGATTCCCTGCCTCTGATTCCCCGCCTCTGATTCCCCGCCTCTGATTCCCCATCTCTGAATCACCACCTCTGATTCACCACTTCTGATTCCCCATATCTCATTCCCGGACTCTGATTCCCCACCTCTGATTCCCCAGCTCTGATTCCGCACATCCGATTCCCTGCCTCTGATACCCCGCCTCTGATTCCCCGCGTCTGATTCCCTACCTCTGATTCACAACCCTCGATTCCCCACCTCTGATTCCCTATATCTGATTCTCCGCCTCTGTTTCCGAGCCTCTGATTCCCTGACTCTGTTTCCCCATATCTGATTCGCCGCCTCTGATTCCCCAACTCTGATTCCCCGCCTCTGATTCCCCAGCTCTGATTCCCCGCCTCTGATACCCCGCGTCTGATTCCCTGCCTCTGATTCCCTGCCTCTGATTCACCAGCTATGATTCCCCGCCTCTGATTCCCCGCGTCTGATTCCCTGCCTCTGATTCCTGGCCTCTGATTCCCGGCCACTGATTCCCCGCTTCTGATTCTGATTCCCTGCCTCTGATTCCCCATCTCTGATTCCCCACATCTGATTCCATGCCTCTGATTCCCTGCCTCTGATCACCACCTTTGATTCCCCGCCTCTGATTCCCAACCTCTGATTCCCCACCTCTGATTCCCCATATCTGATGCCCCGCCTCTGTTTCCCCGCCTCTGATTCCCCGCCTCTGTTTCAACATATCTGATTCACGGATTCTGATTCCCCACCTCTGATTCCCCATCTCTGATTCCGCACATCCGATTCCCTGCCTCTGATTCCCCGCCTCTGATTCCCCGCGTCTGATTCCTTACCTCTGATTCCCAATCTATGATTCCCCACCTCTGATTCCCTATATCTGATTCTCCGCCTCTGTTTCCCAGCCTCTGATTCTCTGACTCTGTTTCCCCATAACTGATTCCCCACCTCTGATTCCCCAACTCTGATTCCCTGCCTCTGATTCCCCAGCTCTGATTCCCCGCCTCTGATACCCCGCATCTGATTCCCTGCCTCTGATTCCCCGCCTCTGATCCACAGCTCTGATTCCCCACCTCTGATTCCCCACGTCTGATTCCCTGCCTCTGATTCCCCGCCTCTGATTCCCCATCTCTGATTCATCACCTCTGATTCCCCACCTCTGATTCCCCATATCTGATTCCCCGCCTCTGTTTCCCCGACTCTGATTCCCCGCCTCTGATTCCCCATATCTGATTCTCCGCTTCTGATTCCCCAACTCTGATTCCCCGCCTCTGATTCGCCAGCTATGATTCCCCGCCTCTGATTCCCCGCGTCTGATTCCCTGCCTCTGATTCCCCGCCTCTGAATACCCATCTCTGATTCACCACCTCTGATTCCCTGCGTCTGATTCCCCGCCTCTGATTCCCCATCTCTGATGCCCCGCCTCTGATTCCCCGCCTCTGATTCCCCGCCTCTGTTTCCCCATCTCTGATTCCGCACATCCGATTCCCTGCCTCTGATTCCCCGCCTCTGATTCCCCGCGTCTGATTCCTTAACTCTGATTCCCAATCTATGATTCCCCACCTCTGATTCCCTATATCATATTCTCCGCCTCTGTTTCCCAGCCTCTGATTCTCCGACTCTGTTTCCCCATATCTGATTCCCCACCTCTGATTCCCCAGCTCTGATTCCCTGCCTCTGATACACCGCGTCTGATTCCCTGCCTCTGATTCCCCGCCTCTGATTCCCCAGCTCTGATTCCCCACCTCTGATTCCCCGCGTCTGATTCCCTGCCTCTGATTCCCCGCCTCTGATTCCCCATCTCTGAATCACCACCTCTGATTCACCACCTCTGATTCCCCATATCTGATTCCCCGCCTCTGTTTCCCCATATCTCATTCCCGGACTCTGATTCCCCACCTCTGATTCCCCAGCTCTGATTCCGCACATCCGATTCCCTGCCTCTGATTCCCCGCCTCTGATTCCCCGCGTCTGATTCCCTACCTCTGATTCACAACCCTTGATTCCCCACCTCTGATTCCCTATATCTGATTCTCCGCCTCTGTTTCCCAGCCTCTGATTCTCTGACTCTCTTTCCCCATATCTGATTCCCGGATTCTGATTCCTCACCTCTGATTCCCCATCTCTGATTCCGCACATCCGATTCCCTGCCTCTGATTCCCCGCCTCTGATTCCCCGTGTCTGATTCCTTACCTCTGATTCCCAATCTATGATTCCCCACCTCTGATTCCCTATATCATATTCTCCGCCTCTATTTCCCAGACTCTGATTCTCCGACTCTGTTTCCCCATATCTGATTCCCCACTTCTGATTCCCCAGCTCTGATTCCCCGCCTCTGATACCCCACGTCTGATTCCCTGCCTCTGATTCCCCGCCTCTGATTCCCCAGCTCTGATTCCCCAGCTCTGATTCCCCGCATCTGATTCCCTGCCTCTGATTCCCCGCCTCTGATTCCCCGCCTCTGATTCCCCATCTCTGAATCACCACCTCTGATTCACCACCTCTGATTCCCCATATCTCATTCCCGGACTCTGATTCCCCACCTCTGATTCCCCAGCTCTGATTCCGCACATCCGATTCCCTGCCTCTGATACCCCGCCTCTGATTCCCCGCGTCTGATTCCCTACCTCTGATTCACAACCCTCGATTCCCCACCTCTGATTCCCTATATCTGATTCTCCGCCTCTGTTTCCGAGCCTCTGATTCCCTGACTCTGTTTCCCCATATCTGATTCGCCGCCTCTGATTCCCCAACTCTGATTCCCCGCCTCTGATTCCCCAGCTCTGATTCCCCGCCTCTGATACCCCGCGTCTGATTCCCTGCCTCTGATTCCCTGCCTCTGATTCACCAGCTATGATTCCCCGCCTCTGATTCCCCGCGTCTGATTCCCTGCCTCTGATTCCTGGCCTCTGATTCCCGGCCACTGATTCCCCGCTTCTGATTCTGATTCCCTGCCTCTGATTCCCCATCTCTGATTCCCCACATCTGATTCCATGCCTCTGATTCCCTGCCTCTGATCACCACCTTTGATTCCCCGCCTCTGATTCCCAACCTCTGATTCCCCACCTCTGATTCCCCATATCTGATGCCCCGCCTCTGTTTCCCCGCCTCTGATTCCCCGCCTCTGTTTCAACATATCTGATTCACGGATTCTGATTCCCCACCTCTGATTCCCCATCTCTGATTCCGCACATCCGATTCCCTGCCTCTGATTCCCCGCCTCTGATTCCCCGCGTCTGATTCCTTACCTCTGATTCCCAATCTATGATTCCCCACCTCTGATTCCCTATATCTGATTCTCCGCCTCTGTTTCCCAGCCTCTGATTCTCTGACTCTGTTTCCCCATAACTGATTCCCCACCTCTGATTCCCCAACTCTGATTCCCTGCCTCTGATTCCCCAGCTCTGATTCCCCGCCTCTGATACCCCGCATCTGATTCCCTGCCTCTGATTCCCCGCCTCTGATCCACAGCTCTGATTCCCCACCTCTGATTCCCCACGTCTGATTCCCTGCCTCTGATTCCCCGCCTCTGATTCCCCATCTCTGATTCATCACCTCTGATTCCCCACCTCTGATTCCCCATATCTGATTCCCCGCCTCTGTTTCCCCGACTCTGATTCCCCGCCTCTGATTCCCCATATCTGATTCTCCGCTTCTGATTCCCCAACTCTGATTCCCCGCCTCTGATTCGCCAGCTATGATTCCCCGCCTCTGATTCCCCGCGTCTGATTCCCTGCCTCTGATTCCCCGCCTCTGAATACCCATCTCTGATTCACCACCTCTGATTCCCTGCGTCTGATTCCCCGCCTCTGATTCCCCATCTCTGATGCCCCGCCTCTGATTCCCCGCCTCTGATTCCCCGCCTCTGTTTCCCCATCTCTGATTCCGCACATCCGATTCCCTGCCTCTGATTCCCCGCCTCTGATTCCCCGCGTCTGATTCCTTAACTCTGATTCCCAATCTATGATTCCCCACCTCTGATTCCCTATATCATATTCTCCGCCTCTGTTTCCCAGCCTCTGATTCTCCGACTCTGTTTCCCCATATCTGATTCCCCACCTCTGATTCCCCAGCTCTGATTCCCTGCCTCTGATACACCGCGTCTGATTCCCTGCCTCTGATTCCCCGCCTCTGATTCCCCAGCTCTGATTCCCCACCTCTGATTCCCCGCGTCTGATTCCCTGCCTCTGATTCCCCGCCTCTGATTCCCCATCTCTGAATCACCACCTCTGATTCACCACCTCTGATTCCCCATATCTGATTCCCCGCCTCTGTTTCCCCATATCTCATTCCCGGACTCTGATTCCCCACCTCTGATTCCCCAGCTCTGATTCCGCACATCCGATTCCCTGCCTCTGATTCCCCGCCTCTGATTCCCCGCGTCTGATTCCCTACCTCTGATTCACAACCCTTGATTCCCCACCTCTGATTCCCTATATCTGATTCTCCGCCTCTGTTTCCCAGCCTCTGATTCTCTGACTCTGTTTCCCCATATCTGATTCCCCGCCTCTGATACCCTGCCTCTGATTCCCCGCCTCTGATTCCCCGCCTCTGATTCCCCACCTCTGATTCCCTATATCTGATTACCCGCCTCTGTTTCCCCGCCTCTGATTCCGCGCCTCTGTTTCCCCATATCTGATTCCCGGACTCTGATTCCCCAGCTCAGATTACCCATCTCTGATTCTGCACATCCGATTCCCTGCCTCTGATTCCCCGCCTCTGATTCCCTGCATCTGATTCCCTACCTCTGATTCCCAACCTATGATTCCCCACCTCTGATTCCCTATATCTGATTCTCCGCCTCTGTTTCCCAGCCTCTGTTTCCCAGCCTCTGATTCCCCGCCTCTGTTTCCCCATATCTGATTCCCCGCCTCTGATTCCCCAACTCTGATTCCCTGCCCCTGATTCCCCAGCTCTAATTCCCCACCTCTGATACACCGCGTCTGATTCCCTGCCTCTGATGCCCTGCCTCTGATTCCTAATCTCTGATTCCCTGCCTCTGATTCCCCGCCTCTGATTCCCCGCCTCTGATTCCCCATATCTGATTCCCCGCCTCTGATTCCCCAACTCTGATTCCCCGCCTCTGATTCCCCAGCTCTGATTCCCCGCCTCTGATTCCCCGCGTCTGATTCCCCGCCTCTGATTCCCCGCCTCTGATTCACCATCTCTGATTCACCACCTCTGATTCCCCACCTCTGATTCCCCATATCTGATTCCCCGCCTATGTTTCCCCACCTCAGATTCCCCGCCTCTGATTCCCGGACTCTGAGTCCCCACCTCTGATTCCCGGCCTCTGATTCCCGGCCTCTGATCCCCGGCCTCTGATTGCCGGCCTCTGATTCCCGGCCTCTGATTCCCCGCTTCCGATTCTGATTCCCTGCCTCTGATTCCCATCTCTGATTCCCCACATCTCATTCCATGCCTCTGATTCACTGCCTCTGATCCCCACCTTTGATTCCCCGCCTCTGATTCCCAACCTCTGATTCCCCACCTGAGATTCCCCATATCTGATTCCCCGCCTATGTTTCCCCGCCTCAGATTCCCCGCCTCTGATTCCCGGACTCTGAGTCCCCACCTCTGATTCCCGGCCTCTGATTCCCGGCCTCTGATCCCCGGCCTCTTATTGCCGGCCTCTGATTCCCGGCCTCTGATTCCCCGCTTCTGATTCTGATTCCCTGCCTCTGATTCCCATCTCTGATTCCCCACATCTCATTCCATGCCTCTGATTCCCTGCCTCTGATCCCCACCTTTGATTCCCCGCCTCTGATTCCCAACCTCTGATTCCCCACCTCAGATTCCTCATATCTGATGCCCCGCCTCTGTTTCCCCGCCTCTGATTCCCCGCCTCTGTTTCCCCATATCTGATTCCCGGATTCTGATTCCCCACCTCTGATTCCCCATCTCTGATTCCGCACATCCGATTCCCTGCCTCTGATTCCCCGCTTCTGATTCCCCGCGTCTGATTCCTTACCTCTGATTCCCAATCTATGATTCCCCACCTCTGATTCCCTATATCTGATTCTCCGCCTCTGATTCCCCGCCTCTGTTTCCCCATATCTGATTCCCGGATTCTGATTCCCCACCTCTGATTCCCCATCTCTGATTCCGCACATCCGATTCCCTGCCTCTGATTCCCCGCTTCTGATTCCCCGCGTCTGATTCCTTACCTCTGATTCCCAATCTATGATTCCCCAACTCTGATTCCCCGCCTCTGATTCCCCAGCTCTGATTCCCCGCCTCTGATACCCCGCATCTGATTCCCTGCCTCTGATTCCCCGCCTCTGATCCCCAGCTCTGATTCCCCACCTCTGATTCCCCACGTCTGATTCCCTGCCTCTGATTCCCCGCCTCTGATTCCCCATCTCTGATTCATCACCTCTGATTCCCCACCTCTGATTCCCCATATCTGATTCCCCGCCTCTGATTTCCCGCGTCTGATTCCCTGCCTCTGATTCCCCGCCTCTGAATCCCCATCTCTGATTCACCACCTCTGATTCCCTGCGTCTGATTCCCCGCCTCTGATTCCCCATCTCTGATGCCCCGCCTCTGATTCCCCGCCTCTGATTCCCCGCCTCTGTTTCCCCATATCTGATTCCCGGATTCTGATTCCTCACCTCTGATTCCCCATCTCTGATTCCGCACATCCGATTCCCTGCCTCTGATTCCCCGCCTCTGATTCCCCGTGTCTGATTCCTTACCTCTGATTCCCAATCTATGATTCCCCACCTCTGATTCCCTATATCATATTCTCCGCCTCTGTTTCCCAGCCTCTGATTCTCCGACTCTGTTTCCCCATATCTGATTCCCCACTTCTGATTCCCCAGCTCTGATTCCCCGCCTCTGATACCCCGCGTCTGATTCCCTGCCTCTGATTCCCCGCCTCTGATTCCCCAGCTCTGATTCCCCACCTCTGATTCCCCGCATCTGATTCCCTGCCTCTGATTCCCCGCCTCTGATTCCCCATCTCTGAATCACCACCTCTGATTCACCACCTCTGATTCCCCATATCTGATTCCCCATATCTCATTCCCGGACTCTGATTCCCCACCTCTGATTCCCCAGCTCTGATTCCGCACATCCGATTCCCTGCCTCTGATACCCCGCCTCTGATTCCCCGCGTCTGATTCCCTACCTCTGATTCACAACCCTCGATTCCCCACCTCTGATTCCCTATATCTGATTCTCCGCCTCTGTTTCCCAGCCTCTGATTCCCTGACTCTGTTTCCCCATATCTGATTCGCCGCCTCTGATTCCCCAACTCTGATTCCCCGCCTCTGATTCCCCAGCTCTGATTCCCCGCCTCTGATACCCCGCGTCTGATTCCCTGCCTCTGATTCCCTGCCTCTGATTCCCCAGCTCTGATTCCCCACCTCTGATTCCCCGCGTCTGATTCCCTGCCTCTGATTCCCCTCCTCTGATTCCCCATCTCTGATTCATCACCTCTGATTCCCCACCTCTGATTCCCCATATCTGATACCCCGCCTCTGTTTCCCCGACTCTGATTCCCCGCCTCTGATTCCCCATATCTGATTCTCCGCTTCTGATTCCCCAACTCTGATTCCCCGACTCTGATTCGCCAGCTATGATTCCCCGCCTCTGATTCCCCGCGTCTGATTCCCTGCCTCTGATTCCTGGCCTCTGATTCCCGGCCACTGATTCCCCGCTTCTGATTCTGATTCCCTGCCTCTGATTCCCCATCTCTGATTCCCCACATCTGATTCCATGCCTCTGATTCCCTGCCTCTGATCACCACCTTTGATTCCCCGCCTCTGATTCCCAACCTCTGATTCCCCACCTCTGATTCCCCATATCTGATGCCCCGCCTCTGTTTCCCCGCCTCTGATTCCCCGCCTCTGTTTCAACATATCTGATTCCCGGATTCTGATTCCCCACCTCTGATTCCCCATCTCTGATTCCGCACATCCGATTCCCTGCCTCTGATTCCCCGCCTCTGATTCCCCGCGTCTGATTCCTTACCTCTGATTCCCAATCTATGATTCCCCACCTCTGATTCCCTATATCTGATTCTCCACCTCTGTTTCCCAGCCTCTGATTCTCTGACTCTGTTTCCCCATATCTGATTCCCCACCTCTGATTCCCCAACTCTGATTCCCTGCCTCTGATTCCCCAGCTCTGATTCCCCGCCTCTGATACCCCGCATCTGATTCCCTGCCTCTGATTCCCCGCCTCTGATCCACAGCTCTGATTCCCCACCTCTGATTCCCCACGTCTGATTCCCTGCCTCTGATTCCCCGCCTCTGATTCCCCATCTCTGATTCATCACCTCTGATTCCCCACCTCTGATTCCCCATATCTGATTCCCCGCCTCTGTTTCCCCGACTCTGATTCCCCGCCTCTGATTCCCCATATCTGATTCTCCGCTTCTGATTCCCCAACTCTGATTCCCCGCCTCTGATTCGCCAGCTATGATTCCCCGCCTCTGATTCCCCGCGTCTGATTCCCTGCCTCTGATTCCCCGCCTCTGAATACCCATCTCTGATTCACCACCTCTGATTCCCTGCGTCTGATTCCCCGCCTCTGATTCCCCATCTCTGATGCCCCGCCTCTGATTCCCCGCCTCTGATTCCCCGCCTCTGTTTAACCATCTCTGATTCCGCACATCCGATTCCCTGCCTCTGATTCCCCGCCTCTGATTTCCCGCGTCTGATTCCTTAACTCTGATTCCCAATCTATGATTCCCCACCTCTGATTCCCTATATCATATTCTCCGCCTCTGTTTCCCAGCCTCTGATTCTCCGACTCTGTTTCCCCATATCTGATTCCCCACCTCTGATTCCCCAGCTCTGATTCCCTGCCTCTGATACACCGCGTCTGATTCCCTGCCTCTGATTCCCCGCCTCTAATTCCCCAGCTCTGATTCCCCACCTCTGATTCCCCGCGTCTGATTCCCTGCCTCTGATTCCCCGCCTCTGATTCCCCATCTCTGAATCACCACCTCTGATTCACCACCTCTGATTCCCCATATCTGATTCCCCGCCTCTGTTTCCCCATATCTCATTCCCGGACTCTGATTCCCCACCTCTGATTCCCCTGCTCTGATTCCGCACATCCGATTCCCTGCCTCTGATTCCCCGCCTCTGATTCCCCGCGTCTGATTCCCTACCTCTGATTCACAACCCTTGATTCCCCACCTCTGATTCCCTATATCTGATTCTCCGCCTCTGTTTCCCAGCCTCTGATTCTCTGACTCTGTTTCCCCATATCTGATTCCCAGCCTCTGATTCCCCAACTCTGATTCCCCGCCTCTGATTCCCCAGCTCTGATTCCCCGCCTCTGATACCCCGCGTCTGATTCCCTGCCTCTGATTCCCTGCCTCTGATTCCCCAGCTCTGATACCCCACCTCTGATTCCCCGCGTCTGATACCCTGCCTCTGATTCCCCGCCTCTGATTCCCCATCTCTGATTCATCACCTCTGATTCCCCACCTCTGATTCCCCATATCTGATACCCCGCCTCTGTTTCCCCAACTCTGATTCCCCGCCTCTGATTCGCCAGCTATGATTCCCCGCCTCTGATTCCCCGCGTCTGATTCCCTGCCTCTGATTCCCCGCCTCTGAATCCCCATCTCTGATTCACCACCTCTGATTCCCTGCGTCTGATTCCCCGCCTCTGATTCCCCATCTCTGATTCCCCATCTCTGATTCCCCAATTCTGATTCCCCGCCTCTGATTCCCCAGCTCTGATACCCCGCCTCTGATTCCCTGCCTCTGATTCTCAAACTCTGATTCCCCACCTCTGATTCCCCATATCTGATTCCCCGCGTCTGTTTCCCCACCTCTGATTCCCGGCCTCTGATTCCAGGCCTCTGATTCCCGGCCTCTGATTCCCGGCCTCTGATTCCCCGCTTCTGATTCTGATTCCCTGCCTCTGATTCCCCATCTCTGATACCCCACATCTGATTCCCTGCCTCTGATACCCTGCCTCTGATTCCCCGCCTCTGATTCCCCGCCTCTGATTCCCCACCTCTGATTCCCTATATCTGATTACCCGCCTCTGTTTCCCCGCCTCTGATTCCGCGCCTCTGTTTCCCCATATCTGATTCCCGGACTCTGATTCCCCAGCTCAGATTACCCATCTCTGATTCTGCACATCCGATTCCCTGCCTCTGATTCCCCGCCTCTGATTCCCTGCATCTGATTCCCTACCTCTGATTCCCAACCTATGATTCCCCACCTCTGATTCCCTATATCTGATTCTCCGCCTCTGTTTCCCAGCCTCTGAATCCCCGCCTCTGTTTCCCCATATCTGATTCCCCGCCTCTGATTCCCCAACTCTGATTCCCTGCCCCTGATTCCCCAGCTCTAATTCCCCACCTCTGATACACCGCGTCTGATTCCCTGCCTCTGATGCCCTGCCTCTGATTCCTAATCTCTGATTCCCTGCCTCTGATTCCCCGCCTCTGATTCCCCGCCTCTGATTCCCCATATCTGATTCCCCGCCTCTGATTCCCCAACTCTGATTCCCCGCCTCTGATTCCCCAGCTCTGATTCCCCGCCTCTGATTCCCCGCGTCTGATTCCCCGCCTCTGATTCCCCGCCTCTGATTCACCATCTCTGATTCACCACCTCTGATTCCCCACCTCTGATTCCCCATATCTGATTCCCCGCCTATGTTTCCCCGCCTCAGATTCCCCGCCTCTGATTCCCGGACTCTGAATCTCCACCTGTGATTCCCGGCCTCTGATTCCCGGCCTCTGATCCCCGGCCTCTGATTGCCGGCCTCTGATTCCCGGCCTCTGATTCCCCGCTTCCGATTCTGATTCCCTGCCTCTGATTCCCATCTCTGATTCCCCACATCTCATTCCATGCCTCTGATTCACTGCCTCTGATCCCCACCTTTGATTCCCCGCCTCTGATTCCCAACCTCTGATTCCCCACCTCAGATTCCCCATATCTGATGCCCCGCCTCTGTTTCCCCGCCTCTGATTCCCCGCCTCTGTTTCCCCATATCTGATTCCCGGATTCTGATTCCCCACCTCTGATTCCCCATCTCTGATTCCGCACATCCGATTCCCTGCCTCTGATTCCCCGCCTCTGATTCCCCGCGTCTGATTCCTTACCTCTGATTCCCAATCTATGATTCCCCACATCTGATTCCCTATATCTGATCCTCCGCCTCTGTTCCCCAGCCTCTGATTCTCTGACTCTGTTTCCCCATATCTGATTCCCCACCTCTGATTCCCCAACTCTGATTCCCCGCCTCTGATTCCCCAGCTCTGATTCCCCGCCTCTGATACCCCGCATCTGATTCCCTGCCTCTGATTCCCCGCCTCTGATCCCCAGCTCTGATTCCCCACCTCTGATTCCCCACGTCTGATTCCCTGCCTCTGATTCCCCGCCTCTGATTCCCCATCTCTGATTCATCACCTCTGATTCCCCACCTCTGATTCCCCATATCTGATTCCCCGCCTCTGTTTCCCTGACTCTGATTCCCCGCCTCTGATTCCACATATCTGATTCTCCGCTTCTGATTCCCCAACTCTGATTCCCCGCCTCTGATTTGCCAGCTATGATTCCCCGCCTCTGATTCCCCGCGTCTGATTCCCTGCCTCTGATTCCCCGCCTCAGAATCCCCATCTCTGATTCACCACCTCTGATTCCCTGCGTCTGATTCCCCGCCTCTGATTCCCCATCTCTGATGCCCCGCCTCTGATTCCACGCCTCTGATTCCCCGCCTCTGTTTCCCCATATCTGATTCCCGGATTCTGATTCCTCACCTCTGATTCCCCATCTCTGATTCCGCACATCCGATTCCCTGCATCTGATTCCCCGCCTCTGATTCCCCGTGTCTGATTCCTTACCTCTGATTCCCAATCTATGATTCCCCACCTCTGATTCCCTATATCATATTCTCCGCCTCTGCTTCCCAGCCTCTGATTCTCCGACTCTGTTTCCCCATATCTGATTCCCCACTTCTGATTCCCCAGCTCTGATTCCCCGCCTCTGATACCCCGCGTCTGATTCCCTGCCTCTGTTTCCCCGCCTCTGATTCCCCACATCTGATTCACCATATCTATTTCCCCGCCTCTGATTCCCCACCACTGATTCCCCTCCTCTGATTCGCCAGTTATGATTGCCCGCCTCTGATTCCCCGTTTCTGATTCCCTGCCTCTGATTCCCCGCCTCTGATTCCCCATCTCTGAATCACCACCTCTGATTCACCACCTCTGATTCCCCATATCTGATTCCCCGCCTCTGTTTCCCCATATCTCATTCCCGGACTCTGATTCCCCACCTCTGATTCCCCAGCTCTGATTCCGCACATCCGATTCCCTGCCTCTGATATCCCGCCTCTGATTCCCCGCGTCTGATTCCCTACCTCTGATTCACAACCCTCGATTACCCACCTCTGATTCCCTATATCTGATTCTCCGCCTCTGTTTCCCAGCCTCTGATTCTCTGACTCTCTTTCCCCATATCTGATTCGCCGCCTCTGATTCCCCAACTCTGATTCCCCGCCTCTGATTACCCAGCTCTGCTTCCCCGCCTCTGATACCCCGCGTCTGATTCCCTGCCTCTGATTCCCTGCCTCTGATTCCCCAGCTCTGATTCCCCACCTCTGATTCCCCGCGTCTGATTCCCTGCCTCTGATTCCGCTCCTCTGATTCCCCATCTCTGATTCATCACCTCTGATTCCCCACCTCTGATTCCCCATATCTGATACCCCGCCTCTGTTTCCCCGACTCTGATTCCCCGCCTCTGATTCCCCATATCTGATTCTCCGCTTCTGATTCCCCAACTCTGATTCCCCGCCTCTGATTCGCCAGCTATGATTCCCCGCCTCTGATTCCCCGCGTCTGATTCCCTGCCTCTGATTCCCCGCCTCTGAATCCCCATCTCTGATTCACCACCTCTGATTCCTTGCGTCTTATTCCCCGCCTCTGATTCCCCATCTCTGATTCCCCAATTCTGATTCCCCGCCTCTGATTCCCCAGCTCTGATACCCCGCCTCTGATTCCCTGCCTCTGATTCTCAACCTCTGATTCCCCACCTCTGATTCCCCATATCTGATTCCCCGCGTCTGTTTCCCCACCTCTGATTCCCGGCCTCTGATTCCAGGCCTCTGATTCCCGGCCTCTGATTCCCGGCCTCTGATTCCCCGCTTCTGATTCTGATTCCCTGCCTCTGATTCCCCATCTCTGATTCCCGACATCTGATTCCCTGCCTCTGATACCCTGCCTCTGATTCCCCGCCTCTGATTCCCCGCCTCTGATTCACCACCTCTGATTCCCCATATTTGATTACCCGCCTCTGTTTCCCCGCCTCTGATTCCGCGCCTCTGTTTCCCCATATCTGATTCCCGGACTCTGATTCCCCAGCTCAGATTACCCATCTCTGATTCTGCACATACGATTCCCAGCCTCTGATTCCCCGCCTCTGTTTCCCCATATCTGATTCCCCGCCTCTGATTCCCCAACTCTGATTCCCTGCCCCTGATTCCCCAGCTCTAATTCCCCACCTCTGATACACCGCGTCTGATTCCCTGCCTCTGATGCCCTGCCTCTGATTCCTAATCTCTGATTCCCTGCCTCTGATTCCCCGCCTCTGATTCCCCACCTCTGATTCCCCATATCTGATTCCCCGCCTCTGATTCCCCAACTCTGATTCCCCGCCTCTGATTCCCCAGCTCTGATTCCCCGCCTCTGATTCCCCGCGTCTGATTCCCCGCCTCTGATTCCCCGCCTCTGATTCACCATCTCTGATTCATCACCTCTGATTCCCCACCTCTGATTACCCATATCTGATACCCCGCCTCTGTTTCCCCGACTCTGATTCCCCGCCTCTGATTCCCCATATCTGATTCTCCGCTTCTGATTCCCCAACTCTGATTCCCCGCCTCTGATTCGCCAGCTATGATTCCCCGCCTCTGATTCCCCGCGTCTGATTCCCTGCCTCTGATTCCCCGCCTCTGAATCCCCATCTCTGATTCCCCATCTCTGATTCCCCAATTCTGATTCCCCGCCTCTGATTCCCCAGCTCTGATACCCCGCCTCTGATTCCCTGCCTCTGATTCTCAAACTCTGATTCCCCACCTCTGATTCCCCATATCTGATTCCCTGCGTCTGTTTCCCCACCTCTGATTCCCGGCCTCTGATTCCAGGCCTCTGATTCCCGGCCTCTGATTCCCGGCCTCTGATTCCCCGCCTCTGATTCCCCACCTCTGATTCCCTATATCTGATTACCCGCCTCTGTTTCCCCGCCTCTGATTCCGCGCCTCTGTTTCCCCATATCTGATTCCCGGACTCTGATTCCCCAGCTCAGATTACCCATCTCTGATTCTGCACATCCGATTCCCTGCCTCTGATTCCCCGCCTATGATTCCCCACCTCTGATTCCCTATATCTGATTCTCCGCCTCTGTTTCCCAGCCTCTGATTCCCCGCCTCTGTTTCCCCATATCTGATTCCCCGCCTCTGATTCCCCAACTCTGATTCCCTGCCCCTGATTCCCCAGCTCTAATTCCCCACCTCTGATACACCGCGTCTGATTCCCTGCCTCTGATGCCCTGCCCCTGATTCCTAATCTCTGATTCCCTGCCTCTGATTCCCCGCCTCTGATTCCCCGCCTCTGATTCCCCATATCTGATTCCCCGCCTCTGATTCCCCAACTCTGATTCCCCGCCTCTGATTCCCCAGCTCTGATTCCCCGCCTCTGATTCCCCGCGTCTGATTCCCCGCCTCTGATTCCCCGCCTCTGATTCACCATTTCTGATTCACCACCTCTGATTCCCCACCTCTGATTCCCCGCGTCTGATTCCCTGCCTCTGATTCCCCGCCTCTGAATACCCATCTCTGATTCACCACCTCTGATTCCCTGCGTCTGATTCCCCGCCTCTGATTCCCCATCTCTGATGCCCCGCCTCTGATTCCCCGCCTCTGATTCCCCGCCTCTGTTTCCCCATCTCTGATTCCGCACATCCGATTCCCTGCCTCTGATTCCCCGCCTCTGATTCCCCGCGTCTGATTCCTTAACTCTGATTCCCAATCTATGATTCCCCACCTCTGATTCCCTATATCATATTCTCCGCCTCTGTTTCCCAGCCTCTGATTCTCCGACTCTGTTTCCCCATATCTGATTCCCCACCTCTGATTCCCCAGCTCTGATTCCCTGCCTCTGATACACCGCGTCTGATTCCCTGCCTCTGATTCCCCGCCTCTGATTCCCCAGCTCTGATTCCCCACCTCTGATTCCCCGCGTCTGATTCCCTGCCTCTGATTCCCCGCCTCTGATTCCCCATCTCTGAATCACCACCTCTGATTCACCACCTCTGATTCCCCATATCTGATTCCCCGCCTCTGTTTCCCCATATCTCATTCCCGGACTCTGATTCCCCACCTCTGATTCCCCAGCTCTGATTCCGCACATCCGATTCCCTGCCTCTGATTCCCCGCCTCTGATTCCCCGCGTCTGATTCCCTACCTCTGATTCACAACCCTTGATTCCCCACCTCTGATTCCCTATATCTGATTCTCCGCCTCTGTTTCCCAGCCTCTGATTCTCTGACTCTGTTTCCCCATATCTGATTCCCCGCCTCTGATTCCCCAACTCTGATTCCCCGCCTCTGATTCCCCAGCTCTGATTCCCCGCCTCTGATACCCCGCGTCTGATTCCCTGCCTCTGATTCCCTGCCTCTGATTCCCCAGCTCTGATACCCCACCTCTGATTCCCCGCGTCTGATTCCCTGCCTCTGATTCCCCGCCTCTGATTCCCCATCTCTGATTCATCACCTCTGATTCCCCACCTCTGATTCCCCATATCTGATACCCCGCCTCTGTTTCCACAACTCTGATTCCCCGCCTCTGATTCGCCAGCTATGATTCCCCGCCTCTGATTCCCCGCGTCTGATTCCCTGCCTCTGATTCCCCGCCTCTGAATCCCCATCTCTGATTCACCACCTCTGATTCCCTGCGTCTGATTCCCCGCCTCTGATTCCCCATCTCTGATTCCCAATCTCTGATTCCCCAATTCTGATTCCCCGCCTCTGATTCCCCAGCTCTGATACCCCGCCTCTGATTCCCTGCCTCTGATTCTCAAACTCTGATTCCCCACCTCTGATTCCCCATATCTGATTCCCCGCGTCTGTTTCCCCACCTCTGATTCCCGGCCTCTGATTCCAGGCCTCTGATTCCCGGCCTCTGATTCCCGGCCTCTGATTCCCCGCTTCTGATTCTGATTCCCTGCCTCTGATTCCCCATCTCTGATACCCCACATCTGATTCCCTGCCTCTGATTCCCAGCCTCTGATTCCCTGCATCTGATTCCCTACCTCTGATTCCCAACCTATGATTCCCCACCTCTGATTCCCTATATCTGATTCTCCGCCTCTGTTTCCCAGCCTCTGATTCCCCGCCTCTGTTTCCCCATATCTGATTCCCCGCCTCTGATTCCCCAACTCTGATTCCCTGCATCTGATTCCCTACCTCTGATTCCCAACCTATGATTCCCCACCTCTGATTCCCTATATCTGATTCTCCGCCTCTGTTTCCCAGCCTCTGATTCCCCGCCTCTGTTTCCCCATATCTGATTCCCCGCCTCTGATTCCCCAACTCTGATTCCCTGCCCCTGATTCCCCAGCTCTAATTCCCCACCTCTGATACACCGCGTCTGATTCCCTGCCTCTGATGCCCTGCCTCTGATTCCTAATCTCTGATTCCCTGCCTCTGATTCCCCGCCTCTGATTCCCCGCCTCTGATTCCCCATATCTGATTCCCCGCCTCTGATTCCCCAACTCTGATTCCCCGCCTCTGATTCCCCAGCTCTGATTCCCCGCCTCTGATTCCCCGCGTCTGATTCCCCGCCTCTGATTCCCCGCCTCTGGTTCACCATCTCTGATTCACCACCTCTGATTCCCCACCTCTGATTCCCCATATCTGATTCCCCGCCTATGTTTCCCCGCCTCAGATTCCCCGCCTCTGATTCCCGGACTCTGAGTCCCCACCTCTGATTCCCGGCCTCTGATTCCCGGCCTCTGATCCCCGGCCTCTGATTGCCGGCCTCTGATTCCCGGCCTCTGATTCCCCGCTTCCGATTCTGATTCCCTGCCTCTGATTCCCATCTCTGATTCCCCACATCTCATTCCATGCCTCTGATTCACTGCCTCTGATCCCCACCTTTGATTCCCCGCCTCTGATTCCCAACCTCTGATTCCCCACCTCAGATTCCCCATATCTGATGCCCCGCCTCTGTTTCCCCGCCTCTGATTCCCCGCCTCTGTTTCCCCATATCTGATTCCCGGATTCTGATTCCCCACCTCTGATTCCCCATCTCTGATTCCGCACATCCGATTCCCTGCCTCTGATTCCCCGCCTCTGATTCCCCGCGTCTGATTCCTTACCTCTGATTCCCAATCTATGATTCCCCACCTCTGATTCCCTATATCTGATCCTCCGCCTCTGTTCCCCAGCCTCTGATTCTCTGACTCTGTTTCCCCATATCTGATTCCCCACCTCTGATTCCCCAACTCTGATTCCCCGCCTCTGATTCCCCAGCTCTGATTCCCCGCCTCTGATACCCCGCATCTGATTCCCTGCCTCTGATTCCCCGCCTCTGATCCCCAGCTCTGATTCCCCACCTCTGATTCCCCACGTCTGATTCCCTGCCTCTGATTCCCCGCCTCTGATTCCCCATCTCTGATTCATCACCTCTGATTCCCCACCTCTGATTCCCCATATCTGATTCCCCGCCTCTGTTTCCCTGACTCTGATTCCCCGCCTCTGATTCCACATATCTGATTCTCCGCTTCTGATTCCCCAACTCTGATTCCCCGCCTCTGATTTGCCAGCTATGATTCCCCGCCTCTGATTCCCCGCGTCTGATTCCCTGCCTCTGATTCCCCGCCTCAGAATCCCCATCTCTGATTCACCACCTCTGATTCCCTGCGTCTGATTCCCCGCCTCTGATTCCCCATCTCTGATGCCCCGCCTCTGATTCCACGCCTCTGATTCCCCATCTCTGATTCCGCACATCCGATTCCCTGCATCTGATTCCCCGCCTCTGTTTCCCCGTGTCTGATTCCTTACCTCTGATTCCCAATCTATGATTCCCCACCTCTGATTCCCTATATCATATTCTCCGCCTCTGCTTCCCAGCCTCTGATTCTCCGACTCTGTTTCCCCATATCTGATTCCCCACTTCTGATTCCCCAGCTCTGATTCCCCGCCTCTGATACCCCGCGTCTGATTCCCTGCCTCTGATTCCCCGCCTCTGATTCCCCAGCTCTGATTCCCCACCTCTGATTCCCCGCATCTGATTCCCTGCCTCTGATTCCCCGCCTCTGATTCCCCATCTCTGAATCACCACCTCTGATTCACCACCTCTGATTCCCCATATCTGATTCCCCGCCTCTGTTTCCCCATATCTCATTCCCGGACTCTGATTCCCCACCTCTGATTCCCCAGCTCTGATTCCGCACATCCGATTCCCTGCCTCTGATACCCCGCCTCTGATTCCCCGCGTCTGATTCCCTACCTCTGATTCACAACCCTCGATTACCCACCTCTGATTCCCTATATCTGATTCTCCGCCTCTGTTTCCCAGCCTCTGATTCTCTGACTCTGTTTCCCCATATCTGATTCGCCGCCTCTGATTCCCCAACTCTGATTCCCCGCCTCTGATTCCCCAGCTCTGCTTCCCCGCCTCTGATACCCCGCGTCTGATTCCCTGCCTCTGATTCCCTGCCTCTGATTCCCCAGCTCTGATTCCCCACCTCTGATTCCCCGCGTCTGATTCCCTGCCTCTGATTCCCCTCCTCTGATTCCCCATCTCTGATTCATCACCTCTGATTCCCCACCTCTGATTCCCCATATCTGATACCCCGCCTCTGTTTCCCCGACTCTGATTCCCCGCCTCTGATTCCCCATATCTGATTCTCCGCTTCTGATTCCCCAACTCTGATTCCCCGCCTCTGATTCGCCAGCTATGATTCCCCGCCTCTGATTCCCCGCGTCTGATTCCCTGCCTCTGATTCCCTGCCTCTGAATCCCCATCTCTGATTCACCACCTCTGATTCCCTGCGTCTTATTCCCCGCCTCTGATTCCCCATCTCTGATTCCCCAATTCTGATTCCCCGCCTCTGATTCCCCAGCTCTGATACCCCGCCTCTGATTCCCTGCCTCTGATTCTCAACCTCTGATTCCCCACCTCTGATTCCCCATATCTGATTCCCCGCGTCTGTTTCCCCACCTCTGATTCCCGGCCTCTGATTCCAGGCCTCTGATTCCCGGCCTCTGATTCCCGGCCTCTGATTCCCCGCTTCTGATTCTGATTCCCTGCCTCTGATTCCCCATCTCTGATTCCCGACATCTGATTCCCTGCCTCTGATACCCTGCCTCTGATTCCCCGCCTCTGATTCCCCGCCTCTGATTCACCACCTCTGATTCCCCATATCTGATTACCCGCCTCTGTTTCCCCGCCTCTGATTCCGCGCCTCTGTTTCCCCATATCTGATTCCCGGACTCTGATTCCCCAGCTCAGATTACCCATCTCTGATTCTGCACATACGATTCCAAGCCTCTGATTCCCCGCCTCTGTTTCCCCATATCTGATTCCCCGCCTCTGATTCCCCGCCTCTGTTTCCCCATCTCTGATTCCGCACATCCGATTACCTGCCTCTGATTCCCCGCCTCTGATTCCCCGCGTCTGATTCCTTAACTCTGATTCCCAATCTATGATTCCCCACCTCTGATTCCCTATATCATATTCTCCGCCTCTGTTTCCCAGCCTCTGATTCTCCGACTCTGTTTCCCCATATCTGATTCCCCACCTCTGATTCCCCAGCTCTGATTCCCTGCCTCTGATACACCGCGTCTGATTCCCTGCCTCTGATTCCCCGCCTCTAATTCCCCAGCTCTGATTCCCCACCTCTGATTCCCCGCGTCTGATTCCCTGCCTCTGATTCCCCGCCTCTGATTCCCCATCTCTAAATCACCACCTCTGATTCACCACCTCTGATTCCGCATATCTGATTCCCCGCCTCTGTTTCCCCATATCTCATTCCCGGACTCTGATTCCCCACCTCTGATTCCCCTGCTCTGATTCCGCACATCCGATTCCCTGCCTCTGATTCCCCGCCTCTGATTCCCCGCGTCTGATTCCCTACCTCTGATTCACAACCCTTGATTCCCCACCTCTGATTCCCTATATCTGATTCTCCGCCTCTGTTTCCCAGCCTCTGATTCTCTGACTCTGTTTCCCCATATCTGATTCCCCGCCTCTGATTCCCCAACTCTGATTCCCCGCCTCTGATTCCCCAGCTCTGATTCCCCGCCTCTGATACCCCGCGTCTGATTCCCTGCCTCTGATTCCCTGCCTCTGATTCCCCAGCTCTGATACCCCACCTCTGATTCCCCGCGTCTGATTCCCTGCCTCTGATTCCCCGCCTCTGAATCCCCATCTCTGATTCATCACCTCTGATTCCCCACCTCTGATTCCCCATATCTGATACCCCGCCTCTGTTTCCCCAACTCTGATTCCCCGCCTCTGATTCGCCAGCTATGATTCCCCGCCTCTGATTCCCCGCGTCTGATTCCCTGCCTCTGATTCCCCGCCTCTGAATCCCCATCTCTGATTCACCACCTCTGATTCCCTGCGTCTTATTCCCCGCCTCTGATTCCCCATCTCTGATTCCCCAATTCTGATTCCCCGCCTCTGATTCCCCAGCTCTGATACCCCGCCTCTGATTCCCTGCCTCTGATTCTCAAACTCTGATTCCCCACCTCTGATTCCCCATATCTGATTCCCCGCGTCTGTTTCCCCACCTCTGATTCCCGGCCTCTGATTCCAGGCCTCTGATTCCCGGCCTCTGATTCCCGGCCTCTGATTCCCCGCTTCTGATTCTGATTCCCTGCCTCTGATTCCCCATCTCTGATACCCCACATCTGATTCCCTGCCTCTGATACCCTGCCTCTGATTCCCCGCCTCTGATTCCCCGCCTCTGATTCCCCACCTCTGATTCCCTATATCTGATTACCCGCCTCTGTTTCCCCGCCTCTGATTCCGCGCCTCTGTTTCCCCATATCTGCTTCCCGGACTCTGATTCCCCAGCTCAGATTACCCATCTCTGATTCTGCACATCCGATTCCCTGCCTCTGATTCCCCGCCTCTGATTCCCTGCATCTGATTCCCTACCTCTGATTCCCAACCTATGATTCCCCACCTCTGATTCCCTATATCTGATTCTCCGCCTCTGTTTCCCAGCCTCTGATTCCCCGCCTCTGTTTCCCCATATCTGATTCCCCGCCTCTGATTCCCCAACTCTGATTCCCTGCCCCTGATTCCCCAGCTCTAATTCCCCACCTCTGATACACCGCGTCTGATTCCCTTCCTCTGATGCCCTGCCTCTGATTCCTAATCTCTGATTCCCTGCCTCTGATTCCCCGCCTCTGATTCCCCGCCTCTGATTCCCCATATCTGATTCCCCGCCTCTGATTCCCCAACTCTGATTCCCCGCCTCTGATTCCCCAGCTCTGATTCCCCGCCTCTGATTCCCCGCGTCTGATTCCCCGCCTCTGATTCCCCGCCTCTGATTCACCATCTCTGATTCACCACCTCTGATTCCCCACCTCTGATTCCCCATATCTGATTCCCCGCCTATGTTTCCCCGCCTCAGATTCCCCGCCTCTGATTCCCGGACTCTGAGTCCCCACCTCTGATTCCCGGCCTCTGATTCCCGGCCTCTGATCCCCGGCCTCTGATTGCCGGCCTCTGATTCCCGGCCTCTGATTCCCCGCTTCCGATTCTGATTCCCTGCCTCTGATTCCCATCTCTGATTCCCCACATCTCATTCCATGCCTCTGATTCACTGCCTCTGATCCCCACCTTTGATTCCCCGCCTCTGATTCCCAACCTCTGATTCCCCACCTCAGATTCCCCATATCTGATGCCCCGCCTCTGTTTCCCCGCCTCTGATTCCCCGCCTCTGTTTCCCCATATCTGATTCCCGGATTCTGATTCCCCACCTCTGATTCCCCATCTCTGATTCCGCACATCCGATTCCCTGCCTCTGATTCCCTGCCTCTGATTCCCCGCGTCTGATTCCTTACCTCTGATTCCCAATCTATGATTCCCCACATCTGATTCCCTATATCTGATCCTCCGCCTCTGTTCCCCAGCCTCTGATTCTCTGACTCTGTTTCCCCATATCTGATTCCCCACCTCTGATTCCCCAACTCTGATTCCCCGCCTCTGATTCCCCAGCTCTGATTCCCCGCCTCTGATACCCCGCATCTGATTCCCTGCCTCTGATTCCCCGCCTCTGATCCCCAGCTCTGATTCCCCACCTCTGATTCCCCACGTTTGATTCCCTGCCTCTGATTCCCCGCCTCTGATTCCCCATCTCTGATTCATCACCTCTGATTCCCCACCTCTGATTCCCCATATCTGATTCCCCGCCTCTGTTTCCCTGACTCTGATTCCCCGCCTCTGATTCCACATATCTGATTCTCCGCTTCTGATTCCCCAACTCTGATTCCCCGCCTCTGATTTGCCAGCTATGATTCCCCGCCTCTGATTCCCCGCGTCTGATTCCCTGCCTCTGATTCCCCGCCTCAGAATCCCCATCTCTGATTCACCACCTCTGATTCCCTGCGTCTGATTCCCCGCCTCTGATTCCCCATCTCTGATGCCCCGCCTCTGATTCCACGCCTCTGATTCCCCGCCTCTGTTTCCCCATATCTGATTCCCGGATTCTGATTCCTCACCTCTGATTCCCCATCTCTGATTCCGCACATCCGATTCCCTGCATCTGATTCCCCGCCTCTGATTCCCCGTGTCTGATTCCTTACCTCTGATTCCCAATCTATGATTCCCCACCTCTGATTCCCTATATCATATTCTCCGCCTCTGCTTCCCAGCCTCTGATTCTCCGACTCTGTTTCCCCATATCTGATTCCCCACTTCTGATTCCCCAGCTCTGATTCCCCGCCTCTGATACCCCGCGTCTGATTCCCTGCCTCTGATTCCCCGCCTCTGATTCCCCAGCTCTGATTCCCCACCTCTGATTCCCCGCATCTGATTCCCTGCCTCTGATTCCCCGCCTCTGATTCCCCATCTCTGAATCACCACCTCTGATTCACCACCTCTGATTCCCCATATCTGATTCCCCGCCTCTGTTTCCCCATATCTCATTCCCGGACTCTGATTCCCCACCTCTGATTCCCCAGCTCTGATTCCGCACATCTGATTCCCTGCCTCTGATACCCCGCCTCTGATTCCCCGCGTCTGATTCCCTACCTCTGATTCACAACCCTCGATTACCCACCTCTGATTCCCTATATCTGATTCTCCGCCTCTGTTTCCCAGCCTCTGATTCTCTGACTCTGTTTCCCCATATCTGATTCGCCGCCTCTGATTCCCCAACTCTGATTCCCCGCCTCTGATTCCCCAGCTCTGCTTCCCCGCCTCTGATACCCCGCGTCTGATTCCCTGCCTCTGATTCCCTGCCTCTGATTCCCCAGCTCTGATTCCCCACCTCTGATTCCCCGCGTCTGATTCCCTGCCTCTGATTCCCCTCCTCTGATTCCCCATCTCTGATTCATCACCTCTGATTCCCCACCTCTGATTCCCCATATCTGATACCCCGACTCTGTTTCCCCGACTCTGATTCCCCGCCTCTGATTCCCCATATCTGATTCTCCGCTTCTGATTCCCCAACTCTGATTCCCCGCCTCTGATTCGCCAGCTATGATTCCCCGCCTCTGATTCCCCGCGTCTGATTCCCTGCCTCTGATTCCCCGCCTCTGAATCCCCATCTCTGATTCACCACCTCTGATTCCCTGCGTCTTATTCCCCGCCTCTGATTCCCCATCTCTGATTCCCCAATTCTGATTCCCCGCCTCTGATTCCCCAGCTCTGATACCCCGCCTCTGATTCCCTGCCTCTGATTCTCAACCTCTGATTCCCCACCTCTGATTCCCCATATCTGATTCCCCGCGTCTGTTTCCCCACCTCTGATTCCCGGCCTCTGATTCCAGGCCTCTGATTCCCGGCCTCTGATTCCCGGCCTCTGATTCCCCGCTTCTGATTCTGATTCCCTGCCTCTGATTCCCCATCTCTGATTCCCGACATCTGATTCCCTGCCTCTGATACCCTGCCTCTGATTCCCCGCCTCTGATTCCCCGCCTCTGATTCACCACCTCTGATTCCCCATATCTGATTACCCGCCTCTGTTTCCCCGCCTCTGATTCCGCGCCTCTGTTTCCCCATATCTGATTCCCGGACTCTGATTCCCCAGCTCAGATTACCCATCTCTGATTCTGCACATACGATTCCCAGCCTCTGATTCCCCGCCTCTGATTCCCCGCCTCTGATTCCCCATATCTGATTCCCCGCCTCTGATTCCCCAACTCTGATTCCCCGCCTCTGATTCCCCAGCTCTGATTCCCCGCCTCTGATTCCCCGCGTCTGATTCCCCGCCTCTGATTCCCCGCCTCTGGTTCACCATCTCTGATTCACCACCTCTGATTCCCCACCTCTGATTCCCCATATCTGATTCCCCGCCTATGTTTCCCCGCCTCAGATTCCCCGCCTCTGATTCCCGGACTCTGAGTCCCCACCTCTGATTCCCGGCCTCTGATTCCCGGCCTCTGATCCCCGGCCTCTGATTGCCGGCCTCTGATTCCCGGCCTCTGATTCCCCGCTTCCGATTCTGATTCCCTGCCTCTGATTCCCATCTCTGATTCCCCACATCTCATTCCATGCCTCTGATTCACTGCCTCTGATCCCCACCTTTGATTCCCCTCCTCTGATTCCCAACCTCTGATTCCCCACCTCAGATTCCCCATATCTGATGCCCCGCCTCTGTTTCCCCGCCTCTGATTCCCCACCTCTGTTTCCCCATATCTGATTCCCGGATTCTGATTCCCCACCTCTGATTCCCCATCTCTGATTCCGCACATCCGATTCCCTGCCTCTGATTCCCCGCCTCTGATTCCCCGCGTCTGATTCCTTACCTCTGATTCCCAATCTATGATTCCCCACCTCTGATTCCCTATATCTGATCCTCCGCCTCTGTTCCCCAGCCTCTGATTCTCTGACTCTGTTTCCCCATATCTGATTCCCCACCTCTGATTCCCCAACTCTGATTCCCCGCCTCTGATTCCCCAGCTCTGATTCCCCGCCTCTGATACCCCGCATCTGATTCCCTGCCTCTGATTCCCCGCCTCTGATCCCCAGCTCTGATTCCCCACCTCTGATTCCCCACGTCTGATTCCCTGCCTCTGATTCCCCGCCTCTGATTCCCCATCTCTGATTCATCACCTCTGATTCCCCACCTCTGATTCCCCATATCTGATTCCCCGCCTCTGTTTCCCTGACTCTGATTCCCCGCCTCTGATTCCACATATCTGATTCTCCGCTTCTGATTCCCCAACTCTGATTCCCCGCCTCTGATTTGCCAGCTATGATTCCCCGCCTCTGATTCCCCGCGTCTGATTCCCTGCCTCTGATTCCCTGCCTCAGAATCCCCATCTCTGATTCACCACCTCTGATTCCCTGCGTCTGATTCCCCGCCTCTGATTCCCCATCTCTGATGCCCCGCCTCTGATTCCACGCCTCTGATTCCCCATCTCTGATTCCGCACATCCGATTCCCTGCATCTGATTCCCCGCCTCTGTTTCCCCGTGTCTGATTCCTTACCTCTGATTCCCAATCTATGATTCCCCACCTCTGATTCCCTATATCATATTCTCCGCCTCTGCTTCCCAGCCTCTGATTCTCCGACTCTGTTTCCCCATATCTGATTCCCCACTTCTGATTCCCCAGCTCTGATTCCCCGCCTCTGATACCCCGCGTCTGATTCCCTGCCTCTGATTCCCCGCCTCTGATTCCCCAGCTCTGATTCCCCACCTCTGATTCCCCGCATCTGATTCCCTGCCTCTGATTCCCCGCCTCTGATTCCCCATCTCTGAATCACCACCTCTGATTCACCACCTCTGATTCCCCATATCTGATTCCCCGCCTCTGTTTCCCCATATCTCATTCCCGGACTCTGATTCCCCACCTCTGATTCCCCAGCTCTGATTCCGCACATCCGATTCCCTGCCTCTGATACCCCGCCTCTGATTCCCCGCGTCTGATTCCCTACCTCTGATTCACAACCCTCGATTACCCACCTCTGATTCCCTATATCTGATTCTCCGCCTCTGTTTCCCAGCCTCTGATTCTCTGACTCTGTTTCCCCATATCTGATTCGCCGCCTCTGATTCCCCAACTCTGATTCCCCGCCTCTGATTCCCCAGCTCTGCTTCCCCGCCTCTGATACCCCGCGTCTGATTCCCTGCCTCTGATTCCCTGCCTCTGATTCCCCAGCTCTGATTCCCCACCTCTGATTCCCCGCGTCTGATTCCCTGCCTCTGATTCCCCTCCTCTGATTCCCCATCTCTGATTCATCACCTCTGATTCCCCACCTCTGATTCCCCATATCTGATACCCCGCCTCTGTTTCCCCGACTCTGATTCCCCGCCTCTGATTCCCCATATCTGATTCTCCGCTTCTGATTCCCCAACTCTGATTCCCCGCCTCTGATTCGCCAGCTATGATTCCCCGCCTCTGATTCCCCGCGTCTGATTCCCTGCCTCTGATTCCCCGCCTCTGAATCCCCATCTCTGATTCACCACCTCTGATTCCCTGCGTCTTATTCCCCGCCTCTGATTCCCCATCTCTGATTCCCCAATTCTGATTCCCCGCCTCTGATTCCCCAGCTCTGATACCCCGCCTCTGATTCCCTGCCTCTGATTCTCAACCTCTGATTCCCCACCTCTGATTCCCCATATCTGATTCCCCGCGTCTGTTTCCCCACCTCTGATTCCCGGCCTCTGATTCCAGGCCTCTGATTCCCGGCCTCTGATTCCCGGCCTCTGATTCCCCGCTTCTGATTCTGATTCCCTGCCTCTGATTCCCCATCTCTGATTCCCGACATCTGATTCCCTGCCTCTGATACCCTGCCTCTGATTCCCCGCCTCTGATTCCCCGCCTCTGATTCACCACCTCTGATTCCCCATATCTGATTACCCGCCTCTGTTTCCCCGCCTCTGATTCCGCGCCTCTGTTTCCCCATATCTGATTCCCGGACTCTGATTCCCCAGCTCAGATTACCCATCTCTGATTCTGCACATACGATTCCCAGCCTCTGATTCCCCGCCTCTGTTTCCCCATATCTGATTCCCCGCCTCTGATTCCCCAACTCTGATTCCCTGCCCCTGATTCCCCAGCTCTAATTCCCCACCTCTGATACACCGCGTCTGATTCCCTGCCTCTGATGCCCTGCCTCTGATTCCTAATCTCTGATTCCCTGCCTCTGATTCCCCGCCTCTGATTCCCCACCTCTGATTCCCCATATCTGATTCCCCGCCTCTGATTCCCCAACTCTGATTCCCCGCCTCTGATTCCCCAGCTCTGATTCCCCGCCTCTGATTCCCCGCGTCTGATTCCCCGCCTCTGATTCCCCGCCTCTGATTCACCATCTCTGATTCATCACCTCTGATTCCCCACCTCTTATTACCCATATCTGATACCCCGCCTCTGTTTCCCCGACTCTGATTCCCCGCCTCTGATTCCCCATATCTGATTCTCCGCTTCTGATTCCCCAACTCCGATTCCCCGCCTCTGATTCGCCAGCTATGATTCCCCGCCTCTGATACCCCGCGTCTGATTCCTTGCCTCTGATTCCCCGCCTCTGAATCCCCATCTCTGATTCCCCATCTCTGATTCCCCAATTCTGATTCCCCGCCTCTGATTCCCCAGCTCTGATACCCCGCCTCTGATTCCCTGCCTCTGATTCTCAAACTCTGATTCCCCACCTCTGATTCCCCATATCTGATTCCCTGCGTCTGTTTCCCCACCTCTGATTCCCGGCCTCTGATTCCAGGCCTCTGATTCCCGGCCTCTGATTCCCGGCCTCTGATTCCCCGCCTCTGATTCCCCACCTCTGATTCCCTATATCTGATTACCCGCCTCTGTTTCCCCGCCTCTGATTCCGCGCCTCTGTTTCCCCATATCTGATTCCCGGACTCTGATTCCCCAGCTCAGATTACCCATCTCTGATTCTGCACATCCGATTCCCTGCCTCTGATTCCCCGCCTATGATTCCCCACCTCTGATTCCCTATATCTGATTCTCCGCCTCTGTTTCCCAGCCTCTGATTCCCCGCCTCTGTTTCCCCATATCTGATTCCCCGCCTCTGATTCCCCAACTCTGATTCCCTGCCCCTGATTCCCCAGCTCTAATTCCCCACCTCTGATACACCGCGTCTGATTCCCTGCCTCTGATGCCCTGCCTCTGATTCCTAATCTCTGATTCCCCGCCTATGTTTCCCCGCCTCAGATTCCCCGCCTCTGATTCCCGGACTCTGAGTCCCCACCTCTTATTCCCGGCCTCAGATTCCCGGCCTCTGATCCCCGGCCTCTGATTGCCGGCCTCTGATTCCCGGCCTCTGATTCCCCGCTTCTGATTCTGATTCCCTGCCTCTGATTCCCATCTCTGATTCCCCACATCTCATTCCATGCCTCTGATTCCCTGCCTCTGATCCCCACCTTTGATTCCCCGCCTCTGATTCCCAACCTCTGATTCCCCACCTCAGATTCCCCATATCTGATGCCCCGCCTCTGTTTCCCCGCCTCTGATTCCCCGCCTCTGTTTCCCCATATCTGATTCCCGGATTCTGATTCCCCACCTCTGATTCCCCATCTCTGATTCCGCACATCCGATTCCCTGCCTCTGATTCCCCGCCTCTGATTCCCCGCGTCTGATTCCTTACCTCTGATTCCCAATCTATGATTCCCCACCTCTGATTCCCTATATCTGATTCTCCGCCTCTGTTTCCCAGCCTCTGATTCTCTGACTCTGTTTCACCATATCTGATTCCCCACCTCTGATTCCCCAACTCTGATTCCCCGCCACTGATTCCCCAGCTCTGATTCCCCGCCTCTGATACCCCGCATCTGATTCCCTGCCTCTGATTCCCCGCCTCTGATCCCCAGCTCTGATTCCCCACCTCTGATTCCCCACGTCTGATTCCCTGCCTCTGATTCCCCGCCTCTGATTCCCCATCTCTGATTCATCACCTCTGATTCCCCATTTCTGATTCCCCATATCTGATTCCCCGCCTCTGTTTCCCTGACTCTGATTCCCCGCCTCTGATTCCACATATCTGATTCCCCGCGTCTGATTCCCTGCCTCTGATTCCCCGCCTCTGAATCCCCATCTCTGATTCACCACCTCTGATTCCCTGCGTCTGATTCCCCGCCTCTGATTCCCCATCTCTGATGCCCCGCCTCTGATTCCCCGCCTCTGATTCCCCGCCTCTGTTTCCCCATATCTGATTCCCGGATTCTGATTCCTCACCTCTGATTCCCCATCTCTGATTCCGCACATCCGATTCCCTGCCTCTGATTCCCCGCCTCTGATTCCCCGTGTCTGATTCCTTACCTCTGATTCGCAATCTATGATTCCCCACCTCTGATTCCCTATATCATATTCTCCGCCTCTGTTTCCCAGCCTCTGATTCTCCGACTCTGTTTCCCCATATCTGATTCCCCACATCTGATTCCCCAGCTCTGATTCCCCGCCTCTGATACCCCGCGTCTGATTCCCTGCCTCTGATTCCCCGCCTCTGATTCCCCAGCTCTGATTCCCCACCTCTGATTCCCCGCATCTGATTCCCTGCCTCTGATTCCCCGCCTCTGATTCCCCATCTCTGAATCACCACCTCTGATTCACCACCTCTGATTCCCCATATCTGATTCCCCGCCTCTGTTTCCCCATATCTCATTCCCGGACTCTGATTCCCCGCCTCTGATTCCCCATCTCTGATGCCCCGCGTCTGATTCCCTGCCTCTGATTCCCCGCCTCTGATTCCCCATCTCTGAATCACCACCTCTGATTTGCCACCTCTGATTCCCCATATCTGATTCCCCGCCTCTGTTTCCCCATATCTCATTCCCGGAATCTGATTCCCCACCTCTGATTCCCCAGCTCTGATTCCATACATCCGATTCCCTGCCTCTGATTCCCCGCCTCTGATTCCCCGCGTCTGATTCCCTACCTCTGATTCACAACCCTTGATTCCCCACCTCTGATTCCCTATATCTGATTCTCCGCCTCTGTTTCCCAGCCTCTGATTCTCTGACTCTGTTTCCCCATATCCGATTCCCTGCCTCTGATTCCCCGCCTCTGATTCCCCGCGTCTGATTCCCTACCTCTGATTCACAACCCTTGATTCCCCACCTCTGATTGCACATATCTGATTCTCCGCTTCTGATTCCCCGCCTCTGATTCGCCAGCTATGATTCCCCGCCTCTGATTCCCCGCGTCTGATTCCCTGCCTCTGATTCCCCGCCTCTGAATCCCCATCACTGATTCACCACCTCTGATTCCCTGCGTCTGATTCCCCGCCTCTGATTCCCCATCTCTGATGCCCCGCCTCTGATTCCCCGCCTCTGATTCCCCGCCTCTGTTTCCCCATATCTGATTCCCGGATTCTGATTCCTCACCTCTGATTCCCCATCTCTGATTCCGCACATCCGATTCCCTGCCTCTGATTCCCCGCCTCTGATTCCCCGTGTCTGATTCCTTACCTCTGATTCCCAATCTATGATTCCCCACCTCTGATTCCCTATATCATATTCTCCGCCTCTATTTCCCAGCCTCTGATTCTCCGACTCTGTTTCCCCATATCTGATTCCCCACTTCTGATTCCCCAGCTCTGATTCCCCGCCTCTGATACCCCACGTCTGATTCCCTGCCTCTGATTCCCCGCCTCTGATTCCCCAGCTCTGATTCTCCACCTCTGATTCCCCGCATCTGATTCCCTGCCTCTGATTCCCCGCCTCTGATTCCCCATCTCTGAATCACCACCTCTGATTCACCACCTCTGATTCCCCATATCTGATTCCCCGCCTCTGTTTCCCCATATCTCATTCCCGGACTCTGATTCCCAACCTCTGATTCCCCAGCTCTGATTCCGCACATCCGATTCCCTGCCTCTGATACCCCGCCTCTGATTCCCCGCGTCTGATTCCCTACCTCTCATTCACAACCCTCGATTCCCCACCTCTGATTCCCTATATCTGATTCTCCGCCTCTGTTTCCCAGCCTCTGATTCCCAGACTCTGTTTCCCCATATCTGATTCGCCGCCTCTTATTCCCCAACTCTGATTCCCCACCTCTGATTCCCCAGCTCTGATTCCCCGCCTCTGATACCCCGCGTCTGATTCCCTGCCTCTGATTCCCTGCCTCTGATTCCCCAGCTCTGATTCCCCACCTCTGATTCCCCGCGTCTGATTCCCTGCCTCTGATTCCCCTCCTCTGATTCCCCATCTCTGATTCATCACCTCTGATTCCCCACCTCTGATTCCCCATATCTGATACCCCTCCTCTGTTTCCCCGACTCTGATTCCCCGCCTCTGATTCCCCATATCTGATTCTCCGCTTCTGATTCCCCAACTCTGATTCCCCGCCTCTGATTCGCCAGCTATGATTCCCCGCCTCTGATTCCCCGCGTCTGATTCCCTGCCTCTGATTCCTGGCCTCTGATTCCCGGCCACTGATTCCCCGCTTCTGATTCTGATTCCCTGCCTCTGATTCCCCATCTCTGATTCCCCACATCTGATTCCATGCCTCTGATTCCCTGCCTCTGATTCCCCGCCTCTGTTTCCCCATATCTGATTCCCGGATTCTGATTCCTCACCTCTGATTCCCCATCTCTGATTCCCCATCTCTGATTCCGCACATCCGATTCCCTGCCTCTGATTCCCCGCCTCTGATTCCCCGTGTCTGATTCCTTACCTCTGATTCCCAATCTATGATTCCCCACCTCTGATTCCCTATATCATATTCTCCGCCTCTATTTCCCAGCCTCTGATTCTCTGACTCTGTTGCCCCATATCTGATTCCCCACTTCTGATTCCCCAGCTCTGATTCCCCGCCTCTGATACCCCACGTCTGATTCCCTGCCTCTGATTCCCCGCCTCTGATTCCCCAGCTCTGATTCCCCACCTCTGATTCCCCGCATCTGATTCCCTGCCTCTGATTCCCCGCCTCTGATTCCCCATCTCTGAATCACCACCTCTGATTCACCACCTCTGATTCCCCATATCTGATTCCCCGCCTCTGTTTCCCCATATCTCATTCCCGGACTCTGATTCCCCACCTCTGATTCCCCAGCTCTGATTCCGCACATCCGATTCCCTGCCTCTGATACCCCGCCTCTGATTCCCCGCGTCTGATTCCCTACCTCTGATTCACAACCCTCGATTCCCCACCTCTGATTCCCTATATCTGATTCTCCGCCTCTGTTTCCCAGCCTCTGATTCCCTGACTCTGTTTCCCCATATCTGATTCGCCGCCTCTTATTCCCCAACTCTGATTCCCCACCTCTGATTCCCCAGCTCTGATTCCCCGCCTCTGATACCCCGCGTCTGATTCCCTGCCTCTGATTCAATGCCTCTGATTCCCCAGCTCTGATTCCCCACCTCTGATTCCCCGCGTCTGATTCCCTGCCTCTGATTCCCCTCCTCTGATTCCCCATCTCTGATTCATCACCTCTGATTCCCCACCTCTGATTCCCCATATCTGATACCCCGCCTCTGTTTCCCCGACTCTGATTCCCCGCCTCTGATTCCCCATATCTGATTCTCCGCTTCTGATTCCCCAACTCTGATTCCCCGCCTCTGATTCGCCAGCTATGATTCCCCGCCTCTGATTCCCCGCGTCTGATTCCCTGCCTCTGATTCCTGGCCTCTGATTCCCGGCCACTGATTCCCCGCTTCTGATTCTGATTCCCTGCCTCTGATTCCCCATCTCTGATTCCCCACATCTGATTCCATGCCTCTGATTCCCTGCCTCTGATCACCACCTTTGATTCCCCGCCTCTGATTCCCAACCTCTGATTCCCCACCTCTGATTCCCCATATCTGATGCCCCGCCTCTGTTTCCCCGCCTCTGATTCCCCGCCTCTGTTTCAACATATCTGATTCCCGGATTCTGATTCCCCACCTCTGATTCCCCATCTCTGATTCCGCACATCCGATTCCCTGCCTCTGATTCCACGCCTCTGATTCCCCGCGTCTGATTCCTTACCTCTGATTCCCAATCTATGATTCCCCACCTCTGATTCCCTATATCTGATTCTCCGCCTCTGTTTCCCAGCCTCTGATTCTCTGACTCTGTTTCCCCATATCTGATTCCCCACCTCTGATTCCCCAACTCTGATTCCCTGCCTCTGATTCCCCAGCTCTGATTCCCCGCCTCTGATACCCCGCATCTGATTCCCTGCCTCTGATTCCCCGCCTCTGATCCACAGCTCTGATTCCCCACCTCTGATTCCCCACGTCTGATTCCCTGCCTCTGATTCCCCGCCTCTGATTCCCCATCTCTGATTCATCACCTCTGATTCCCACCCTCTGATTCCCCATATCTGATTCCCCGCCTCTGTTTCCCCGACTCTGATTCCCCGCCTCTGATTCCCCATATCTGATTCTCCGCTTCTAATTCCCCAACTCTGATTCCCCGCCTCTGATTCGCCAGCTATGATTCCCCGCCTCTGATTCCCCGCGTCTGATTCCCTGCCTCTGATTCCCCGCCTCTGAATACCCATCTCTGATTCACCACCTCTGATTCCCTGCGTCTGATTCCCCGCCTCTGATTCCCCATCTCTGATGCCCCGCCTCTGATTCCCCGCCTCTGATTCCCCGCCTCTGTTTCCCCATCTCTGATTCCGCACATCCGATTCCCTGCCTCTGATTCCCCGCCTCTGATTCCCCGCGTCTGATTCCTTACCTCTGATTCCCAATCTATGATTCCCCACCTCTGATTCCCTATATCACATTCTCCGCCTCTGTTTCCCAGCCTCTGATTCTCCGACTCTGTTTCCCCATATCTGATTCCCCACCTCTGATTCCCCAGCTCTGATTCCCTGCCTCTGATACACCGCGTCTGATTCCCTGCCTCTGATTCCCCGCCTCTGATTCCCCAGCTCTGATTCCCCACCTCTGATTCCCCGCGTCTGATTCCCTGCCTCTGATTCCCCGCCTCTGATTCCCCATCTCTGAATCACCACCTCTGATTCACCACCTCTGATTCCCCATATCTGATTCCCCGCCTCTGTTTCCCCATATCTCATTCCCGGACTCTGATTCCCCACCTCTGATTCCCCAGCTCTGATTCCGCACATCCGATTCCCTGCCTCTGATTCCCCGCCTCTGATTCCCTGCGTCTGATTCCCTACCTCTGATTCACAACCCTTGATTCCCCACCTCTGATTCCCTATATCTGATTCTCCGCCTCTGTTTCCCAGCCTCTGATTCTCTGACTCTGTTTCCCCATATCTGATTCCCCGCCTCTGATTCCCCAACTCTGATTCCCCGCCTCTGATTCCCCAGCTCTGATTCCCCGCCTCTGATACCCCGCGTCTGATTCCCTGCCTCTGATTCCCTGCCTCTGATTCCCCAGCTCTGATACCCCACCTCTGATTCCCCGCGTCTGATTCCCTGCCTCTGATTCCCCGCCTCTGATTCCCCATCTCTGATTCATCACCTCTGATTCCCCTCCTCTGATTCCCCATATCTGATACCCCGCCTCTGTTTCCCCGACTCTGATTCCCCATATCTGATTCTCCGCTTCTGATTCCCCAACTCTGATTCCCCGCCTCTGATTCGCCAGCTATGATTCCCCGCCTCTGATTCCCCGCGTATGATTCCCTGCCTCTGATTCCCCGCCACTGAATCCCCATCTCTGATTCACCACCTCTGATTCCCTGCGTCTGATTCCCCGCCTCTGATTCCCCATCTCTGATTCCCCAGCTCTGATACCCCGCCTCTGATTCCCTGCCTCTGATTCTCAAACTCTGATTCCCCACCTCTGATTCCCCATATCTGATTCCCCGCGTCTGTTTCCCCACCTCTGATTCCCGGCCTCTGATTCCAGGCCTCTGATTCCCGGCCTCTGATTCCCGGCCTCTGATTCCCCGCTTCTGATTCTGATTCCCTGCCTCTGATTCCCCATCTCTGATTCCGCACATCTGATTCCCTGCCTCTGATACCCTGCCTCTGATTCCCCGCCTCTGATTCCCCGCCTCTGATTCCCCACCTCTGATTCCCTATATCTGATTACCCGCCTCTGTTTCCCCGCCTCTGATTCCGCGCCTCTGTTTCCCCATATCTGATTCCCGGACTCTGATTCCCCAGCTCAGATTACCCATCTCTGATTCTGCACATCCGATTCCCTGCCTCTGATTCCCCGCCTCTGATTCCCTGCATCTGATTCCCTACCTCTGATTCCCAACCTATGATTCCCCACCTCTGATTCCCTATATCTGATTCTCCGCCTCTGTTTCCCAGCCTCTGATTCCCCGCCTCTGTTTCCCCATATCTGATTCCCCGCCTCTGATTCCCCAACTCTGATTCCCTGCCCCTGATTCCCCAGCTCTAATTCCCCACCTCTGATACACCGCGTCTGATTCCCTGCCTCTGATGCCCTGCCTCTGATTCCTAATCTCTGATTCCCTGCCTCTGATTCCCCGCCTCTGATTCCCCGCCTCTGATTCCCCATATCTGATTCCCCGCCTCTGATTCCCCAACTCTGATTCCCCGCCTCTGATTCCCCAGCTCTGATTCCCCGCCTCTGATTCCCCGCGTCTGATTCCCCGCCTCTGATTCCCCGCCTCTGATTCACCATCTCTGATTCACCACCTCTGATTCCCCACCTCTGATTCCCCATATCTGATTCCCCGCCTATGTTTCCCCGCCTCAGATTCCCCGCCTCTGATTCCCGGACTCTGAGTCCCCACCTCTGATTCCCGGCCTCTGATTCCCGGCCTCTGATCCCCGGCCTCTGATTGCCGGCCTCTGATTCCCGGCCTCTGATTCCCCGCTTCTGATTCTGATTCCCTGCCTCTGATTCCCATCTCTGATTCCCCACATCTCATTCCATGCCTCTGATTCCCTGCCTCTGATCCCCACCTTTGATTCCCCTCCTCTGATTCCCAACCTCTGATTCCCCACCTCAGATTCCCCATATTTAATGCCCCGCCTCTGTTTCCCCGCCTCTGTTTCCCCATATCTCATTCCCGGACTCTGATTCCCCACCTCTGATTCCCCAGCTCTGATTCCGCACATCCGATTCCCTGCCTCTGATTCCCCGCCTCTGATTCCTTGCGTCTGATTCCCTACCTCTGATTCACAACCCTTGATTCCCCACCTCTGATTCCCTATATCTGATTCTCCGCCTCTGTTTCCCAGCCTCTGATTCTCTGACTCTGTTTCCCCATATCTGATTCCCCGCCTCTGATTCCCCAACTCTGATTCCCCGCCTCTGATTCCCCAGCTCTGATTCCCCGCCTCTGATACCCCGCGTCTGATTCCCTGCCTCTGATTCCCTGCCTCTGATTCCCCAGCTCTGATACCCCACCTCTGATTCCCCGCGTCTGATTCCCTGCCTCTGATTCCCCGCCTCTGATTCCCCATCTCTGATTCATCACCTCTGATTCCCCACCTCTGATTCCCCATATCTGATACCCCGCCTCTGTTTCCCCGACTCTGATTCCCCATATCTGATTCTCCGCTTCTGATTCCCCAACTCTGATTCCCCGCCTCTGATTCGCCAGCTATGATTCCCCGCCTCTGATTCCCCGCGTATGATTCCCTGCCTCTGATTCCCCGCCACTGAATCCCCATCTCTGATTCACCACCTCTGATTCCCTGCGTCTGATTCCCCGCCTCTGATTCCCCATCTCTGATTCCCCATCTCTGATTCCCCAATTCTGATTCCCCGCCTCTGATTCCCCAGCTCTGATACCCCGCCTCTGATTCCCTGCCTCTGATTCTCAAACTCTGATTCCCCACCTCTGATTCCCCATATCTGATTCCCCGCGTCTGTTTCCCCACCTCTGATTCCCGGCCTCTGATTCCAGGCCTCTGATTCCCGGCCTCTGATTCCCGGCCTCTGATTCCCCGCTTCTGATTCTGATTCCCTGCCTCTGATTCCCCATCTCTGATTCCGCACATCAGATTCCCTGCCTCTGATACCCTGCCTCTGATTCCCCGCCTCTGATTCCCCGCCTCTGATTCCCCACCTCTGATTCCCTATATCTGATTACCCGCCTCTGTTTCCCCGCCTCTGATTCCGCGCCTCTGTTTCCCCATATCTGATTCCCGGACTCTGATTCCCCAGCTCAGATTACCCATCTCTGATTCTGCACATCTGATTCCCTGCCTCTGATTCCCCGCCTCTGATTCCCTGCATCTGATTCCCTACCTCTGATTCCCAACCTATGATTCCCCACCTCTGATTCCCTATATCTGATTCTCCGCCTCTGTTTCCCAGCCTCTGATTCCCCGCCTCTGTTTCCCCATATCTGATTCCCCGCCTCTGATTCCCCAACTCTGATTCCCTGCCCCTGATTCCCCAGCTCTAATTCCCCACCTCTGATACACCGCGTCTGATTCCCTGCCTCTGATGCCCTGCCTCTGATTCCTAATCTCTGATTCCCTGCCTCTGATTCCCCGCCTCTGATTCCCCGCCTCTGATTCCCCATATCTGATTCCCCGCCTCTGATTCCCCAACTCTGATTCCCCGCCTCTGATTCCCCAGCTCTGATTCCCCGCCTCTGATTCCCCGCGTCTGATTCCCCGCGTCTGATTCCCCGCCTCTGATTCACCATCTCTGATTCACCACCTCTGATTCCCCACCTCTGATTCCCCATATCTGATTCCCCGCCTATGTTTCCCCGCCTCAGATTCCCCGCCTCTGATTCCCGGACTCTGAGTCCCCACCTCTGATTCCCGGCCTCTGATTCCCGGCCTCTGATCCCCGGCCTCTGATTCCTCACCTCTGATTCCCCATCTCTGATTCCGCACATCCGATTCCCTGCCTCTGATTCCCCGCCTCTGATTCCCCGTGTCTGATTCCTTACCTCTGATTCGCAATCTATGATTCCCCACCTCTGATTCCCTATATCATATTCTCCGCCTCTGTTTCCCAGCCTCTGATTCTCCGACTCTGTTTCCCCATATCTGATTCCCCACATCTGATTCCCCAGCTCTGATTCCCCGCCTCTGATACCCCGCGTCTGATTCCCTGCCTCTGATTCCCCGCCTCTGATTCCCCAGCTCTGATTCCCCACCTCTGATTCCCCGCATCTGATTCCCTGCCTCTGATTCCCCGCCTCTGATTCCCCATCTCTGAATCACCACCTCTGATTCACCACCTCTGATTCCCCATATCTGATTCCCCGCCTCTGTTTCCCCATATCTCATTCCCGGACTCTGATTCCCCGCCTCTGATTCCCCATCTCTGATGCCCCGCGTCTGATTCCCTGCCTCTGATTCCCCGCCTCTGATTCCCCATCTCTGAATCACCACCTCTGATTTGCCACCTCTGATTCCCCATATCTGATTCCCCGCCTCTGTTTCCCCATATCTCATTCCCGGAATCTGATTCCCCACCTCTGATTCCCCAGCTCTGATTCCATACATCCGATTCCCTGCCTCTGATTCCCCGCCTCTGATTCCCCGCGTCTGATTCCCTACCTCTGATTCACAACCCTTGATTCCCCACCTCTGATTCCCTATATCTGATTCTCCGCCTCTGTTTCCCAGCCTCTGATTCTCTGACTCTGTTTCCCCATATCCGATTCCCTGCCTCTGATTCCCCGCCTCTGATTCCCCGCGTCTGATTCCCTACCTCTGATTCACAACCCTTGATTCCCCACCTCTGATTGCACATATCTGATTCTCCGCTTCTGATTCCCCGCCTCTGATTCGCCAGCTATGATTCCCCGCCTCTGATTCCCCGCGTCTGATTCCCTGCCTCTGATTCCCCGCCTCTGAATCCCCATCACTGATTCACCACCTCTGATTCCCTGCGTCTGATTCCCCGCCTCTGATTCCCCATCTCTGATGCCCCGCCTCTGATTCCCCGCCTCTGATTCCCCGCCTCTGTTTCCCCATATCTGATTCCCGGATTCTGATTCCTCACCTCTGATTCCCCATCTCTGATTCCGCACATCCGATTCCCTGCCTCTGATTCCCCGCCTCTGATTCCCCGTGTCTGATTCCTTACCTCTGATTCCCAATCTATGATTCCCCACCTCTGATTCCCTATATCATATTCTCCGCCTCTATTTCCCAGCCTCTGATTCTCCGACTCTGTTTCCCCATATCTGATTCCCCACTTCTGATTCCCCAGCTCTGATTCCCCGCCTCTGATACCCCACGTCTGATTCCCTGCCTCTGATTCCCCGCCTCTGATTCCCCAGCTCTGATTCTCCACCTCTGATTCCCCGCATCTGATTCCCTGCCTCTGATTCCCCGCCTCTGATTCCCCATCTCTGAATCACCACCTCTGATTCACCACCTCTGATTCCCCATATCTGATTCCCCGCCTCTGTTTCCCCATATCTCATTCCCGGACTCTGATTCCCAACCTCTGATTCCCCAGCTCTGATTCCGCACATCCGATTCCCTGCCTCTGATACCCCGCCTCTGATTCCCCGCGTCTGATTCCCTACCTCTCATTCACAACCCTCGATTCCCCACCTCTGATTCCCTATATCTGATTCTCCGCCTCTGTTTCCCAGCCTCTGATTCCCAGACTCTGTTTCCCCATATCTGATTCGCCGCCTCTTATTCCCCAACTCTGATTCCCCACCTCTGATTCCCCAGCTCTGATTCCCCGCCTCTGATACCCCGCGTCTGATTCCCTGCCTCTGATTCCCTGCCTCTGATTCCCCAGCTCTGATTCCCCACCTCTGATTCCCCGCGTCTGATTCCCTGCCTCTGATTCCCCTCCTCTGATTCCCCATCTCTGATTCATCACCTCTGATTCCCCACCTCTGATTCCCCATATCTGATACCCCTCCTCTGTTTCCCCGACTCTGATTCCCCGCCTCTGATTCCCCATATCTGATTCTCCGCTTCTGATTCCCCAACTCTGATTCCCCGCCTCTGATTCGCCAGCTATGATTCCCCGCCTCTGATTCCCCGCGTCTGATTCCCTGCCTCTGATTCCTGGCCTCTGATTCCCGGCCACTGATTCCCCGCTTCTGATTCTGATTCCCTGCCTCTGATTCCCCATCTCTGATTCCCCACATCTGATTCCATGCCTCTGATTCCCTGCCTCTGATTCCCCGCCTCTGTTTCCCCATATCTGATTCCCGGATTCTGATTCCTCACCTCTGATTCCCCATCTCTGATTCCCCATCTCTGATTCCGCACATCCGATTCCCTGCCTCTGATTCCCCGCCTCTGATTCCCCGTGTCTGATTCCTTACCTCTGATTCCCAATCTATGATTCCCCACCTCTGATTCCCTATATCATATTCTCCGCCTCTATTTCCCAGCCTCTGATTCTCTGACTCTGTTGCCCCATATCTGATTCCCCACTTCTGATTCCCCAGCTCTGATTCCCCGCCTCTGATACCCCACGTCTGATTCCCTGCCTCTGATTCCCCGCCTCTGATTCCCCAGCTCTGATTCCCCACCTCTGATTCCCCGCATCTGATTCCCTGCCTCTGATTCCCCGCCTCTGATTCCCCATCTCTGAATCACCACCTCTGATTCACCACCTCTGATTCCCCATATCTGATTCCCCGCCTCTGTTTCCCCATATCTCATTCCCGGACTCTGATTCCCCACCTCTGATTCCCCAGCTCTGATTCCGCACATCCGATTCCCTGCCTCTGATACCCCGCCTCTGATTCCCCGCGTCTGATTCCCTACCTCTGATTCACAACCCTCGATTCCCCACCTCTGATTCCCTATATCTGATTCTCCGCCTCTGTTTCCCAGCCTCTGATTCCCTGACTCTGTTTCCCCATATCTGATTCGCCGCCTCTTATTCCCCAACTCTGATTCCCCACCTCTGATTCCCCAGCTCTGATTCCCCGCCTCTGATACCCCGCGTCTGATTCCCTGCCTCTGATTCAATGCCTCTGATTCCCCAGCTCTGATTCCCCACCTCTGATTCCCCGCGTCTGATTCCCTGCCTCTGATTCCCCTCCTCTGATTCCCCATCTCTGATTCATCACCTCTGATTCCCCACCTCTGATTCCCCATATCTGATACCCCGCCTCTGTTTCCCCGACTCTGATTCCCCGCCTCTGATTCCCCATAT